>NC_089505.1:170840109-171165649 GCF_036850995.1 Saccopteryx leptura
AGATGAGTGACTTTGCATCAGAGACTTCCTTATTTGCTTATGGCTCTGCACTATATACTAAAGTAGACCAGGGGCTTTGCTTTTGCTCTGGCCTGCCATCAGCTTGCAGAGACCTCCCGATTCTATCATTTTTCTCTCTGAGTTTATTTCTTCATTTCACACCACTTTCACTCAGCACCTGGACAATTACTAGCTGCACTAGTTCATGGAAAGTGGCACCGGACAGGGACCTGAGGAAGAGAAAACTAAACTAAAGACAGGTGACGGAACTTCCCAAGTGTGCACAGTGAGTAAAGTTTTTTGGGAAAGTATAGTCAGGAGTAATAAATTATGGGACAATTAGGGTAAAAAGTAAGGGACCTTTTTGTAAGAATAGTTATGCAGCTAGAATGCTTTTTGCGATATATTCAAGATGTGTGCCTCTGGTTCCCGGAGGAGGGAAGGGTTATTTCTGCTACAGGGGAGCAAGTAGGTAAAGTTCTGAGAAGGTAGTGGTGTGACGAGACTATAGCAGTTGGTGCTGTACTTTGAGGCTTGGGGGCCAAGTAACATGGGACAGTGCGGCTGCTCCTAGTTCTCTCTGACTGCTTAGTCTGCTGCTCAGCTAAAATTGAGGTAGAGGAGAAGTCTTGTCAGGGTCAATCTGAGCAGCCAGTTACAGCAACTATGGAATTGAGAATGGTTAGGAGATTCAGCTACTAAAGTTACAGCTTTTCCTGTTATTATCTGATTTTCTTTAATGTTTTAACAACAATCCTTTAAACTATTATTTTGTTTCTTTCTTATTCTTTGCCTGGAAATTTAGGCAAGGAATCCCTGGTAAATCTGACAAAATTTCCCATGCAGCTGCCAAGAGCAAATTTTCTCTGGGAGATTTTGCTTAGTCCCATCCTTTAGCCCCTCTGTCAGAAAATGCCCTGACTCAGGTCAGGCAGGCATCTTTCTAATCTGGTTGTGCTCTGAAATCCCAGGTTTCTCTTTAGTTTATCTGATTCTAGTTTCTGTTAAGTTTTTGTCTGAAGTTGTTTAAAATAGGATTTTAAGGCCTAAATTAAGTTCTTGAAATGCTGGCTCTTATATTGAAAAAAAAAAAGTTTCTTCCCTACATTTTTGCTTTAAAATTGGAACATAAAAGGCATGCTCATATAAATTTAAATAGAATGGAATGTAGATCCTAAAGACTTGCTAATTCAGTTGGTGCTTTGTAAAGCTTGTTCTTTGTTTTCAGAGTTGAGAGCAAAATAGCAACTAAGGTATTAGGATTAATCAGATTTACAGCGTGCCCATCAAATGCTTAAAAGTCAAATAAAAAAACAAAAAAGGGGGAGTCATACCCTGAAGCTCTTGCAAATCCTTTTTTTTTTTTGAATTTTTCTGAAGCTGGAAACGGGGAGGCAGTAAGACAGACTCCCTAATGCACCTGACCGGGATTCAACCAGCATGCCCACCAGGGGGCAATGCTGTGCCCATCTGGGGCGTTGCTCTGTTGCAACCAGAGCCATTCTAGTGCCTGAGGCAGAGGCCATGGAGCCATTCTAAGAGCCCGGGCCAACTTTGCTCCAATGGAGCCTTGGGTGTGAGAGAGGAACAGAGACAGAGAGGAAGGAGAGGGGAAGGGGTGAAGAAGCAGATGGACGCTTCTCCTGTGTGCCCTGGCTGGGATTTGAACCAGGGACTTCTGCACGCCAGGCCGACGTTCTACCACTGAGCGAACTGTCCAGGGCCTCTTGCAAATCATTTTATCGCACGCTTTTTACTTCAAAAATTTTTGAATACTGATGTACAGGGCCAATCAGTGGCTGAGAGAATCTGGAATCCAACAATGAAAGCCTTCTCTGAAGTGCAATGGAAGGATCTGCTCAAGGGAATCTGGCAAGTGCCACACCTTGTTCTCTTATGGGCGAGGATATGTTTCTGTTTTTCCTAAGTCTGCTGAGGCTACTTTGTGCTCCAGGCCAAGAGCAGCATCCAGTGTCGGTCTGAGGTGGGAGCTGGCTGAATTTAGGAGGCCAAAATCGCTGGAGTAAGAGTCCACCTCGCTAAGAAATCTGTTCCTCCAATCCTCCTGACCAGGTCCTGCTTGACTAGAAACAAAGTCTTCACAAGCCCAAGTCAAGGAGGATTTTCCAGGCACACTGGTAGCAATATACAGGTCTGAACTAAGCATTCTTCTACGAGCCATGGGCCCGGTCCATTTCCACGGAGCTGTGGGGAGAACTGTGTTAGGTCCTGGTGTGCATTTAGGTATTGAGAAAAATGGGCAAGGAGGGGGAGAAGTCATCAGCCAGGAGAGAAGGGCCTGGGTGGCCCCGATTGGAGAAGAAAGCCCAGGTCATGGAACCTGGAAGGGTTGACCTCACTTCCTTGGTGACCGACCTCCAACAGGAATTAGAGTCTGGTAACCAGGCACCCACATTCCAGAGACAGCGTCCAGTAGAGCTCACTTGACTATAGACAGTCAGGAGAGTAGGATGTTTCTCTGCTGCTTCCCGTCCTTCCGGGGCTCTGGTCGGAAGAAAGCCCAGAGCGAGAGAAGTTCCTGTTGCTGGAGACCATGGCGCAGGCGCCACCGCCGGCGCCAGTCGCCCTCTGGCACGAGGAAGCCTCAGGTGACCATGGGCAGCCCAGGGCAGGGTCATCAGGTCCAGGTCCCACCAGGGCGTGACCTGCGCAGCCGCACATGAGTGAGGGGCGCTCATCTTGGGCAGGAGGGAGTTGTGAGGGGTTAGAAGTCTGGGCAGGTCTGTTGTGCTGAGCCCAGGTCCTGGCTGGCGGGAAGAGAAGCTGAGTGAGTGCTGGGGACCAGGCTCCTCTACCCACTAGTTCCTGCGGAGCCAGAAGGCGTTTTCCCGTTCTCTCCCTGGCCGGAGGTCTTTGCAGGTGCCTGTCCGAGCGTGATCTGTGGAGCTGAGGGTGCTGTGGGCATCGCCTCCAGGGGTGATGCCGAGGCTGGCCACTGACGCTTCCTAGCCTGGTACCATTCTCTGTCTTTGTAGAGCCCCGACGAGGACAGCGTAGAGGAGCTGCCTGACGGGTTCACTTACGCCCTCAGCCGGTACGACGGACCAGTGCGCCAGGCCAGGAGCAGCGCCCAGTGGCGGTCTCAGGTGGGAGCTGGCCGAACCCAGGAACCCGAGATCGCTGGGGTAAGGGTCCACCTCCCTAAGAAGTCTGTACCTCCCATCCTCCTGCCCAGGTCCTGCTCCAGCAGAAACACAGTCTTCACATGCAGTTAGGAACCGAAAAAAAAAAAAAAAAAAAAGTGTTCAGGGTGTGTTGGCATTCCTCTGCTTTCGATTGCTTATCTCCCTGCCAGGTACCCTATGGAGCTCTCAGCTCAACTGTTTGTGCTGACCTTCTCCAAGCCTGTCGCATCATCACACGTGAAAGGGGGGGGTTGAAACAAACAAAGCCAGAAAACGGGTGTGAAGGGGAGATGAAAGTATCGGGAAAATGTCTCTATAACCAGCCCTCTCACAGAGCACAGCAAACCACGACAGGCCAGCCAGGTCTGGAGCTCTGGCCCTATTCATCTCCACAGTGTCCCATAAGGAGGTCATTTTCCACAGTGATGCGGCCCTTCACTGCTCTTCCTACTTGTCGCGATTCACTTCTGCTGTCCTTTCAGCAGTGCGGCCAGGAGTGTCTGTGCTGTGCGGTCAGCCTGCATTAGTGTGCTGGGTCTGCCACAACACAGGAGCACAGGTCAGGGGGGAAGGTCCCCGTGCTACTCGCTCAGTCCGCGGCTCTGTCTTTGCAGAGCTCCCACAACGACATCGTCGAGAAGCTGTTCCATGGTCCCGACCACTTCACGTATCGGATCAGAGTGCAGCAGCACCAGGCCGACAGCACCGTTCGGGGCACAGGCAAGGTGAGAGCTGGTCCGGGGGAGATATCCTTACGGGTGAGACCGTAAGGTGACGAGAAAGGGCCAAGAACCTAGCCTCCAATCGGGGCATTCCCCCCACCAGGGGTCCTCCCTTGGCTCCCCCCCCCCTCCCCCCCCCCCCCCCCCCCCCCCCCCCCCCCCGAGAGTACATAATCCCATGTACTCAGAAACAGAACAGGACCTCCGGACCTCCACCCCTCTCACCTGCTACATGGGGCGATAGAAAGACACTCCTCACATATTTGTAGGAATGTGAGAGAGAAACAGAAATAGGGTCTTTCACCTCCCAGTAGACCACGAGCACATTCATGGCTTTCCAGCTTTGTCATTTGAACTACTTGGCCCAGGTGTCCTGAGAGCAGTCAGCTCCACTGTTCTTGCAGACCGTCTCAATTGATGGAGGGAATTGATGACAGTGCCAAAGCCTTTCGGTGCTGTGGGACATTGGCCTAATTCAATCTGGGGCCATGTCAGCAATGCTGCAGGGAACGCTTGAGTGTGCCCGGATGGGACGCACTGGCCGCTTGCACACAGAAGCAAGCTGAGCGGTATCAACTGCAGACATGGATTTTCCTACAACTCCGGAGGCTACAAGTCAGACAGGAGGTGTCACCAGGGCTAGGTCCTCCCGAGGGGTCTCTTCTTGGCTCGTGCATGACTGGCTTCTATCTCGGTGTCCCGTGGACTCCTCTCTGTGCTTCCCTTTTTCTTCCTTCCTCTTCTAAAAACACTGGTCATACTGGATTAAGGCCCACCAGTCTGCATTCACTTCACCTGAACTCCTTGCTTAAAGACCAAAACTCAAATCGAGGTACACTCTGAAGTTTTCGGGGATCCAAAGTCATGTGATCTGGGTGACACCGTTCACGTCACAATGTATACACTACCCCCAGCTGGAGACAGGCGCCCTTCACTGTCATAAGGCCTCGCGCCTGGGAAGTCGAACAGCTGCAGCCAGATTCCAGATGAAAAGGTTGCAGCAATGACAGTGCCAACATCACTTTTGTGATGACGGCCGCTGCCTCTCCCACAGCCTGGCCCAGAGAGTCTCACTCATTTACATTTCTACCAACACAGAGCAAGGTGTCCAAAGCAAGCACGGTGGTACGTGACTTGCAGCTGCCTCACGGGGACGTTGACTCACCCGTCAGCCCTTCACCAGCCTCTTGCATTTGTTCCTTCATGAGCCATCTGCTCAGTTGCCTGCCCGACCCGGTGGTCGGCTTTGTCCAGTCTGGAGTCTCCAGGCATTGGCCCCCTTGGCTGAAGTGGGTTCTCCTTTGTGAGGGTCTCAAACGCCCTTTCATGGAAAAAGAAGAAAGACGAGTGTCTTTCTGGAAGTCAAAGGTTTGCATGGGCTGTGTCTATCCTGCACACTGTCCCCAAACTGAGGAGGGGCAATGTTCCCCAGAAACTCCCCGTCCACGTCAGGAGCGCATCAGCTTCTGGTAGCTAAGAGGGAGTGCTTTACGGACCCAGCTAAGGACAGGCCTCAGGTCTGACCTGCATGACCTTGAGCGGCCGTCGGACATCCCACAACAGCCCGTGTTCTCATCTCTAGAACGGAAATATTTCTTAAGGACTCACAAGAAAGAGCAATGCTCTCCATATAGACTATTCATACAGGGAATTCTGATGTTTTTCAGCTAAAAATCTATGCCTAGAAGGTAACATGGGCATAAGCGTGCACCACCCAACAAACCTGTGGGTGCTTTTCAAACCTAGAACCTTGTTCAGCGTGGGCTCTCCCATAACCCTTTCTTCTGAACACCCCTCAGGGGCAGGGAGTCCCTGAGGGAGCTCCAGGCCTCAGTCCCGCTAAGGTTCATAATGATGTCACTGACTGGATGTCCCTCCTCTCCCCCCGTACCCCCCAGTGTGCGGCTGAGTTATCGCTTCACTCCCGCGAGGTCTGCAGCAGGCGGGCCCTCCAGGGAGGCACGCTGGAGAAGGTGGGGGCCTCCATGCTACCAGCTTTCCCGGCGGGACACATCCCCCGCATCTCCACCTTCCTGTCCATCCACCCGGCCTTCTCCGGAGCCCAACAGTTCCTGGACCAGCTTTTTGTTGGGTGAGCACATGCCCCCTCTTTGCAACAACAGTAGTCTCTCTGTCCACTGCTAGCTGAGTCTCCAGAGTGACACCACATCTCTCTGAGCTTCAGTCAGCATCTCTGAAAAGTGCGGTGATGGAGGAGAGACCTCATCAGGTTCTTGCACAGACTACTGTGCGGACAAGCCACGGCAGGTGCTTCCCGGGTGCCTGGCTCTGCAGAAAGGGCTGCTGGACGGGAGGCTCCTGTCAACGGCTGCGCAGTCTCTGGGTCACCCACGAGGTCCACTGCCTCGCCGTTCAGCAGCCGGTGGCATTTCTGATGGAAAAACACACAGAAAACTACCTGTCAAGGAGCTTGGGAGTCCACTTAGCTGATCTGATCCTTGTCATGGAGTTTGATGTTGCCACCTTAGGAAAGTCTGGGCATAGCAGGGGGCCTCAGGCCACCCAGATATCTGGGATGGTTCCGCCTGGAGTTTCTCCTTTGACGAGGTGAATGAAGTACCCAATAGAAGTAGACATTTATGAAGACACTTAGACTAACTCAGTGAATGAGGCAGATTCCACCCCCAGGCCTCAGTTCTACTCAGTGCATCACACTCACAGCAGACGTCATCTGCAGGTCCTGGCCACCGTCCGTCGTACATGATGCCATTAAAGTCTTTACCACGTCTGGAGGCTTACCTCCTCACAAGGACCAAGGCGACACACCCCAGGACCAATTAGAAAAGTGAGTGTGGTCTTTGGATGCAGCGCAAGGAGGGCCTCCTGTGTCAACGTAGTGGGAGCTGAGGGCCCAGCAGGACCGTGACCTTGCACATGTTCTGATTCCCAGAGGAGGCCTGAGCTCTGCTGGCTTCCATTCCAGGAGGACAGGAGACAGAGAGGACTGTGGAGGGGACCCCTGGCCTCACTGAACCGGAAGGGCGGGGTGGGCTGAGATGCCCGCACAGTCCCACACCCACCTCAGACCCATCTGGCTCTGCCCGCCCTTCTCCATGGTCACCTCCACTGATTACCAGCACCAGGCTCAAAACAGGAGATGCTCACAAATCCATCTCCATCCTCAGGCGAGATGACCTGGTGCATGGAAGGCAGGGGTGGGCAGTGTCCAGGACCTTCAGGAGAAATGTCCGTGGCAAAATGAGTCACACAGACCCCATGTTAAGCCTGCCACTCTAAGGACAGCCACACGGGGGGTCGGGAGAGGGCTGCCTGGGGCTATCCCCTGCATAGGTAGGGGCAGGCACAGGCGCGGTCTCAAACGAGGGTGCCATGGCAGGGAAGTGCGGGACGCACAGACCAGTGCTCTGACTCTGCCGCCCCACTGCCTCTCCTCAGGGCCATTGCCTGTACCGTGCCTAGCTGGCCCCACCGGTGGAAGGGTTTCGGCCCGCCCTTCCTCCTCCCCTGGTTCCGGCTGAAGCAGGCCTTGGAGCTGGTCAACTCGGCTGCCTTACACCATGTGGGCCACCCCCAACTCAACTGGGTCAATCAGCAGCATCGAGAGGCCACGCAGGCCATGCCTGAAGGTGCGGGACTGTAGTCTGGGACGGGGATCTGGGGAGGGTGTTTCATGGGCCGGAGTTCCCGGAAAGGTATCAGCATCCTTCCTGTCTTTGGGAAGGCACTGGAGAGTCGGGAGTGTGCAGAAAGCTGTCTCTTTTTCCTGCTCCAGGTCCACCTGCCCAGCTCCAGAGCACTGCAGAGCCAGAGGAAGGGCCTGCTCGGGGCCCAGCGCCTCGTCCAGCCAGAGGTCTCGTCCCTGCATGGCCAGGCCTGAAGCCGTGCAGAAGACGCGACGGGGGCATCTTTATGAGCCTTTCAGCTTACGGTCTTATCGGTTCTAAGCAATGATTTTAAATAAATAAGTAATGTCAGGTATTGCACCCCACTCCCCACTAATACAATAGCAAAAAACAGTAATTCCCCACAAACCAGGCTTTGTTTGTAAAATGTAGTCCATTAAATGAAATACTATGGAGCCAATAGAAATAAAGTTGTTGATTAAAGATATGTGTAGACGTTACCTACTCGTATATACACCAAAATATAATTGGGCCCATCCGCTTGTTACGTATGGGAGGATGCTCAGTGTAGAACTTATTTTTTAAATAACTTATATAACAGACTAATATTTTCTGACAATTCTACCAATGTAATGTGACACAATGGAAAAATAAAATTAGGAAACGTTGCAGCACTACATTAACACTTGTGAACTCTAGCAAGGGCGACAACGATAAGCGACCGTATCTTGCTTCCTGTGTTTTCTGGTTTTTGTACGAGGATTACGTATTCATAATGAGACATTTCAAGACTGTATATCTTTTTACATACTACACTTTAAGCGTCTTTAAACTCATCAATATTACCCTTCTAAACTTTCCCAGGCGCCATTTTATTTCTTGACATTATCTCATTAGAAGCACTAACTACTTGATGGGCTGCATTCCACTTTCCCCAGTGTTTAGTTGGATTTGCTATTTGAGTGGCCATCACCAGAGTAGAGCCTTGCTCTAATATTTGGGTCCTGCTCATCCTTCAAAGATTTCTGTTGTGGGTGTTGATGGTCTTATTTTCCTCCTTGCTTGCCACGGGTCCGCTGCCTTACCTAATACATGGTGACTCCTTTACACACTCTTTTTTCCCTCCTGCCTTGGTGCCCAAACCCTATTTTAGGCCAGGACCTACATTCCAAATCCAGAGCCTTTCTTTCCTTTCACCGCCTGTCCTCGGAACTGGCCTTGCTGCTATTCTTGGCCAGTCAGATTTGCCCACTTTCCTTAAAAATTGACCTCTAGCACCCAGCACAGTGAATCCCAAGCTTCTCCTCACCAACTCCATGGCTGCAAATCTCCAGCAAGAGGCCCCAAGGTTTCATCTCTCCAGGCTTAGGAAAACGAAATCCCCATCTCCGCACATGCCTACAGACGGCCCTTCCAGTCTACCTGAATCATCGCCAGAAATCCAGAGTTGACTTTAAGCTTGAGACAAAAGCTTAATGTGCTGCAAACAGTGGTCATTGGGGACTTTGAGGCCAGCTGCAGACTGTGGAAGTGCGACAAACAGCTCCAGTGCTGTGCAGGCTCTTCCTGGATGTGTGACTCCTGTCCCTTGTGACAGTTTTCAACGGGACTGAAGTGGGGTTGGGTTGCATCTGCAGGGAGTGTGGAATAGTGATGTGTCAGAACGGACTTGGTGAACATATTAAGGGCGTTCAAAACAGCAAAGACTCTATTAGAGATCCTCTTATATTGGCTAAGAATTTGCTTAAAGGCCTTAATCCCTATAATGTCTTAAGATACTTGTTTTGGTATCTGTTCACACTGGCTATGGTAATTTTCTGTTTATTCTATATTTTTCCAATCTGCCTCTGAATTGGAATCTGGGCAATCAGACGAGTGCAAAAATTTAAAAAGGGGGTATGAGGGAGAAAGGCTGTAAGCTGACAAAGTCTGTATAGCCTAGGGCTTAGTTTAAGACTAAGCACTTCCCCACAGCCTTTTGAGACTAAGATCTTCCCACACCATCATCTTCTAAGACTAAGACCTTCCCCACACCCTTGACTGTTCCGTGATGGGGGGTGGTGCACTCTTATGAGAATTCCCATTTATGCCTCAGATGAGCCACTTTGCTTCAGAGACTTCCTCATTTGCATATGGCTCTGCACTATATACTAAAGTAGACCAGGGGCTCTGCTTTTGCTCTGGCCTGCTATCAGCTTACAGAGACCTCCCCGAACCCATCCTTTTTCTCTCTGAGTTTATTTCTTCATTGCGCACCGTTCTCACGCAGGACCTGGACAGTTACTATATAGCTGCGCTGGTTCATGGCACGGAATATTTATGTATTCATTTCCCAAAACTCATTATGCCTCTGATGCAACACTACGTTTTACTTCACTCGCATTTGCTACTTCAATACACAAACATGTCATGTAAAGAGGAAAAGTGCCAAACAGCCATCAGGTGACAAGGTGCCATTGGAAATATCTTAAATAAAAGTTTCATTGTGTTTTGTCAAATGATATTTAATACCTCTTATTAATATTTTAAAACTCTTTCTTATAACATAACCTAGTTTGGTGTACCTCTTTTAATTGTTCTTATTTAAGTATATATAAAATATATGAAATAATAAGCTACCTTTTGGTATATTGTTTTTGTAATACTTAACACCTTCATCGGGGAAGAGAACCGGTTGTTAAAGTATTTGAATCCCACCACTGTGTAGAAGTGTTTTTGAAACCTCTATATTAAAGCAAGATAATCTTCTGTGAGAACTATATACTTTTAAACAGTTCTTACTTTTTGATTACAATTTACATTCAATATTATGTTGTATTAGTTCCAGGTATACGCAGAGCAGTTAGTGAGGCATATACTTGAGCCCTGGCTGGTTGTCTCAGTGAGAGAGCGTCTGCCCGGTATATGGATGTCCCCGGCTCGATCCCAAGCCAGGGCACACAGGAGAAGCGCCCATCTGCTTTCTTCCCCTCCCACTCCTCTTCTCTCTCACTGCCCCCACCCCCTGGAGCTGTGGCTTGATTGTTTAAAAGTCATCACCTTGGCCATGGAGGATGGCTCTGTGGAGCCTCCACCTCAGGTGCTAGAAAGAGCTCGCTTGGGAGCATGGCCCCAGGTGGGCAAAGCATTGGTCCCAGATGGGAGTGTTCAGGTGGATCCCAGCCAGGGCACATGCAGGAGGAGTCTGTCCCTCTATCTTCCCTCCTATTCCATGGAAAAAAGAAACATACACCCACACACCCACACACAAGACCCCTGCACATCGATGGTCCGTCCGATCCAGCTCTTGCCATGGGTGATGTCAGGCCAGGGCAAGAGAGGATCTTTCCAAGGCCTTGCATAGTATCACTCATTCGTTACATCTCTTGGCTAATGGCATACCTCCTATCTTTGGCCGCCATTCACTGCTGGTAGGCATGTAAACTGGCACAGCCAGTAGGGGAAACAGTAGGAAATTTACTCAGAGAAATTAAGAATAGAGTCACCAGGTGAACCAGCAAACCCTCTTCCAGGTATCTACCTAAAAAAATTTGAAAACATGTACTCTTAAAGATATATGCAGCCCTATTTTCATTGTAGCATTATTCTTGGTGGCCAAACCCTCAGGAGCTTACAGACACGGAAAGAAGAAATTTTAAACTTATTTGAAACGTGAAGACACAGCCCTTGTGATATACCAAGTGTTCTCACCATTTGTCAAACATTAATTCTTGAACACTCCCGATAACCTCAGAGAGGGTGTGTTTCGTACTATTGCCGGTGTCAGAGGGAATGACTGAGGCTCCCACTACAGTGCACTCAAACCTGGCACCTGTGAAGAACCCAGCTTAACATAACCTCCCAAGTTCTGTGGCCCAGGCATCAGGACGGTGTTTGGCTGGGCGCTTCGTCCTCAAGATTGAGAGTGCCAGTTCCTGCCAGCCGGCCCGGGCACTGTCTCGGTTCTTTCCTGTGGGTCCTCGACATAGGGCCACTCAAAACCGTGGCGTTCGCTCTCCCATTCTGAGGTGTGATACACAGTCACGGACCCACATACGAACAGCATATAAGAGATGTTCCAAGAAAATGTGGGAGCTTAAGAGTAAGAGTATGAGAGAATAGACAGGACCTGACATACCACCATCATGGCTGTATTCTAACTTGTTCAAAGCCAGTCCCTAACCACTCAGTGGATACACAGGGATGTTTCTCCGAGGAGGCGGGAATCATGGGATGCCACTCTGAAGGAGTTCCGTGAAAGTTATCAGCATCCTTCCTGTCTTTGGAACGGCCTTGGTGAGTCAGGTGTGTGCTGAAATCTGTCTCTTTTTCCTGACCCAGGTCTACTTCCCCAGATCCAGAGCACTGCATTGCCAGTGGAAAGGCCTTCTGGGACCCAGTGCCTGGTCTAACCAGATATCTCACCTTTGCCAGGCTCTTTCTGAAGCCGTGCAGAAGCCGTGATGGTGGCATTTTTATGAGCCTTCAGCTTATGGTCTTATTGGTTCTAAGCAATGATTTTAAATAAATAAGTAATGTAAGGGGAATACACCCATATAGTACAATAGCAAGACACAGTAATTCTCCATAAACTAGACTTTATATGTAAAATATAGTCATTTAATTGAAGTACTGTGGAACCAATAGAAATAAAGTTGTTGATTAAAGATATGTGTAGACGTTACCTTCTTGTATATATACCAAAATATAATTGGGCCCATCTATTTGTTACATATGGGAGGATGCTCAGTAGAGAACTTGATTTTTAAATAACTTATAAACCAGATTTATATTTTCTGAGAACTATACTAATGTAAAGTGACTCATTTGAGAAATAGAATTTGTAAATATATATACAGCATAATGTTAACACTTGTAATCTCCAGCAAGTATTAGAAAATAGGCAAAAAAACATAAAAAGTCATTCAAGTGAAGAGGATATATTGACGTGAAATCAGCACACTATAGTATATCGTCAACATCTTTATCTGTTATTAAAATGCAAATTAAGAATACATTGAGATACAACCTCACACCAATTAAAGCAACTACAATTAAAAGGAGTGAACATACTCATACTAAAATGTCCTTCAGTGGGTAAATAGTTAAGGAAACAAGGTACATCTATCCCATAGAACTTGATTCATCAGAAAAGAAGAATGAACTGATGACTTATGCAGCAACACAGATGGACCTGAGAGTGTTATACCGAGTGAAATGAGAAGCAGTCACAAAAGGCACATGCTGTATGATTCCCACCATTTCACACTGTCAAATAACATAGTACAGATGGAGACGAGATTAATGGTCCCACGTAGAGAAGTGCTGGAAGAGAGAGCTGAGGGTGTGTATGAGTGCCTGACAATGAGCTTAATTTAAAAAAAAAATTCTATTTTGATTGATTTTAGAGAGAGAGAAAGGGAAAGTAAAATATCAATTTGTTGTTCCACTTATTTATGCATTTTTTGGTTGACTCTTATATGTGCCCTGACTGGGAACTAAACCTGCAACCTTGATGTATCGGGACTACGCTGCAACTCTTTGAGCGTAGGGCTGGATTTATTTTAATGTAAGTGGCTGACGTTAGCTTTCTTATTGCTGAAGCAGCGACTTTGATCTGAAATAAACACATTGCCAGCTACACAACTAGATGGAGACACGCTTTCTCACTTATGACAATTCCCCTTTTAGAAAGCGCTGGTTCTCTTTCCCTTCCTGTCTGTCTGTCCCTAACAGTCCCTCTCTCTGGCTCTCTCTGTCTCTGTCAACAATAAAAAAAATAGTAAAAAAGATAAAAAAGGAAAGCCCTGGTTGATCTAAATAACTGACCATTAGAGAGATCCTGTTTTTTCCTTTGGTTGCATTAATTCCCAAAACACTGAACCAGGAGAACCGAGGCACCACACCCTCAGCCCCAAGAAAGGCAAAGCCTCAGGTTCTGTTCTCCTGTTTTCTCCCCTCCCCCATGACCTTATTGTATGGCTCCGGGTGTGCCTTGGACCCTCTAGGACTTGTGATATATCTTGTCTTTTCAAAGTTTTAAGATGGTTGTTGCTGAGATGTGTCTTATAATCAATCATAACGAAAACCACAAGGGGCCAGTTCAGTCACAGCATAGGCTGGGAAAGGAGGAATGTCTGTGGGGGGTTGCCACAAGTAGTGCAGGCCCCAGTGAGTGGCCCAGGTGTTCCCAGCTGATGCCATCACTGTGCTGTGATAGGCTGAGGCCAGTACAGAACAGTGTGACTATAAAGGGGGTCTCTGTGTTGATGCAACATTTTTTTCTGGATTGCAGGAGTGGTTATATGCAATTATACAAGTGACAAAATAGCACATACCTATACCGTACCAATATTAATTTCCCGGTTTTGATATGGTACTCTAGTTGTAGATGTAACATGTTGATAACTTTGTTGAAATATTGAAAAAATACTATTATATTATATGTAAACTATACTGCAATACATTTTTAAAAGTGGTTTGTTAAACACTTGGCAAAATGCGGAGTAATATCTCGAGTTTATTCTTTGGAGCAAGAAATAATTGTGTCATACCTTTTTACTAGTTTAATCTCATAGAACTGTCTTAACGTCTCTGAGTATCCATTTTGTCGTCTGTAAACTAGGTATAATGCTACCCACATTACAAGGTTGCTGTGAGGGGAAATTATACAGAACACATAGTTCAGTAAGTATTCCACAGATTTTATTTCCTTTTCTCTACCCCATTATGAGAATTCTCATATAAAAGAATTCACAAATCATTAAGAAATATTCTTTGTCAGGCTTCTCTATACCTGTGGTTAGAAATATAGTTATAGTGTGGGGACTCTCCCAGCCCTTACCTTTGATGATTCTATGTCCAATAAATTCACCCAGCCCAGTAATTAATTGTGGTTTAAGAGGAAGTAATGCTAAGGGTTACCACCAGGGGTCAGGCCATCCTCTCAACTGAAAGATCAGTTTGTCCCAGAAGTAGTGGTAACCAGCTATATTAAACAATGAAGTCTTTCTCTGATTACTGCTGTGAGGAACTTCTGCAACATCTCAGTTTCTCTAGATTGTCCGGCCCTGAGGTTTTAAATGTGACCCAATAATGTACTCAGTTAAATTTGGTTCGACTTTATCAGATATTTATAAAGGTTAAATGACAGATACTGTGCAAAGGGCTAGGGACCAAGTCCCATTAAATGTTCAGACATATTTGCTTTTAGTGTGTGTGTGTGTGTGTGTGTTGCATGGTGTTTTCCTATCAAATCCAAAATAAATTTATACAAGATACTACAATACAGGGTATTACAAAAACATTTGTTCTTTGGTATGTAACTTCCATGACCTGGGCAAAGCTAATACAGTGGTACCTTGAGATATGAATAGACCAACATACAATTTTTTTTTTTTTTAAAGATACGAGCTGTGACTTGGTCCATATTTTTGTTCGATATCCAAGGGAAATTCCGAGATACTAGTTGTGATTCAGGAAGCTGCCGCTAGCTGGCGTGTTGGCGCACAGGTCCAATATTGGCAGTTTCATATACGAATTGACTGACTTACGAGCTCGATTACAGAACGAATTAAATTCGCATCTCAAGGTACCACTGTAAAATAAATAAATAAAACAGAGTGGACTTAAGTGATTCAGTTGGAGTTCAAGCCAACTGTCACACCTTCTCTAAACATCCGGGTCCTTGGGTAACCATCTTGTCTCGTGTTCCTGGGACTTCCCTAATTTTAGATCTAAAGATCCCACCTCCAGTGAAAGTTCAAATTGGGAGGGTTAGTTGGTCCCCCCTATGTAGAAATAGCTCTTCTCTTCCTCCCCACCTGAGGGGGTTTCAGATGGAGAAAGGGGAGATTTTAGAATGGCCTTCCCATGGGTGGTCACTAAGCCTGTCCTGTCATGGGGCCTGACAACCAGGGCACCATGTCTAACGTCAAGTAGACCTAAAGCTACCTTTTGAATTCTCGGACAATGTTCACAGTCAAGCTGAGGCAGAAAAAACCTGGGAACATGTGGGAGGGTCAGAGGAGGGGCATTTTGGGGAAGTGGCATTTGAACTGAGCCCGGGGTGAAGGGAGGAGGCAGCTCCCCAGAGCTCTGGGGAAAGCACTGCAGACAGAGGGAACAGCAAAAGCAAGGCCCCAAGATAGGGCGAGATTTATAGTGCTGGTGAAAGCAAGGCATGCTCAGCGTAGCTGGAGCAGAAGGAAAGGAAAGGAAAGGAAGGGTGGATGGTACGTTTGGTGGTGTGGGCAGGGTGGTTCATGTGTGGTCTTTGGGCCTTGGCCAGGAGTTCAGAATTTGTTCTCAGAAGAGAGAAGCCTTAAGATGGGAGAGGAAGCCCTGGTCAGGTGGCTCAGTGGATAGAGTGTCTTCCTGGTGCCCCGAGATCATGGATTCTATCTTGGGTCACAGCATGTATGAAGAGCAATCAATGAGTGCACAACTGAATGAATAACTGAGTGAAACAAGGAATTGTTGCTTCTCTTTCTCAAATCAACAGGAAATTTTTAAAAAATTGATTTATTTTAGAGCAAGAGAAAAAGAGAGAGAGAGAGAGAGAGAGAGAGAGGAACATCAACCTGTTTCTGTATATGCCCTGACTGGGGATCAAACCGACAACCTCTGTACTTCTAGACAATGTTCTAACCAACTGAGCTACACAGCCAGGGCATGGGAAATAATTTTTTTTAATAGGGAAAGACAAGGTTCAGTTTGTGCTATAAAACGACCATGCTGGCTGCTGTGGGAGATGGACTGTGAGGGAGCTGGAATAGAATTAAAGAAACCATTCAGGGAGTGCCCGCTGTTTGAGTCAAATGAATAGTGTCAGACTGGTCAGGCACCCCTTCTACCATTTGAAGGTGCAGGCCAAGGTGCAAGGAAGGAGGACCACCACCCAACGGCTTCTCGAACAGAGGCTCACCTGGTTCCCACGCCCCACTTCGCGGCTAAGAAGCAGTGCAGTTCCTCGGTCTGGAGCTTCACAGAGTGTCTGTGGTGTGGACCCAAGATGATCCAATGATAAGACACCTGGCACTTAGCATACTAATGTCCATATGGCATCACCTTCAAATCAGGCAGAAGACGGGGAGGTGAGTGAGGCAATGTGGTAGAAAAATGAGAGAAACAGAAAATGATGAACACATTTTAGTGCTCTCAGTCCTGAAAGCCACCCTCATTGCCCAATCCCACTAGATGACCCTTCTGTCCAGCCTGATGCTGCAGCTGAGCAGAAAACTATTGTCAAGTTTTTGGCTGAATATCAGGATACAGGTGCTATATCCCTTGAAATGAATGGGGGTGTGAATGCAGGACCAGACTACCTCCTGATTTTGATTTTGTCAGTCTGGGGTACTATCTGAATATAAAAAATTTAAAAATCTAATATGCAGGAAAATTAGAGAACTACAACCCTGGAAAAACAGACACACTTGCTTTGTGCTTTGTGTGATTTGGCCACAGTGCTGAGCATAGCACTGGTCACGCCGAGAGTGGAGGTTAGTGCCCTCATGCTTAGCCTGCTAAGGGTCTCAAGCAATCACAGAGCTGGGTTACTATTCCAAGGACTTGCTATTTAGTTGGAGAGACAATGAAAACAAAATGGTGCTGACTATTAAATTTTCTAAATTACCATTAGAAGTAAATTCCAAGGCAAGAAAGTCACAAAATGTCTGATACCCTTCCTAAAGTCTCCTGCTTAGCGATTTAGCACGTTGCATCCATTTACTGAATGGTCACAGAAGTGAACTGGATATTGATGATGTACTGTTTCTTAATGGACACAAATACTTTCAGTCTGGTCATATCCATAAAAATATGCACTGTACAAGCAATGCAGATGAAATCAGAACAAGTAGTTGTTATGAGGATATGAAATATCTTGGGGTCCATGTGTTGGGTCCTGGGAAAGGTGTGGTGCATTGCATTCTAAAGCAGTTAAACCCTTGGTTTGGTTCCAAGATGGACCAAATTATAACAAAAAAATTTAAACATAGTGGCATTCACAAATACCTGATGCGATGTTTGTACTGGGTGTGTACATTAATACAGCGTCTAATGGAGGTAGATGCTCAGAAATCTTTGTCGGCTTTGGGTACCATTATGTTTTCATTCCAAGCTGGACAGAGCCCACCTACAAAGTCTGAAATATGTGTTGTATAGGTGAACAGTGTTGTTCATCTCCCAAAGTGTCTAACTAAGCATTCCCCTCCACTTCTCTGGCATTACATCACCGTGGCCTCTACAGTTCAGATTGAGGCCATTTTTGATTAGGTGATTTAAGATTTAAGAGGCCCCACCCCTGCTTAATCCCCTTCATACACATTGTTAGTAGCCAGAATTACAAAAGCTAGCATTTGGGGGATGAGGGGAGTTGGATGAGGGTATGCCCCAGGCCACCTGGCCAGCTCCTAGTGCAGGGGTCCCCAAACTACGGCCCGCGGGCCACATGCAGCCCCCTGAGGCCATTTATCTGGCCCCCGCTGCACTTCCGGAAGGGGCACCTCTTTCATTGGTGGTCAATGAAAGGAGCACATTGACCATCTCATTAGGCAAAAGCAGGCCCATAGTTCCCATTGAAATACTGGTCAGTTTCTTGATTTAAATTTACTTGTTTTTTATTTTAAATATTGTATTTGTTCCCGTTTTGTTTTTTTACTTTAAAATAAGATATGTGCAGAGTGCATAGGGATTTGTTCATAGCTTTTTTTATAGTCTGGCCCTCCAACGGTCTGAGGGACAGTGAACTGGCCCCCTGTGTAAAAATTTGGGGACCTCTGATCTAGAGCAATGTCGCCCGCCTGGAACTTGGAGTGAGTTCTATCAACGCAGCCCAGAGCAGAGGGCAGGCCAGGTCAGCATCCACCCACAAGAGCCTGAGCCACCCCACCCCCACCCGTCCGCCAACTCCCTCTTGCAGCTCAAGAGGACCTGGCCCATGGGGAAGAGGCTGGGGCAGAGGGCATCCAACTGCCTAGACACTGGCGGGGGTGTGGACCTTTTGTTCTTCTAACCTCTCCCTGTGCTGATTAAAAGGCCAGTTAAGGTGGGGGAGAAAGAACCACAGGCCAGTGGAAAGTGTCCCAAATACCTGCATCCCAAAGGGAACTCAAAAGGCCCTGAAACTCTTTCTTGCCTTTCCTTACTTTGCCACTGCAGCCCTGAGGCCGCTCAGGGCCAGAAGAGGGGTGGGGTAGGCTCGAAGAAGAATTCTCGCGATAGGAGGGCGGTGGGCGGAGCCAGGACCGGGAGTGGGACTGGACAGGGACAGGCCTGGGGCAGGAGGTGGGCGGGCCAGGGCAGAGGAAAATATCTGACGATAGCAGGGCGGTGGGCGGAGCCAGCGTCTTCTCCTGCCTCTTTTGCCGGCCTTTGTTTAGTGGGCGAGTAAGAGACCTCTCGGTGTGGTCATCTCTTGGGTTTCGGACCCTTTTCTCTTTTCCCTGAGTTCAGCGAGGCTTGATGCCCTCTTGTCCGGAGCCCACAGAAGTGACCGGCACGGGCCTGGTGGGGCCCACCTGGGATGGGCGTGAGAGGCGCCCGCGTGCGGTCCACAGAATCCGCAGCCAGGATTGGGGGGCCTAGCCGCCGCCTCTGCAGGTGGTATTTGATGACTGCTTGGGTGACCGTGGCGAGTTCTGTAGAAAACCGCGGGTGTCACCTGTTTCAACACTGCGGTTTCCAACCAGACAGTTCTCTGCCGTGATCAGAGGTCGCATAGAGGGTTGTCGTCGTGGCCCCTTGATGAGATGTGCTCTCCTTGATCTGCAGGCTTCTCGGCTGCCGGTCCAGTCGGCCCCCAGTGATCCCGTCAACCTGTGGAGACGTCCGCGTGATCACGTCTTTTCCTCAAAGCTTACGCGGTCTCCTGTGGCCTTTAGCAATAAGTCCACCATCCTCAGTCTGTCCTTCAGGCCCTCCCTGACCGGACCTTTGCTCCTTGTTCCGGACCTCTCCAGCCCTCACCCCTTCCCTCTGCTCACACTCGGATCCTCGTGGGCGTCCCACTCGCCCAGCCCCCCTGAGAGCTGTGTCCTGCCTGTGTCTTCAAGTTCCCATCTGCAGCAGTTAAGAGACTGCTGATGCTCCCTTCAGGTCTCTCCCGTCTTTCCAGGTCCTCCTCTCTGCTCCCACACTGACACGCTTCTGGCACTACCCTGAAATGATATGACCTAGCCCACCATGAGGAGTTGTAAGGACCTCATTTAGTGTGGAGACTGCTGATTGGATTAACAGAATACAGGGGTAACGTGGCTAAAACAATAAAGATTTGTTCTTTTCAGAAAATAAATCCACAGGTAGGCAGACCCACGATTGATTCAGCTGCTGGATGATGTCAGGGTAAGCGTCTTTTCTCAACTCTTCATGGCCACAAGGTGGCTGCCAGCAACAGGAAGGTGGCAGCAGCTCCCAGCATGAAAGAGAGGAGTCGAGTCTTGTCTTTACTCCCGTTCATGTTCTCAGGGAGGAAAATATTGTCTCAGAAATCAATTAGCTGTGACCCTCTCCCTCAGGAACCCTTGGCCAGAACTCTCCCACTGCAAGGGACATGGGGTAGTTTAGTATCAACTGCTACTGAGGAGGCTGCTTCTGCCCAGCAGGAGATGGTAAAGGCAATGGCAGTTGGAAAGTGTCTGATGGTGAGCCTCCTGTGCACACTGGGAATACAGATGACCCTGCACAAGTCTTCTGAATGGACTTGTGGAGGAAAGGTATCCCGAAATTCCGGGATGACTATTTCACATGTATTAGCTAGTATCTTGAACTACCCGGTCCAGTAGGGTCACCATTAGCCACATAGAACTTAAAAAAATAAAATTTACATTAATTAAAATTAAGTGAACCTTAAACTTCATGTAGAGTAGATGTTTAGGTCTTTCTTTTTGGAAACCAGCGGCTTTTTGGCTTGGGTTATTGATCGCTGATTTTCAGTCCAAGGAAATATGAATCAAAAGGTGGGACGTGTGTCTTCTCCTCAGTGTAGGGTGTTAGCGCGAGAGTGACCACCTTTGGTTGGTTCAGCCCGTCTCTGTGTGGATTTACATGGTGTGATTCCATCTTACACAGCACATCTTCTTTTGAAATGCTTGCCAACAGGTTGCATTTCGATATTTATTGATTTGCCTGAACCGTTTTAAAATGTTGGCTTTACTTTAAATTATAGCTTGTTCCAACTGTGTCTTTGAACTGTGGTCCTTCTGGTAAGACAGAGACTAGTTACCTTATTTTCATACCATCCTGTTTTAGTGAAATCACTGCCTTTTTTGAAGTTGAATTTCACTGCTGTGTTAAATTTTGGGCACAATGATGAAGGGCAATGATTAACAAAGTGTTTAGTGGAGGGAGTTCATTTGAATGATTGTCATTACAGCCAAAACAATTCCCTATCTATCCCTAGAGATTTTAACACGGTGAATAGCTACTCTTTGGTAATTGCCATTCCAAGAGCAAATCAAATTAAACACTGAGGAAAGTAGAATGTAGCCCATCAAGTAGTTAGTGCTTCTAATTTGCTAATATGAAGAAATAAAATGGCGCCAGAGAGAGTTTAGAAGGGTAATATTGATGACTTTAAAGACTCTTAAAGTGTAGTATGTAAAAATATACAGTCTAAAAATGTCTCATTATAGCCTAACTTGTGGTGGCACAGTGGATAAAGTGTCGACCTGGAAATGCTGAGGATGCCGGTTCGAAGCCCTGGGCTTGCCTGGTCAAGGCACATATGGGAGTTGATGCTTCCAGCTCCTCCCCCCCCCCCTCTCTCTGTCTCTCTCTATCCCTCTCTCTCCTGCTTAAAAAAATAAAAATAAAAAAGAATAAATAAAAAAAATTAAAAAAAAAGTCTCATTATAAATACATAATCCTTTACAAAAACCAGAAAACACAGGAAGCAAGATACGGTCGCTTATCGTTGTCGCCCTTGCTAGAGTTCACAAGTGTTAATGTAGTGCTGCAACGTTTCCTAATTTTATTTTTCCATTGTGTCGCATTACATTGGTAGAATTGTCAGAAAATATTAGTCTGTTATATAAGTTATTAAAAAAAAAGTTCTACACTGAACATCCTCCCATACGTAACAAGCGGATGGGCCCAATTATACTTTGGTGTATATACGAGTAGGTAACGTCTACACATATCTTTAATCAACAACTTTATTTCTATTGGCTCCATAGTATTTCATTTAATGGACTACATTTTACAAACAAAGCCTGGTTTGTGGGGAATTACTGTTTTTTGCTATTGTATTAGTGGGGAGTGGGGTGCAATACCCTGACATTACTTATTTATTTAAAATCATTGCTTAGAACCGATAAGACCGTAAGCTGAAAGGCTCATAAAGATGCCCCCGTCGCGTCTTCTGCACGGCTTCAGGCCTGGCCATGCAGGGACGAGACCTCTGGCTGGACGAGGCGCTGGGCCCCGAGCAGGCCCTTCCTCTGGCTCTGCAGTGCTCTGGAGCTGGGCAGGTGGACCTGGAGCAGGAAAAAGAGACAGCTTTCTGCACACTCCCGACTCTCCAGTGCCTTCCCAAAGACAGGAAGGATGCTGATACCTTTCCGGGAACTCCGGCCCATGAAACACCCTCCCCAGATCCCCGTCCCAGACTACAGTCCCGCACCTTCAGGCATGGCCTGCGTGGCCTCTCGATGCTGCTGATTGACCCAGTTGAGTTGGGGGTGGCCCACATGGTGTAAGGCAGCCGAGTTGACCAGCTCCAAGGCCTGCTTCAGCCGGAACCAGGGGAGGAGGAAGGGCGGGCCGAAACCCTTCCACCGGTGGGGCCAGCTAGGCACGGTACAGGCAATGGCCCTGAGGAGAGGCAGTGGGGCGGCAGAGTCAGAGCACTGGTCTGTGCGTCCCGCACTTCCCTGCCATGGCACCCTCGTTTGAGACCGCGCCTGTGCCTGCCCCTACCTATGCAGGGGACAGCCCCAGGCAGCCCTCTCCCGACCCCCCGTGTGGCTGTCCTTAGAGTGGCAGGCTTAACATGGGGTCTGTGTGACTCATTTTGCCACGGACATTTCTCCTGAAAGTCCTGGACACTGCCCACCCCTGCCTTCCATGCACCAGGTCATCTCGCCTGAGGATGGAGATGGATTTGTGAGCATCTCCTGTTTTGAGCCTGGTGCTGGTAATCAGTGGAGGTGACCATGGAGAAGGGCGGGCAGAGCCAGATGGGTCTGAGGTGGGTGTGGGACTGTGCGGGCATCTCAGCCCACCCCGCCCTTCCGGTTCAGTGAGGCCAGGGGTCCCCTCCACAGTCCTCTCTGTCTCCTGTCCTCCTGGAATGGAAGCCAGCAGAGCTCAGGCCTCCTCTGGGAATCAGAACATGTGCAAGGTCACGGTCCTGCTGGGCCCTCAGCTCCCACTACGTTGACACAGGAGGCCCTCCTTGCGCTGCATCCAAAGACCACACTCACTTTTCTAATTGGTCCTGGGGTGTGTCGCCTTGGTCCTTGTGAGGAGGTAAGCCTCCAGACGTGGTAAAGACTTTAATGGCATCATGTACGACGGACGGTGGCCAGGACCTGCAGATGACGTCTGCTGTGAGTGTGATGCACTGAGTAGAACTGAGGCCTGGGGGTGGAATCTGCCTCATTCACTGAGTTAGTCTAAGTGTCTTCATAAATGTCTACTTCTATTGGGTACTTCATTCACCTCGTCAAAGGAGAAACTCCAGGCGGAACCATCCCAGATATCTGGGTGGCCTGAGGCCCCCTGCTATGCCCAGACTTTCCTAAGGTGGCAACATCAAACTCCATGACAAGGATCAGATCAGCTAAGTGGACTCCCAAGCTCCTTGACAGGTAGTTTTCTGTGTGTTTTTCCATCAGAAATGCCACCGGCTGCTGAACGGCGAGGCAGTGGACCTCGTGGGTGACCCAGAGACTGCGCAGCCGTTGACAGGAGCCTCCCGTCCAGCAGCCCTTTCTGCAGAGCCAGGCACCCGGGAAGCACCTGCCGTGGCTTGTCCGCACAGTAGTCTGTGCAAGAACCTGATGAGGTCTCTCCTCCATCACCGCACTTTTCAGAGATGCTGACTGAAGCTCAGAGAGATGTGGTGTCACTCTGGAGACTCAGCTAGCAGTGGACAGAGAGACTACTGTTGTTGCAAAGAGGGGGCATGTGCTCACCCAACAAAAAGCTGGTCCAGGAACTGTTGGGCTCCGGAGAAGGCCGGGTGGATGGACAGGAAGGTGGAGATGCGGGGGATGTGTCCCGCCGGGAAAGCTGGTAGCATGGAGGCCCCCACCTTCTCCAGCGTGCCTCCCTGGAGGGCCCGCCTGCTGCAGACCTCGCGGGAGTGAAGCGATAACTCAGCCGCACACTGGGGGGTACGGGGGGAGAGGAGGGACATCCAGTCAGTGACATCATTATGAACCTTAGCGGGACTGAGGCCTGGAGCTCCCTCAGGGACTCCCTGCCCCTGAGGGGTGTTCAGAAGAAAGGGTTATGGGAGAGCCCACGCTGAACAAGGTTCTAGGTTTGAAAAGCACCCACAGGTTTGTTGGGTGGTGCACGCTTATGCCCATGTTACCTTCTAGGCATAGATTTTTAGCTGAAAAACATCAGAATTCCCTGTATGAATAGTCTATATGGAGAGCATTGCTCTTTCTTGTGAGTCCTTAAGAAATATTTCCGTTCTAGAGATGAGAACACGGGCTGTTGTGGGATGTCCGACGGCCGCTCAAGGTCATGCAGGTCAGACCTGAGGCCTGTCCTTAGCTGGGTCCGTAAAGCACTCCCTCTTAGCTACCAGAAGCTGATGCGCTCCTGACGTGGACGGGGAGTTTCTGGGGAACATTGCCCCTCCTCAGTTTGGGGACAGTGTGCAGGATAGACACAGCCCATGCAAACCTTTGACTTCCAGAAAGACACTCGTCTTTCTTCTTTTTCCATGAAAGGGCGTTTGAGACCCTCACAAAGGAGAACCCACTTCAGCCAAGGGGGCCAATGCCTGGAGACTCCAGACTGGACAAAGCCGACCACCGGGTCGGGCAGGCAACTGAGCAGATGGCTCATGAAGGAACAAATGCAAGAGGCTGGTGAAGGGCTGACGGGTGAGTCAACGTCCCCGTGAGGCAGCTGCAAGTCACGTACCACCGTGCTTGCTTTGGACACCTTGCTCTGTGTTGGTAGAAATGTAAATGAGTGAGACTCTCTGGGCCAGGCTGTGGGAGAGGCAGCGGCCGTCATCACAAAAGTGATGTTGGCACTGTCATTGCTGCAACCTTTTCATCTGGAATCTGGCTGCAGCTGTTCGACTTCCCAGGCGCGAGGCCTTATGACAGTGAAGGGCGCCTGTCTCCAGCTGGGGGTAGTGTATACATTGTGACGTGAACGGTGTCACCCAGATCACATGACTTTGGATCCCCGAAAACTTCAGAGTGTACCTCGATTTGAGTTTTGGTCTTTAAGCAAGGAGTTCAGGTGAAGTGAATGCAGACTGGTGGGCCTTAATCCAGTATGACCAGTGTTTTTAGAAGAGGAAGGAAGAAAAAGGGAAGCACAGAGAGGAGTCCACGGGACACCGAGATAGAAGCCAGTCATGCACGAGCCAAGAAGAGACCCCTCGGGAGGACCTAGCCCTGGTGACACCTCCTGTCTGACTTGTAGCCTCCGGAGTTGTAGGAAAATCCACGTCTGCAGTTGATACCGCTCAGCTTGCTTCTGTGTGCAAGCGGCCAGTGCGTCCCATCCGGGCACACTCAAGCGTTCCCTGCAGCATTGCTGACATGGCCCCAGATTGAATTAGGCCAATGTCCCACAGCACCGAAAGGCTTTGGCACTGTCATCAATTCCCTCCATCAATTGAGACGGTCTGCAAGAACAGTGGAGCTGACTGCTCTCAGGACACCTGGGCCAAGTAGTTCAAATGACAAAGCTGGAAAGCCATGAATGTGCTCGTGGTCTACTGGGAGGTGAAAGACCCTATTTCTGTTTCTCTCTCACATTCCTACAAATATGTGAGGAGTGTCTTTCTATCGCCCCATGTAGCAGGTGAGAGGGGTGGAGGTCCGGAGGTCCTGTTCTGTTTCTGAGTACATGGGATTATGTACTCTCGGGGGGGGGGGGGGGAGCCAAGGGAGGACCCCTGGTGGGGGGAGTGCCCCGATTGGAGGCTAGGTTCTTGGCCCTTTCTCGTCACCTTACGGTCTCACCCGTAAGGATATCTCCCCCGGACCAGCTCTCACCTTGCCTGTGCCCCGAACGGTGCTGTCGGCCTGGTGCTGCTGCACTCTGATCTGATACGTGAAGTGGTCGGGACCATGGAACAGCTTCTCGACGATGTCGTTGTGGGAGCTCTGCAAAGACAGAGCCGCGGACTGAGCGAGTAGCACGGGGACCTTCCCCCCTGACCTGTGCTCCTGTGTTGTGGCAGACCCAGCACACTAATGCAGGCTGACCGCACAGCACAGACACTCCTGGCCGCACTGCTGAAAGGACAGCAGAAGTGAATCGCGACAAGTAGGAAGAGCAGTGAAGGGCCGCATCACTGTGGAAAATGACCTCCTTATGGGACACTGTGGAGATGAATAGGGCCAGAGCTCCAGACCTGGCTGGCCTGTCGTGGTTTGTTGTGCTCTGTGAGAGGGCTGGTTATAGAGAAATTTGTCCAATACTTTAATCTCCCCTCCACACCCATTTTTTTGCTGTTATTTGGTTCAAACTGCCCTTTCAGGTGTGATGATGTGGCAAGCTTGGAGAAGGTCAGCACAAACAGTTGAGCTGAGAGCTCCATAGGGTACCTGGCAGGGAGATAAGCAATTGAAAGCAGAGGAATGCCAAGACACCCAGAATATTATTTTATTTTATTTTATTTATTTTTTTTAATTTAATTTAATTTAATTTTATTTTATTTTATTTTTTTATGGTTCCAACCAACATGTGAAGACTGTGTTTTGCTGGAGCAGGACCTGGGCAGGAGGATTGGAGGTACAGACTTCTTAGGGAGGTGGACCCTTACCCCAGCGATCTCGGGTTCCTGGGTTCGGCCAGCTCCCACCTGAGACCATCACTGGGCGCTGCTCCTGGCCTCACGCACTGGTCCGTCGTACCGGCTGAGGGCGTAAGTGAACCCGTCAGGCAGCTCCTCTACGCTGTCCTCGTCGGGGCTCTACAAAGACAGAGAATGGTCCCAGGCTAGGAAGCGTCAGTGGCCAGCCTCGGCATCACCCCTGGAGGCGATGCCCACAGCACCCTCAGCTCCACAGATCACGCTCGGACAGGCACCTGCAAAGACCTCCGGCCAGGGAGAGAACAGGAAAATGCCTTCTGTCTCCGCAGGAACTAGTGGGTAGAGGAGCTTGGTCCCCAGCATTCACTCACCTTTTCTTCCCACCAGCCATTACCTGGGCTCAGCACAACAGACCTGCCCAGACTTCTAACCCCTCACAACTCCCTCCTGCCCAAGATGAGCGCCCCTCACTCATGTGTGGCTGCACTGGTCATGCCCTGGTGGGACCTGGACCTGATGGCCCTGCCCTGGGCTGCCCATGGTCACCTGAGGCTTCCTTTTGCTGAGCGAGACTGGCACTGGCGGTGGTGCCTGCGCCATGGTCTCCAACAACAGGAACTTCTCTCGCTCTGGGCTTTCTTCCGACTAGAGCCCCGGAAGGATGGGAAGCAGCAGAGAAACATCCTACTCTCTTGACTGTCTATAGTCAAGTGAGCTCTACTGGACGCTGTCTCTGGAATGTGGGTGCCTGGTTACCAGACTCTAATTCCTGTTGGAGGTCGGTCACCAAGGAAGTGAGGTCAACCCTTCTAGGTCCATGACCTGGGCTTTCTTCTTCAATCAGGGCCACTGAAGCCCTTCTCTGGCTGGTGACTGGTCGTTGTCTTTGCCCATTCTTCTCAGTGGCTACTTTTCATTTTTGTTTTCAATTGTTTGCAAGACTATGACCTCAGTTAGCCCACATCAGCGTCTCTACTTTAAATATACTATAACACAGAACCTATAAATCTACCCTTTTGTTCTTGAGAACTATGGCACCTATAAATTGTTTAACATTTACTACTCACCATTTTTTTTTTTTTTTGAGGTAATATCAGGGAAGCACAGCTGCTCGTATACCCTTGACTGAACAATGGTCCTCGGCTCTATCAGGGAAGGTCGTCCTCTTCGATCGAGTGCGCCGCTTTGGGAGAGACACACATAGAATGGTGTGGAAGGAAGGGCACACCTGCCTAGCCAGCCAGATTAGCCGAATCAGCCCTGGTGATCAGTGCGGTGACAGATGTTGAAGCCAAATCGCCCTCGCATCCTCTCCTTCATAATAGTATGTTTAAAAAATGTGTTTGGAGATTTATAATGAGATAAATTAGTTCTACTTAAATTTATTCATGGTAGTCACTTCAGAATGGTACTGGCAAGTATCAGTATTGGTGCATTTTCATCTTAGATGTTAAATTTTAAATAGTCATACTTGACTGTTTTCAAGTTACTGAAGTTCCATAAAAGTTTCACTGGCAGACTTTAAGAATGGAAAATTTAAAAGAAAAATGACTACATTCAGAGGTCTGTAAAATCTAACACATAAGTAAGAGTTATGTAATAAAAGTATTAATTTTCGAGGAAACAAGAGTGGTCATCTGTAAAATACTTCTGAGATCAAATTCAGTGAGTTCTCTGTCTACCTGTGCACCTTGCCATTACTTATAACTTCTGAAAGGCCTAGATTCTGAAACTTACCTTCATTTAAAGTAAAACATATTATTTTACCTATTACTGTTATTTGTTAACCTAAAGATGAAATCTTATGTGATTATAAAGCTCAGCATAAACTATTATTGCCATAGCCTACATCAAAAAGTGATTATCATGAAAACAAGTGTCTTTTCACAGCCTCTGCCCATTTTTTATTAATTTTTTTTATGAGGAACTGGATGAGTTCTTTATACATTTTGAACATTAATCCATTGCCAGAGATGTTGTTTACAAATATCTTCTCCCATTTGGTTAGTTGACGTTTGTCTTTTTGATGGCAGTTTCATTTGCTGTGGGGAAGTTTTTTAGTTTGATATAGTCCCATTCACTTATTTTGGCTTTACTTCCCTTGCTTTTGGGGTCAAGTTCATAAAATATTTTCTAAGACCAAGGACTAAAAGTTTTAGTACCAATGTTTCTTCTATGTAATTTATTGTTTCAGCTCTCATAGGCATATGAATGGTTAACAGATATATAAAGGAAGCTAATTTTATTAGTTATTAAAGAAAATGCAAATCAAAACTACAAGGAGATACCACTTCATACCTTTGGAAGGGCTGTTATCAGTAAGGCAGGCAACTACATGTGTGGAGAAGACGTGGAGAAAAAGGAACCCTCGTTCACTGCTGGTAGGTATGTAAAGTGGTACAGAGTGGTACAGTCACAATGGAAAGCAGTAAGGAGGGTCTTCAAAAAAGTAATAATAGAGTTACCATATGAACCAGCAAACTCTCTTCCAGGTATCTACCTGAAATATTTGAAAACAGGTATTCTTAAAGATATATGCACCACTATGTTCATTCCAACATTGTTTATGGTGGCCAAGACATGGAAACAGCAGAAGTGTCCCTTAATAGAGGATTGGATAAAAGAGATGTGGTACATATATGTACAATGGAATACTATTCAGCATAACAAAGATGAAATGCTGCCAATTGCGATGACATGGATGCATCCTGAGAATATGAAGCTAAGCAAAATTAATCAGTCAGAAAAAGCAAAGACCCATATGATTTCACTCATCTATGGGATAGAAAATAGAAAGCAACAAGTGAACAAAGAAACAAAAACTCACAGACACAGACAACAGTATGGTGCTTGCCAGAAGAAAGGGAGGGAGGACAGTAAAAGATAAAGGGGTCAAATAGTATAGAATGAGTTATAGCTGTCAAGGTTCCTATTGCTCAGAAAGAAGCTGGAGAGTTCTGATTAACCTTAGACTTCATTAAGGTATTAAGCACTGACAGCACAAAAAGAATGTTAACCTCCAAGCCCATGGAGAAAAAGAGAAAAACTGAGAACAAGAAAAATCAATTATTTGAGCAGAAGAGAGAAAATAAGAAGAAAGAAGCAAAAGAAAAGAATAGAATACACAAAATAAGATAGTAGGAATAAGTTCAACTACATTGAATTCAAATGGTATTATTGCAATAACTATATTAAACGTGAAAATACTCTGTATAATTTATGAATAAAGACACATGTGGCATAAATAGAGGAATATGAACAGGATGCAGACCACACTTGGTAGAGGGGTTACCTGCTGTAGAAGTAGGAATAAGAATAGTTTGTGAGGGACATTTCAAGTATTTCTACAATTTATTTTCTCCTTTAAAAGTTTCTTAAGTAAATACAGCAAATGCTAACATTTCTGAGGAAGATGTAACTATTATATTCATCTTTTTCTGAATTATTTCATAATTTAAAGAAATTAACAGAACAGCAATAGTCAAAAACATGATATTCTCATTACTACAAAATACAAAGTTCTGACCTGCCTTCTAATTGTATAGATTTCAGAAAATTTACCTTCATTTTAGAATGGTTAAGTTATTTTACAAATGAATGACTCACATCTAAGTTCTCAACATAGTAAAAAGTGTTAAAAGTCTTATAATTTATTCAAAGTCAAGATCAATTCAATTCCAAATTCCTTATGTATTTTCAGAATTGTCTTTAAACTGAGAAACTAGTAATATCTCTGATACTAGCATCATTTTTAAAGTGCCCCTAGCCTAATTAGAGCATAGGAGGTAAAAGTTCTAGCTTCAGAGAGTAACTTCCATGACAGCGAATTGAAACAATGAGACTTCAGCTATTACTGTAACAGAAAAAAGGCTACCCCCAACCCCCTACTTTCCCTTGTATATAAAACCTAGTGTTTTCACAAAAGAGCATGTAGAATTAATTGCTTTTATGGTTATACAGTACCTATTCAGTCCTTTGCCAAATCAGAATGGTTTCTAAGACAGTGGCTAAAATTTCACACATTCTATGCATATTGGTCCATGGATGTCATTAAATCTGATTAAAGGCGCAGTGATCTTTAAAATCAGAGGAACAGATGTATGTATGATCTGCACCTAATTTATATTTATTTGTCTACTTGAAAAAATAAGTTCTGTAGACTTATTCAAAGTGAAGCTAAATTAGTGTAACAAAATTTTTGATATATATACTATATATGTATAAGCAGTGGTAGGATTTAGCCGATTTGTACCTGTTCAGCAGAACTGATACTTAGTTTTTTGTTGAGTTCCTCAAACCAGTTGTTAAAATAGCACTTGCAATCAGGTTTCTGTCTATGGTGGGTGCCTGGGTAGCTGCTCAATGTGGAAATCACAAATTTACATTCCTTATTCTTTTTTTTTTTTTTTTTTTTCTGAAGTTGGAAATGGGGAGGCAGTCAGACAGACTCCCGCATGCGGGATCCACCTGGCATGCCCACCAGGGGGCGATGTTCTGCTCATCTGGGGCATTGCTCTGTTGCAACCAGAGCCATTCTAGCACCTGAGGCAGAGGCCATAGAGTCATCCTCAGCGCCTGGGCCAACTTTGCTCCAATGGAGCCTTGGCTGCGGGAGGGAAAGAGAGAGACAGAGAGGAAGGAGAGGGGGAGAGGTGGAGAAACAGATGTGTGCCCTGGTTGGGAATCGAACCTGGGACTCCTGCACACCAGGCTGATGCTCTACCACTGAGCCATCTGGCCAAAGCCTTCCTTATTCTTTTTTAATGTTCACCTGCACAATAGCATATTCTAAGCATACTAGACAAGCCTGGAGGCTCATAGAAAGATACCTTGAAAGCAACTGGCTCCCAGCCCTGCCTGACTATGTTGGCGGCACTGACTGACAGAGCCTTACCCAGAGCTCTGCACTGAGTGGGGATAGAGTGGGAATTTGCCAGCTCTTTGAGCCTCTTACTCTCCAGGCAGTGGCAGGGGCAACGTCATAGCTGGATCACCAGGCTGCTATTTCAGGAAGGAGAGACTAGGAGACAGGCTCCGGGAAAATGACTGTCCCATTGTTGAAGACAGCAAATGATAACAAGCCCTGAGTACCAATGAGACTGAGGCTTAGTATATGACATTGCCATAGTGACACATCAACTGCAAATCTCTACCTAAGCGTGACACAGGGGTAGAGCCTGGCGTACAGTGCCGGTGACCAGGAAGAAGGAGAAGAAAGAAAAAGGAAGAAGATAACCTCTCAAAATCAAGAATAATCCACAGTCTTTATAACTTTTTCCACTTTTTTTTGTTTCTAACATTTTCTTATTTTTATTTTTTTCTTCTTCTTCCACCTTGGTCCTTTTATCCTCTGCTCATCTTATTCTTTTCCCTTTATCTTGAACTACAATACTCATAAGTGTTACATTTCCCATTTTTTTTCTTTTCTTTTTTCTTTCTCTCTATGAGGGTTACACTCCAAAACATGTAACAGTCTCCTTTTTTTAACTTTTCTTTTCTTCTTTTTCTTCTTTTTTCTTTTTTTCACTCTCTCTTAGTTATTTATTTTCTCTTTTACTTTTCCTCTCATTTGATCCTCACTCACAAATTATTTTATTTGAGATTCAAACTTTTTACTTCACTTCTTAACTCATTAGCATTCCTCCCAACCCCAGCTCTCCATTCTATGTAGTTTTTGTTCCACTTAGTACAATAATTTTACTTATTTTCTTCTTATCTCTTTCACTATATCTCTCATTCGACCATCATTTACAAGCAAGTTATTTTATTCTTGATCCAAATTTTTTCCTTTTTTGCATTTTGTGGGACCCTACTTTATTTTTGGCCCCTATGTCACTTCTTTCCAACACAGGCCCTCTGTTATAGGTAGTTTTTGTTCCATTTAGCATAATATAATTCTCAGTTTTTCATGGTGTTTTCTCGAAGAAAAAAAATAATAATAATTTTTAAAATTATTTTTATTCATTGTCTATTTTTTACTTTTTATTCTTTATTAATTCTCATTAGTGTTATTAACAGAATCACCCTCAGATGCCATTAAGGAAAAGGAAATCAAATATCATGGATACAAAAGACAGAGATGTAGCACAGATGCATGAGGAAAAAATATATAAAAACAATTTTAATAGATTGGAAACCTTGGAGTTAAATGATAGAGAATTTAAAATAGAAATCATAAAAATACTCAGAGATATACAAGAAAACACAGAAAGGCAATTTAGGGAGCTCAAAAAACAACTCAATGAACACAAAGAATATATTACCAAGGAAATTGAAACTATGAAAACAAATCAAACATAGATGAAAAACTCAATTCGTGAACTGAAAAATGAGGTAACAAGCTTAGCTAATAGAAACAGGCCAGAAAGAAGAGAAGATTAGTGACATAGAAGACAGGCAACTTGAGACACAACAGAGAGAAAAGAGAGAGACTCAAGAATTTTAAAAAAATGAGAAAGGTCCTAGCCAGTTGAATTAGTGGTAGAGCGTCGACCTGGTATGCAGGAGTCCTGGGTTCAATTCCCGGCCAGGGCACACAGGAGAAGTGCCTATCTGCTTCTCCACCCCTCCCCCTCTCCTTCCTCTCTGTCTCTCTCTTCCCCTCCCGCAGCCAAGGCTCCATTGGAGCAAAGTTTGTCCGGGCGCTGAGGATGGGTCTGTAGCCTCTGCCTCAGGCACTAGAGTGGCTCTGATTGTGGCAGAGCGACGGCCCAGATGGGTAGAGCATCACCCCCTGGTGGGCATGCCAGGTGGATCCCGGTCAGGCGCATGCGGGAGTCTGTCTGACTGCCTCCCTGTTTCCAACTTAAGAAAAATACAAAAAAAATGAGAAAGCACTACAGAAATTGTCTGACTCCATCAAAAAGAGTAACATAAAAATAGTAGGTATATCAGAAGGAGAAGAGATAGAAAATGGAATGGAGAACATATTCAAACAAATAATAGATGAGAACTTCCAAAGCTTGTGGAAAGAATTAAAGCCTTGAATTCAAGAGGCAAACAGAACACTGAGTTATCTTAACCCTAACAAACCGACTCCAAGGCACATCATAATGAAACTGACACAAACCAATGACAAAGAAAAAATACTCAAGGCAGCCAGGGAAAAGAAGAATACAACATATAAATGAAGGCCTGTTAGATTATCATCAGCTTTCTCAGCAGAAACTCTACAAGCTCGATGAGAGTGGGCCCCAATATTTAAAGTTCTGGAAGAGAGAAACTTCCAGCCAAGAATACTATGCCCAGTAAAACTATCCTTCAAATACAAAGGAGAAATAAAAACATTCATAGATACAGAAAAGATGAGGGAATTTTTCACCAGAAAACCCCCACTTCAGGAAATACTAAAGGGGGGTTTTCCAACCAGATACAAAGAACAAAACAAAACAAAACCACAAGTAAAAGCTCCACCAAGAACACAATAAAATTAAATTTAAACTGTGACAACAATAAAAAAAAAAGGGAGAGGACGAATATTAACAGTAACAAAGGAGGATGGAGTACAGAAGCACTCATAAGATAGTGTACTACAATGAACATGGTAGGTACCCTTTTCATTACTTAATGGTAACCACCCTGAATAAACCACCACAGAAGTACATGACTTGAAAAAAAAAGTAACAGAGGAAAGAAGTATGGAATACAACCCAAAAACAAATGTTAGAAAAACAAAAGAGAAGAATCAAACAAATACAAAATTAACAGAAAGTAATATATAAAAGGACTTTAGAAAACCCTCAAGTGTCAATAATTACACTAAATGTAAATGCATTGAACTCTCCAATAAAAAGACACAGAGTAGCAGAATGGATTAAAAAAGAAAATCCAACTGTATGCTGCTTACTAAAAACACACATAATCAACAAGGATAAAAACAAATTCAAAGTGAAAGGCTGGAAAACAATACTCCAAGCAAATAACGTCCATAAAAAAAGCAGGTGTAGCATATCTAACAATGTTGAATACAAGACAGCAAAATAATCAGAGACAAAAATGGTCATTTCAAAATGATTAAGGGGACACTGAATCAAGAAGACATAACACTTCTTAATATATATGCACCAAACCAAGGAGCACCAAAATATATAAGACAGCTACTGACTGATCTAAAAACAAAAACTGGCAAAAATAGAATCATACTTGGATACCTCAATACACCTCTGATGGCTCTAGATCGTTCATCCAAACAGAAAATCAATAAAGACATATTGGCCTTAAATGAAACACTAGAGCAATTGGATATGATAGATATCTACAGGACATTTCATCCCAAAGTGACAGAGTACACATTTTTCTCTAGTGTACATGGAACATTCTCAAGAATTGACCATATGTTGGGCCACAAAAATAACATCAGCAAATTCAGAGAAATTGAAATTGTACCAAGCATATTTTCTGATCATAAGGCCTTGAAACTAGAATTCAACTGCAAAAAGAGGTAAACAAACACACAAAAATGTGGAAACTAAACAACATACTTTTAAAAAATGAGTGGGTCAAGGAAGAAATAAGCTCAGAGATCAAAAGATACATACAGACAAATGAAAATAACAATAAGACTTATCAGAATCTCTGGGATGCAGCAAAAGCAGTAATAAGAGGGAAGTTCATATCACTACAGGCCTATATGAACAAACAAGAGAGAGCCCAAGTAAACCACTTAATTTCACATCTTAAGGAACTAGAAAAAGAAGAACAAAGACAACCCAAAACCAGCCGAAGAAAGGAGATAATAAAAATCAGAGCAGAAATAAATGAAATAGAGAACAGAAAAACTATAAAAATATTAATAAAACAAGGAGCTGGTTCTTTGAAAAGATCAACAAAATTGACAAACCCTTGGCAAGACTCACCAAGGAAAAAAGACAAAAGACTCTTATAAACAAAGTCCAAAATGAAAGAGGAGAAATCACCACAGATACCATAAATATTATATACAAAGAATTATTGTAGAATACTATGAAAAACTATATGCCACCAAATTCAACAATCAAGAAGAAATAGATAAATTCCTAGAACAATACAATCTTCCTAGACTGAGTCTTGAAGAAGCAGAAAGCCTAAACAGACCCATAAGCAGGGAGGAAATAGAAAAAACTATTAGAAAGCTCCCAAAAATAAAAGTTCATGGTCAGACAGCTATACTAGTGAATTGTATCAAACATTCATAGAAGACATGGTTCCTATTCTACTCAAAGTCTTCCAAAAAATTGAAGAAGAAGCAATACTTCCAAACACATTTTATGAGGCCTACATAGCCCTCTTACCGAAACCTGGCAAGGACAGCACAAAAAAAGAAAACTACAGACCAATATCTCTAATGAATACAGATGCTAAAATACTAAACAAAATACTAGCAAATTGAATACAACAACATATTAAAAAAATAATACATCATGATCAAGTGGGATTCATCCCAGAATCTCAAGGATGGTTCAACATACGTAAAAATGGTTAACATAATACACCATATCAACAAAACAAAGAACAAAAAACACATGATCTTATCAATAGATGCAGAAAAGGCTTTCAATAAAATACAACACAATTTTATGTTTAAAACTCTCAACAAAATGGGTATAGGAGGAAATTATCTCAACATAATAAAGGCCATTTATGATAAACCATCAGCTAACATCATATTAAATGGCGTAAAACTGAGGACTTTCCCCCTTAAATCAGGAACAAGAAAGGGTTGTCCACTCTCTCAACTCTTATTTAACATGGTGCTAGAAGTTCTACCCAGAGCAATCAGACAAGATAAATAAAAAAAATGCATTCATATTGGAAAAGAAGAAGTAAAGGTTTCACTTTTTGCAGATGATATGATCCTATACATCGAAAACCCCTAAGACTGCACAAAAAGATTACTAGAAACAATAAACCAATACAGTAAGGTCACCGGATACAAAATTAATATACAAAAGTCTATAGCCTTTCTATATGCCAACAAAACATTAGAAAACAAACTAAAAAAAAATCCCTTTCATGGTTGCAACAACAACAACAAAATACCTAGGAATAAACATAATAAAGAATGTAAAGGACCTATATAATGAAAACTACAAAGCATTGTTAAGGGAAATTGAAAAAGATACAATGAAATGAAAAAATATTTCTTGTTCTTGGATAGGAAGAATAAATTTAATCAAAATGACTGTATTTCCCAAAGCAATATACAAAATTAATGCAATTTCCATCAAAATTCCAATGACATTTTTTAAAGAAATGGAACAAAAAATCACCAGATTTGGTCACAATATGGCGACGCCCAGGATGGGCAGAGCATCGCCCCCTGGTGGGCAGAGCGTCGCCCCATGGTGGGCGTGCCGGGTGGATCCCGGTCGGGCGCATGCGGGAGTCTGTCTGACTGTCTCTCCCCGTTTCCAGCTTCAGAAAAATGAAAAAAAAAAAAATCACCAGATTTATATGGAACTATAAAAAAACCCAAATAGCCAAAGCAATCCGAAAGAAAAAGAATGAAGCTGGGAGCATTACAATACCTGACTTCAAATTATATTATAGAACCATGACAATCAAAACAGCATGGTATTGGCAGAAAATAGACATTCAGACCAATGGAACAGAATAGAAAGCCCAGAAATAAAACCACATAAATATGGTCAAATAATTTTTGATAAAGGGACTAACAACACACAATGGAGAAAAGAAAGCCTCTTCAACAAATGGTGCTGGGAAAACTGGAAGGCCACATGCAAAAGAATAAAACTCAACTACTATTTGTCCCCTGGTAGTAAAATTAATTCAAAATGGATCAAAGACCTAAATATAAGACCTGAAACAATAAAGTATTAGAAGAAAACATAGGAACTAAACTTATGGACCTTGTTTTTAAAGAGTATTTTATGAATTTGACTCCAAAGGCAAGGGAAGTGAAGGCAATGATAAATGAATGGGACCACATCAGACTAAGAAGTTTTTGCACAGCAAGAGAAACTGACAACAAAATAAACAGACAGCCAACTAAATGGGAGATGGATATTTTCAAACAACAGCTCAGATAAGGGCCTAATATCCAAAATATACAAAGAACTCATAAAACGCAACAACAAACAAACAATCCAATAAAAAATAGAAAGAGGAGATGAACAGACACTTCTCCCAGGAAGAAATACAAATGGCCAACAGATATATGAAAAGATGCTCATCTTCATTAGTTATTAGAGAAATGCAAATCAAAAGTGCAATGAGATACCCTCACACCTGTTAGATTAGCTATTATCAACAAGACAGGTAATAGCAAGCATTGGAGAGGCTGTGGAGAAAAAGGAACCCTCATCCACTGTTGGTGGGAATGTAAAGTAATACAACCATTATGGAAGAAAGTATGGTTGTTCCTCAAAAAAATAAAAACAGAACTACCATATGACCCAGCAATCCCCCTACTGGTTATATACCCCCAAAACTCAAAAGTATTGTTAAGTAAAAAGACATGCAGCCCCATGTTTACTGCAGCATTGTTCACAGTGGACAAGACATGGAATCAACCAAAAAGCCCTTAAATAGATGACTAGATAAAGAAGATGTGGTACATATATACTATGGCAGGGGTAGTCAATCTTTTTATACCTACTGCCCACTTTTGTATCTCTGTTAGTAATAAAATTTTCTAACCGCTCACTGGTTCCACAGCATTGGTGATTTATAAAGTAGGGAAGTAACTTTATAAAATTTATAAAGCAGAGTTACAGCAAGTTAAAGCATATAATAATAATTACTTACCAAGTACTTTATGTCGGATTTTTGCTAAGTTTTTCAGAATAAATTTTTATAAAACAACTTACTATAGTTAAATCTATCTTTTTATTTATACTTTGGTCGCTCCGCTACCGCCCACCATGAAAGCTGGAACGCCCACTAGTGGGCGATAGGGACCAGGTTGACTACCACTGTACTATGGAATACTACTCAGGCATAAGAAATTATGACATCGGATAATTTACAACAAAATAGATGGATCTTGATAACATTATACAGAGTGAAATAAGTAAATCAGAAAAAACTAAGAACTGCACAATTCCATACATAAGTGGGACATAAAAACGAGACTAAGAGACAGGGACAGGAATGTGGCGGTTATGGGGTGGGGGTAGGGAGGAGAGTGATTGAGAGGGGGGAGGGGAGGGGCACAAAACCAGATAGAAGGTGATGGAGGACAATTTGACTTTGGGTGATGGGTATGAAACATAATTGAATGACAAGATAACCTGGAGATGTTTTCTTTGAACATATGTACCTTGATTTATTAATGTCACCCTATTAAAATTAATTTAAAAAGTGGCAAGAATTCATGTAAACACAATAAATTAAAATTAATAATAGAAAAATGGCCAAAACTCAAATAGAGGTACACTGAAGTTCTAGGGGTTTTAAAGTCATGGAGTTTGGGTGACACCATTAACTACATAATGTATACATTATGCCCACCCAGAAGGACACGCACATGTAAAACTTGAACAGCTGCAGCCAGATCCCAAAGTGAAAGTCTGCAGCAGTGACGGTGCCAACATCAGTTTTGTGATGATGGCTGCTGCCTCTCCCACAGCCTGGCCCAGGGAGTCACACTCATTTAAATTTATACCAACACAAAGCAAGGTATCCAAAACCCAGGGTAAGTGGCTTTGAATAGATTTTTTTTTGTTGGATCTTTAAGAGGGTGTCTGCATCTCTGAGAACTCCTGTCTCTCAGTGAAATCTCACCACTTTTCTCTGTAAATGCTATGTGGACACCACTTCTAGGCTCTGGTGCTCTAGGCTGGGGTGCCTGGCCTGGGGCTTAGATCACCTCTCAGTGCAAAACTCCCCACAGCTAAGAGTTCCTCTGGATCTTTAGCCCGCCATTCACTCCCAGATATGAGGGCAGCCCTTTTTGCATTTCTGCACTTTCAACAGTCTCCATGTGGCTTCTGTGACTTCTTGGTTATGGACTTCTTACTATTTAGTTCAAACTTGATTTTTCAGAAGCATTGTTTTTAAGTTTATTTATAACTCCAGTTTGGTCCTGGGAGGTGGTAGTTGGAACATCCACCTACTCCATCACCATCTTAGAATCTTTTATTTTAATTTTTATAGAGTTAATTAAGTTACCAATTTTTAATGATTGTGCTGAGTTTGATATGTGATAAACCTCTTATATACTCATTATTTCAATTAAGCCTCACAAATCATCATGAGTTGGGTAATAATGTGCTGATGGGGTATGCCAGAGAACCAAAGCTGATGAGTGGCTGTTCACTTACTTCCATGGTATGCCAGCAGCTTCCTCTAGTGGTGATTCTATATTTTTCTCTACTTATTTCCACAGAGTGGGAAGTGAGGTAGATTAGTTATCTGTTTTGCTCTTCATAATTACTCCTACAACATTTATGCATTTTCTTTAGCTACATCCTAGTACCCATGCCATAAAAAACAAAATAACAAAATCACCCACAAAACCCATGATGTGCCTTTGAAGCACATGTTATTAGATCATACCACTCACTAATCCTCCCCCCCTTATTCCATGGGCCCTGAATCATTTCATTCACTAACCATTTTAGCACCAGATTATTCCCCATTTTATGACTGCTCTTCTTAGTAGTCTTGAGACCTTTAGTATTCAGTAGACAACCATCTAAGGGCCTGGCCTGTTGGATCTGTGACCTCATATTCAAAGTCTTGTCAGTCATTTCACCTCAGCCTGGATATTTCTTACTGGTGACTAACCGTCTTCCATATCTCAATTTCAAGCATCCGATACAATCAGTTCCTCTTGAGACCTCCTCCATGGTGAAATATCAAGTGGACAAGTCTTTATCTTCATCTTCATCTTCAATATTTGTCAGAGTAATCACCCCTTCCTTCTGAAGCATTTTATTTTTCTGGCTGCTTTTGTTATCACTCTGGTTTTGCTTTATCTTACTGGCAAGTCTTTTTTTTTTCCTTCAGTTTCTGATTCAGTATTCTCTGTATTTTTGTTTCTAAATATCATAACTTCTCAGTTCTTGAGTTATTATTTCTTTTTAAAAGTTTTTTTCCCATTGATTTGGAAGGGAAAGAGATAGAGGAAGGGAGAGAGAGAGAGAGAATGAGAGAGAGAAAAGCATCAACTCATTCATCCACCTAGTTGCCCCATTTATCTGCACATTCACTGATTGATTTTCCTACATGCCCTGATCAGAGGATTGAACTCGGGACTTTCGTGCACCAGGATGATACTCTATCCAGTGAGCAATCTGGCTGGGGTGAAGTAGTTTTTCTTAATCCACTCCCCAGTTCCTTGGCTGTAGTGAATGTATATAAATAATGTCCAAATTTGTCCCTTCAGCTCTGTCTTTACTTCTGAACTTCAAGCTTTTAAATTTAATTGACTGTTTAACATCTTTGCCTCTGTGTCTGATATCACAAGCTTAACATGTCCAAACCAGAACTCTTGATTTTCCCATCTGTGTTTAAAAACCTGACCCTCTTATAGTCTCTCCTGTTTCAATAAATAATAACTTCTTTAATCCATCTTATTTTCTGTTTTCCTCTATAGCCTCAAACTCAGTCCAATGGCAAAACATACCAGCTCTAAATTTGAATTACATTTATGGTCAGACAAAATGTCAAACCATTTCTAGTCCAAGTCCATATTATCACTCATCTAGAATTCTGGACTTCTGATTCTACAGTTGTGTTTACTTTTGCTCTCTTAAACTATACTCCAGGCCTAGCAATATTGGCTATTAAAATTAATTGAAAAATCTTATATATAAATAAAAGTTAGCAAATTATACTTTTATAGTACATACTTTTCAAACAGCATATATGTTGCAAATGACAAGTTTTTGTTCTTTTTATGACCAAGTAATGTTCCATTGTATATAGGTACCACTGTTTTTTTCCATTTGCCATTTGATGGACACAAGGTTGCAGTCATATTTTGGCTATTGTATAAATGCTGCAATGAACATTAGATGCATACATCTTTTTGAATTAGAGTTTTGAATTTCTTTTAATTAAAATACAAAAATGAAATTCCTGGGTCATATGGTAGCTCTATTTTTGATTTTTTGAGAAACTTCTATGCTATTTTCCATAGTGGTGGTACCAATTTACAATTCCATCAATGAGGCACAAGGGAGTGGGGTTCATTTATTTTCTTAATGCCAACATGTATTGAACAGTGTACCTGGTTGTTCATTTGTCTTCGAAAAATAAATAAACAGACATGATTATATAATGATTTATGGGCTGTAGTCAATGAGATGGACAATCAGCAACATGGAAGGAACATGATTAAAAAATTGGTGAGAAAAAATTTACAGAAGATGTATATCTATAGATCTTTCTGAACAGGTAAAAAAAAAAGTGAAGATATTTGTATGCCAAGACAATCTTCACTAAATTGTGATCTCAGCAGAGGAGAATTTTAATATCCAGTTGATAGGATGACCCATTCTGTGGATATATATATTTTTTGTATTTTTCTGAAGTTGGAAACAAGGAAGCAGTCAGATAGACTCCTGCATGTGCCCGACCGGGATCCACCTGGCATGCCCACCAAGGGGCAATGCTCTGCCCATCTGGGGCGTTGCTCTGTTGCAACCAGAGCCATTCTAGCATCTGAGGCAGAGGCCACAGAGCCATCCTCAGTGCCCGGGCCAACTTTGCTCCAATGGAGCCTTGGCTGCGGGAGGGGAAGAGAGAAACAGAGAGGAAGGAGAGGGGGAGGGGTGGAGAAGCAGATGGATGCTTCTCCTGTGTGCCCTGGCCAGGAATTGAACCTAGGACTCCTGCATGCCAGGCCGACGCTCTACCACTGAGCCAACCGGCCAGGGCCCCATTCTGTGGATATTAAGTCTCTTTCCCCAGCCATCCCTGTCATCACATAATTGATTCATAAATGCAATGGCCATGTTGGTAGGAGTGGAGGTTATACAGGGGTTCAAAAATATGAACTTCATCAAAAGTGATTTGGCCACTGCCACTGCTAAGTGCCTAACCTGCAAATAACAGAGACCAATACTAAAGCCCCAGCATAGCACTATTTCCTGTAGTGATAAGTTAGCTAACTAGTAGAAGGTTGATTACATTAGACTGTTTTAATCATGAAAAGGGTATCATTTTGTTTATACTGGAATAGAAACTTACTCTGGGCATAAGTTTGCCTTCCTTGAATGCAATGATTTTGCCAAAACTACCATCTGTGGACTTGTAAGAAAGCCTTATCTGCCATCATGGCATTCCACATAGCATTGCTTCTGATCAAAAAATTCACTTCACAGCAAATGAACTGCTGTAATTGGCCAATGTTTATTGAATTCACTGATCTTACCATGTTTACCACCATTCTAAAACATCTGGCTTGATGAAAGTGTGGAATGACCTTTTAAAGACTCAATTACAATAACAGCTAGGTGGCCAGATACCTTGTAGGAATGTAATACCCTAGGAAATCTCTTAGCATTGCCATAAGAAGGTCAATGGAAAGGTACAACAATGCAATCCAGGGAGGATTAATAGTGACCCAGTCCTTTAAGGAATTAAGGTTTGTGTCACCCTGTCAGGTAAAGAACCATAACCACCTGAGATGTTTGTTGAAGACTAAGGAAATATGGAATGGGTAATGAAAGGAGGTAATTATAAATTCTAGTTAAGACCACATGATCAGTTACAGAAGCATAGACTGGAACTGTCACACAGATTACCTCCTTATTTTACTATTGAATATGTTTGTGTCTCTATATGCAGATAACCTTTTGTTTTCTTTTCTCTCTTATGTTCATTTGACATAAAATGTATTGATTTTACATCATAATATTTAAGCATTAATTTTCTACCATAATATTTAAGTTATGGGATATCAAGGAAAATAGTCAACATTGCTCAAGAATTTTACCACCTTTTCTAGGGATGAGGTTAGTATATTTTTCAAATGCATACAGCGTGGTTGTATGATGTTAGTTAATTATGACCTTGTTACTTTCTATTTGGAGACTAAGTATGATTTAAAGAGATTCATATGAGCGCCAAGTTGAAAAACAGTGAACTTGTAATGTATTTCAACTTGACTGTTCATGTAGAGACCAGATTAAAAATTATTTCTTCGTTTGAGCTGGTGTTTCCAGATGAGATTAGCGTTTGAATCAGTGGACTCAGTAGATTGCCCTCTCCAATGTAGCTGGGCATCATTCAATCCATTGAGGACCTGAAAAGAACAAAAAGCAGGTGGAGGAGAAATTATTTTTTCCTGCCTCTCACTGTGGAGCTGGAACATTTCCTCTTCTGTTCTCAGACTGGGATATACACCATAGGCTTTCCTAATCCTCAAGTCTCAGGATTCAAATTAATTACACCTCCAACTTTCCTGGGCTTCCAGCTTATAGATGGCAGAACCTGGAACTTTTCAACCTCCATGATTGCATAAGCCTTATTTTATTTTTATATCTATCTATCTATCTATCTATCTATCTATCTATCTATCTATCTATCTATTATTATTATTATTATTATTATCTATCTATCTATCTATCTATCTATCTATCTATCTATCTATCTACCTATCATCTATCTAATCATTTCCATCTTATTGGTTATGTATCTCTGGAGAACCTAACATGCTCTACATGAAAATTCTGATCAAGAAGTGAGTCATACTATTTCTATGATAAGATAATTGAGTGGTTTCCCAGGGCTGACTGAGATCATGCTGGGTCACTGTTTGATCCTTTTCAGCATCACTACTGCAGTCATGCTAAAGGTGACCTCTCAGTTTTTGTATGCTAATTTATCTGAGATAGAGATAACAACTCCTATAAACCCCACTCCAAAATACAGACTATCCAAAGGGAATTTATCAATGTACCAGATTCCACTAAAAGTCTGTTTAGCAGGCATCATTTTTCCTAAGACTTTTGTGCCCATCACAGCCTGAATGGGAACACAAGCCTTTCAAACCCTTGAAGATCATTCTCTTTCTACTTTGATGACTCCGTTCTTCTTTCTTATTCTCTTTCCTCTACCCACTACCTTGTTGTTTGGAAGAAACACAATTATTTTCACAATAATTTAGAAGTAATTTTTTATTACTGAGGCTTGTGTTAGATTTACATCCTTGTATTAGCCACCTCGGTTTCAATAAGCATGTCAACTAATTTTTTTACCAACATGTACATTTTCCACTGTAAGGGAAAAACAGCTAACTAGAGTTAATATTGTCCAGCAGAGCAATATAAAAATGAACCAGTAGGCCTCTAGGAAGCTGAACTAATACATACCTTCTGTGTGAAACTGAACATTTAAACTAGGCAAAACCAAACTACCTCATCCTGATATAGTTCTTGGAACTGGCTTTGCCTCACTGAAATATCTATTTAAAAAATTAAATTTTCACCTAGCAATAGACATAAGCAATTAATCATGTACAGCATAGTGTAAACTTGCATGTGGACATCAATTACAACTCTTTCAAGACAACTTGTATAACTCATTTGGAATTTCCACTTTTTCTGTCTTCATCAACTCTGTCCATTTCTTTCCCTCTTAGATTTTTATCCAAATTTTTGTCTCTTGGATTGCAATACAAAGAGAAAAGAAGTTTTTGCCCTGGCTGGTTGACTCAGTGGTAGAGTGTTGGCCCAGTATATGGATGCCCTGGGTTCAACTCCCTGTCAGGGTGCACAGGAGAAGCGACCATTTGCTTCTCCACCTTTCTCTCTCTCTCTTTTCTCTCTATTTCTCTCTTCTCTTCCTGAAGACAAGGCTCCACTGGAGCAAGTTGGCCTGGGCACTGAGCATGGCACCATGGCCTTGCCTCAGGTGCTAAAATGGCTCCGGTTGCAAAAGAGCAATTGCCCCAGGTGGGCAGAGCATTGCCCCCTAGTGGGCTTGCTGGTTCAGGTGCATGCGGGAGTCTATCTCTCTGCCTCACCACTTCTCACTTAAGAAAAATACCAACAAAAAATGCTTTTGTTTTTCTTGCAGTTCTTGGTCAGAATTAATGGCACCACTCTATCAAGAATTTTGTAGTAAGGTGTTATTGAGTATTAAAAGTTTCCTATTGCAATTGTTGTAAAGTCCAGTCTCCTCCATGTATCATCTTGTCAATGTATCATCTTGTAACAATATATTGGAATAACAATATATTGAGTATGACCTGTGGGATAATACATACTCTGGCTCTTGCCTGCTCCTCTCAAAACCTAGGTTATGTCTGCTTCACTTTATGAACCTTCATTCAAGATTAAATACACCAGGCTATTCCTCAATCAATAGTTTCGCTCAAACTCTCCTTCTGCCTAGAACTCATTTCCCTCGTTCTTTACTGATTCAATTGTACTCTTAGTAAACCTTCATCTTAAATCTAATTTTTTCAGGTAGGTGTTTCAGAATGACTGATCTATATTGGGCCCCTTTTATATACTTATCTATACACCCTGTACTAGTCCTTCATAATGTTTGTCAGAAATTGAAATTTTATATGTGTTGGTTAGACAATGTCTTAATGTTGTGCTTTGGACTAATGCATGAGCATGGGACCATGGCTATTTTGTTAACAACAGTATCCCTCTTGCCTTCACTAATGCCTTCCACAGTGTCAGATGGTCTGTGATTGGTACATATTTATTAAGGTGACCAATCATCCTCCTTTAGGGAGGACAGTCCTTCTTTTGTAAGTTCCATCCTCCCTCAAAAAGTGTCCTCCTACAGGTCCTCCTTTCTGATATTGGAAGACTACTCTGTAAATGTCGGTATTCGATCGATGCAGAGTCGATCCATTGTGTATGATGTGATGTATTTGTATTAGACATGACAATTCATCAAGGATTGCTACAGTGAAGCTATATGCGATTATGAGATGCACGTGCTCTGCATGGGAGACCTTGAGAGAGCATGCGATATACCGAGCATGGAAATGGCTTTGTGTACTTCTTACTGAAACATGACATGGCACATAGACTCACAATTATTTCTTTCTCAGTGAATATTCAATCATAGACAGGTAAGCACAATTCATATTTTATTAATTCATTATTTAATACTTTCCAAGTACATATACTTTAATTTACAAGTATTTTTCTGAAATTCGAGTTTTAAAGTGGAAATCTAACCCCAAGCCATATCTATTAATAACACATTTATATTAAATAGTGGCATAAGACAGACATTTTTTAATCACAAAATGATAAATACACCTGAAATATCACTTCAAATTAGTGGTTTTGTTTGATATATAGTTTTGTTAATTTAGCTTCTGGAAAATTCGCCTACTATGATGTAATGTTTTCAGTTCTTAATGTGCTTGCATCATTCGTGTAGCTCTATATTTTATTTTTAATTTTAAATTTTATTTAAGGGATAGAAAAACCGAAAAAAAGAAAATGCCATTTCAATGATAAATTGAAAAAGGAATTTCCATTCCTCATATCAAAGAAAGATACCATTGTTTTCTGTAATATTTGCAGTGGAGCATTTTTTTTATTGCAGTTGGGGGCAGAGCAGCAATAACAAAACACTTGACCACCAACGAACATGAGCAATCATTACATGCATCAACTTCCAGTTGTAAAGTTACAAGTTTTTTTAAAACTTCAAATTATTCTGAAGATGAAAAACAGTTGGCTGCAATGGAGGGAACATCTGCATTTTATACTATAATTCACAATCAAAGTTTTTATAGTATGGATTGTACAACTGAATTATCGAAAAAGTTTCACAATGCATAATTTTCTTGTGCCAGGACAAAATGTGAGGCTATTTTGAAATCGGTATTTAAAAATTTCTGTGACATAATACTTACAGAAATTTTGTCAAACCATCTATACAGAGTAATAAATGAAAACAATTTGAAATCCAAAGTTGTTGCACTAATGGCTGATAATACAAATACAAATTTTGGTGGGCAAAGACGCAAAGGGGTGAATAATGTGTATGTAAAATTACAAGTTACTCCAATAGAAAATACTAGGAATAGGTTGTAATGCACATATTTTGTCAAATGCAATCAACACAGCATCATGTGGCATGCCAATTGGTGTAGAAGTAATAATAACTACAATTTATTTGCATTTTAGTTGTTTTACTGTTCATGTTGCTACTTTAAAACAATTTTGTGAAGCAAATGTTGAATAAAAAAAACTTTTAGGATATTCAAAAGTTAGATGGCTTGCTCTAACACCTGCTATAGAGTGTGTTCTATAATGATTTGAGTCTCTCCGTTCATATTTTTTAAGTTTAGACAAATGTCCTAAAATCCTGGAATCATTTTTTAATTATAAACCATCTGAGATATTAATGTGTTTCGTACATCTATTTTTCACAAAACGATTCAAAAAATTGAAGGTTTCAGCTACGGATTTAGTCTTATTTTGAATGACTTTATCCTTCAATATAAATCTCGTTTTGAAGAAAATTTTCTTCTTTTAATTATAAAAAGAAAGTTGTCAGACTTAGAGGAATCAAATCCAGGCATAACAGAAAAGTTTATCAAAGAAGTACAGAATTTTTACCAGACATGTTTTCAATATCTCAAAGAATGGTCTGAAACAAACATCATGGGAAATAACAGTTTTCAATGGTGTTTTTTTTTACTTCATTGCAAGTATATTGGACAGATATTGAATCTTGTCTTGAGTTTTTATCTAAAGAAATGCCAGACATCAAAATAGATGACAATCGTCTCTTTGAAGAAATTAGAAGACTGAATGTATATTTAAATTCTGAAAAAAATTAATATAATGGGAAAATGAACATGTTAAAATTGATAAAAGATGGGTGGAAATATTCAGCCATTTCAAAAATGAACATATTCCATGTGAAAATTTATTTATTCTTGTTCAATTTACAATGTGCTGCCATGGAACTAATTCAGCATTTGAAAGAGTTTTTTCAATTGCTAATGATTTTTAGACAAGTGAGAAATTGAGATTGAATGTTGATATTCTAGCTGTAGCACTTGCCATAAAATTCAATATGAAGGATATTTCTTGTTCTGATATTTCCAATATATTGTTACAAAATGATACATTGACAAAAATATTCATTCAATGGAAAAGTACTCATTTAGATAAGTGTACTTTTTTCTTACAATTATTAAAAAGTAATAGGTATGTAAGGATAAGTACAATATAAAATATTACAAGTGTTTTTATTATGCCTTTATCATATTATAGTGTATTATTATTGCAATGAATAAAATGTTTCTTTTATTTACCATATTGTTTTCTTCAATTTATTTTTTCCTCTTTTTAATTGTAAAAAAGTTGGTCACCTTACATTTATTGAATAGCTAAATATAATCTTGTTCAAAAGTGCATGTTTTGTTTCAGTCTGGTGTACATTTGAGTTTGGCTCATAGCATCTTAGGTGTTTGACCTGCTTTCAAAAAATGTGGAAAATCCATCCTTCAGTGCTTTGACATGATTTCATGAATGTGAGCTCCTGTTTCTATTCTGTTACTGTGATTTTCATCATCATCATCATCATCATCATCATCATCATCATCATCATTATCACCATCATCATCATCATTATCAGCATCATCTTATCATCCTGGGAAAAAATTCCTCTCTAGCTGTGAACCTGGGATGTCAGACAAGTTACCTGCTTCTAATGTACAATGATGAAGCAGACATAAGACACGCATTCATGTTCCAAAAGGGAGAAATTGGAAGAAATAGAGACATTTTGGGTCTCAAACAAGTCAGAAACCCAGTACAACAAATTCCATTAGATTTTAAGGTTTGAGATAATCTGCCCTGGCTCCATGCTCTGTCCTTCTGGCCCCAGTGGACCTGCCATCCAGGACCGCCTGGACAGCAAGCTCATGCCCTCACTCTTTCCTCAAAGACCTTTTCCCTTTATTTGCTCATATCTGTTTCTTTTGGTATAGGCTTGTTTCTGCTAGTGTAAAATTCTCAAAAACCTTGTTGACCTCCTGGGGGTCCAAGCCATCAGAGAAGCTCTTCCATAGATATTTCTTGGATAACTGCATCCTGATTCCTGGTTTCTGCAGAGAAACCAGGAATGGACTCAAAAGCCAGACACCTCATCTCTTTAGCAAATGGTTGTCCAGTCACACTCTTGCCACTATTTCCAGAGCATGCTATCTGCACAGGCAGAGAATCATCCAAATCAAGTGGTCTTTTCTTTTTGCTTAGCTATTTCTTTTTTATTTTACCTGTCTCCTCTTGCATTTTACTATAAGCAGCAAGGGGAGAACAGACTATAACTTCAGAAATTTTCTTAGAAACCTCCTCAGTTAAATATCTAAGTTAATTACTTATACATTCTAATTTGCACAAAACAAAAGAATACAAATGGCCAAGTTTTTTATTTCTTTTATAACAAAGACTTCCTTTCATCCAGTTTTCAATAATAACTTCCAATATTATTTTGTTTGGGATCTCATCAAAAGTAATTTTAACATTCCCATTTCTAACAACATTTTGTTCATGGCAGTATACATATTCTCTGAGAGATCAGAAGCTTTCTTTATACTTTGCCTGTTTTGTTTCTGAGCTCTCACAATGATCACCTTTAATAGTCTCTTTAAAACAATCCAGAATTTTTCTATTATTCACCTCAAAGCTCTTCTAGCCGTTACCCAATTTCAAAGCTTCCACAATTTTAGGTATTTGTTATAACTTCCAGGTACCAAAATCTATATTATTCTGCTGAGCTTACAGTAACAAAGTACTACAACTGGGTGACTTATATTTAAAAAATATATTGTTTCAAAGTCCTGGAAGCTAGAAGTCCAAAAAGAAGGTGTTGGCAGAGTTGGTTTCTTCTGAGGACTGTGTGGAAATAATGTTATATTCTAGGCTTCTCTCCTTGGCTATAAGGGGCCATATTTCTTCTATGTTTCTCCTCCTTCTTCATTATTTTTTCCCTTCCAAATATTAGTTTTTTTGCACTTATTCTTGAAATTGATTTTATTTTTATTACATCCAGGTTGATAATCACATTTTTCTCAGTACCTTAAAAATATCATCACAGTATTGTCTGATTCCATCGATACTCCAGAAAGTCAACTTTCAATTCCTTTTTAAAAAAACTTTGTCATTTCTCTGTAAACACCTTCAGTCATTCACATTTGTATTCTTAATACTGCTCTGATTTATCCATGTATGAATAACTATTTTTCTACTTCTTTTCACTGTGTTTCTTGTGTCTGCTAATGAGTGATTTTATAATTTCTAGAAAATCTTTGGCCATTATATCTTCAAATACGATTTCTGTCCCATTTCTTTGTTTTCTCACCTATATCTACTGATTAGATATACTTCAAATTTTCCTGTTTTAGCCTCTCTATGAATTCACTTCTTCCCCCTGTATGATTTTCTCTGATTTGTATCCCAGGTCCTTAATTCTCTCCTGAACTGTCTAACCTGTTGATTAATCTTTTGATTTTTTTACATTTTTTAATTTTTTACATTAATTATGCTAATTTTTAGTTTTAGTAATTCTAAAGGATCATTTTTTTAATGTAATATGGCATTTTTGTAGATTTGTAATTTGGCAGATATTTTTATGCTTATCTTTTATTTCTATAAGCCTAGAATATATTCAAAACTGCTTCCTCTTCCACAACACAGTTGTTTACTTGGTAATTGTAGTATATCAATCATTGTTATCCAGAGTTGTCTTTCTATGTACAGACTTCACACTTGCACACAAACACCAATACAGAAAGAGAAAGAGAGAGTGAGAGAAGAGAGAGACAGAAAGAGATTTATTTTAGGGAGTTAGATCAATTGTAGGGTTGGCAACTTCCTGCAAACTACAAATTCAAGTAGAATTTTATACTGAATTTTTTACTTCAAAACTCAGAAAGCACCAGGTTAGAAATTCAAGCAAGATTTCTCTATGGCAATCTTGAGTTTGCCTCCTTTCACCACCTGCTGCTGTGCCCAAACAACCTTGAGATTTGAAAGTTATGAGAGTAGTCATCTCATGATGAAAAGCTCTTCTCCCACAGTGACTTGGTATGTAGGAGTTAGGAGCTCAGTCTCTACTGAGGCCCCACAACAGCCCAGAAGTAGCTATTCAGATAGCAAGTAACCTTCAGATGCATAAGCTTTAACCTTGTCCTGAAATACTAACAGCTCCGCTAAATCTCATGTTAGGGTTGCCAGATATGTTTTTTTCCTCATACTTCATTTCATCACTAACATTCTCACCCCTGCCCAGATTAAGGTAACTACTGTCCTGCTTTGGCACTTGATACAACTGGATTCATAAAGTTATATGATACTTGATACAACTGGAATATCTGGTGTCTTTTAATCAATATCATGTTTGTGATATTAACCTATATTTTAGTGTGTAGCTGTAGACCTTTTATCCTCTATGTTATATATTATTCTACAGTAAGAATATTCTATAATTTATTTCTCTAGTTATCTAATGACAGATGGAGTAATTAGATATTTTAGCTATTATGAAAAGGGTTGTCATGAACTTTCTTGCACATACTTTTTAGCTCATATATCTGCACATTCTTCTCACAGGCATATCTAGGAATGGGATGCTGAAAATGCATATTTTCACCATCAGTAGGTATGACAGGCACTATCAATCTCCTAGTTTTACTTATATTTTCACCAAGTGTTGCACAAGCACATCACACTGCTTATTGTCTGTTTTTTCTTCCTTTGGCAGAAGAGTAGTGGTAACATATTTTAGTTTTAATGACACAAAATTAAGCATATTTTTAAGCTGTTTTTGGCTGTTTGGTATCTACTTTGTTATCTACAAGGGTTGTTAGAAGTAGGTTTACAGTTGTGAGTACATGAAAAAGTTTATTTATTATTATTTAATTATTATATTTATTAGTATTACTAACCTATTTTTGCCCACCCATGTATTGTGAAAAATTAATGTTATTTATGTATGTTTCTGTTTTTAACTTTTTTTTTGTATTTTTCTGAAGCTAGAAACGGGGAGAGACAGTCAGACAGACTCCCGCATGCGCCCGACCGGGATCCACCCAGCACGCCCACCAGGGGGCGATGCTCTGCCCCTCCGGGGCGTCGCTCTGCTGCGACCAGAGCCACTCTAGTGCCTGGGGCAGAGGCCAAAGAGCCATCCCCAGCGCCCGGGCCATCTTTGCTCCAATGGAGCCTCGGCTGTGGGAGGGGAAGAGAGACAGAGAGGAAGGAGGGGGGGTGGAGAAGCAAATGGGCGCTTCTCCTATGTGCCCTGGCCGGAAATCAAACCCGGGTCCCCCTGGCCAGGGCCTCTGTTTTTAACTTTTTTTTACATGTTCATTTTTTATCTGGAGGTGTGTGTATTTGTGTGGGTGTATCCTTAAATACCTACTTACAATGAATATAACATTTGTATTTCCCAATGAAACACTTTAGGCAGTTCACAATTTTCTATTTTTCTGAGGCTCTCTTTAGTTTTGGTAACACATCATGTCTAGCTCATCATCCAGGTAACATCTCAGTTTCAAATTTATGCAAGCAACTAGTGTGCAGGACTCTCTGTCTGCGTAAGAGGCATGATAAAGAACAGAAATTGGTCCCAGAATATCTGGAAAGGACCTTAATTCCTTTACATAGGAACTCACTTTCAGAGCTCATTTCACATGCTAAGTCATTATAGAATTATTCACTTTATCAAGAACACCTAGCATACCAAAATTCATTTCTCTAACTCAAACATATCACCTCAAGTGCATGTTCTCCTTAAAGAGAAAACAGATCAAGACTAATTCCTTTCATTTTTCACAACATTTGGATGCTTTTCTAGGGCTAGCTGAGACCATACTTGGTCATGTCCTTTTTTTTTCATTATTATTATTGAGAGGCTGGGAGGCAGAGAGTCAGACTCCCACATGCACCCCGAATGGGATCCACTGGGTAACCTCCTACCCTGGTAGTGTTCTGCCCATCTGGAGCTGTTACTCCATTGCTCAACAACCAAACTATTTTAGCACCTGAGGCGAGGTCATAGAACCATCCTCAGCACCTGGGGCCAACTTGCTCAAACCATTCGAGCCTTGGTTGTGGTAGGGAAAGAGAGAGAAAGAAAAGGGGGAGGAGTAGAAATGCAAATGGTCACATCTGTTTTTTTCTCCTGTGTGCTTAATTCCCCTGTGTGCCCTGACAGGGAATCGAACCTGGGAATTCCGCATAGCAGGCCAACGTTCTACTGCTGAGCCAATCTACTAAAGGGCCATGTTCTTATAACATGATTTTTTATCATCATGGCGATGATGATCTCTCATCTTTGGGATGTAATTGAATCAGAGATAGAGCTGAATATAGCTTCTTTTATAATTCCTATTCCCAAATGTAAGACTATTTAAAATTCAGTTATAAACATAGATTTTACTGAATGTGTGAGGTGGGGGTATCTGTTTTCCTTAGATATCATTGCCTTTCAGTTTTGTGGGGAATGATGACCTTCCACTCCTCCAAAGCCCATTTCTTTCTACAACTTAGGTTCATTCTTTCCTCTACCTATTCTGTTTTCTCTTCTCTATTTACTACCTTGCTTTTAAGAGCACATCTAATCGTCTAACAAAGCAAGGTAGCAGTTATTTTTCATTGTTTATCTCTCTGCTGAAACTTACAACAGGGTGGTCTCTGCCTCTGCTTCAGTAGGCATTTCAAAGTGTTTTAATAAACACACACCTTTTTCTCTTTATCAAGAATTTTGAAACCTGTTAAAATTGTAAACCCTTGTTTTATCATTTAATAACATGGAACCCAGCAATTATTCTGCTGTAATAGAAAAGGAGGCTGTATGTAAAATTTTGAGCATTGCAAAGTGTGTGCAGGTACCCTTGCTTTGGAAATGCTGGGGCAATGTTGAACAGAAACATGGAGGTGAAATGGAATAGATATTTTGTTAGCATTGGAGTTTTGGTGACTTTTTTAGCCAAGCCATAGCTTCCCATGCCATCAAATTTTTCTAGACCATAAATCACAGGAAGTCCCAGTGGAAGAAGGAGATGTCTGCAAATGCATCCTTAAGGAACAGTGGTTTGGTTGTCCTTGAACAGTTTTTATGCAGCCTGCTATGAGTTTGGAGCTTTAAAGAATCAGTTCTTATTTTTCTAGAGCTGTAAAGCAATGGATTTCCAAGAATTCAGCTTATTATATAATTAGCTCTTCTTTGTTTTCAGGTTCAATCTGAACTACAATTATGGGAAATACCCAGTCAAGTGACTTGAATGGCCTAAGAGATTGTCCTTCTGGCTTCCAAAACCTTACAGGGGATTATTTGAAAAACAAAGATTAGTCAAATTCTTAGAAAAAGAATGTAGAATGGTGCTCACCAGAGGTTGGAGAGAGGAGGAAATGAGTCGTTTAACAGACATAGTGTTTCAGTATTACAATATGATAAAAGTTCTGGAGATCTGTTATATAGCAATGTGATTACTCTTAACACTACTGAACTGTAAACTTAAAAATGGTTAAGACAATAAAAAAAACAATGAGTGAAAATGTGTGTAATTTGGAGAGTAAGAAGAAATATATTATTTTTGGGAGTTACCATAACTTCTTTTGTTGTTCATCAAGACAAAGTACATAGCCCATGGAAATTTCTTTCTTTCTTTTTTTTCTTTCTCTCTTTCTTTCTTTCTTTCTTTCTTTCTTTCTTTCTTTCTTTCTTTCTTTCTTTCTTTCTTTCTTTCTTCCTTCCTTCCTTCCTTCCTTCCTTCCTTCCTTCCTTCCTTCCTTCCTTCCTTCCTTCCTTCCTTCCTTCCTTCCTTCCTCCCTTCCCTTCCCTTCCCTTCTTTTCCTTCCTTCCTTTCCTTCCCTTCCTCCTTCCTTTCCTTCTTTCTTTTCTTTTCTTTTCTCTCTTTCTTTTTTTCTTTCTTTCTTTCTTTCTTTTTTTCAAGGTAGAGGAATGGAGACAGAGAGACAAACTCCCCAGTTGGGGATCCATCCAGCAAGCCCCCTACAGGGCTATGTTCTGCCCATCTTGGGTTGTTGTTTGGCAACTGGGCTATTTTTAGTGCATGAGGTGGGAGGCACCAAAGAGCCATCCTCAGTGCCCAAGGCCAACTTGCTCCAACAAGCTATGGCTTCAGGAGAGGAAGAGATTGATAGAGGAGAGAGAGAGAGAGAGAGGAGAGAGAGAGAGAGAGAGAGAGAGAGAGAGAGAGAGAGAGAGAGAAGGGAGGAGTGGTGAAGCAGATTCTGGCCTCTCCTGTGTGCCTTAACCCAGGACATCCACACACCAGCTGGTGCTCTACCACTGAGCCAACCAGCCAGGTCTTCTCAAGGAACAGAACTGAGCACTCGCTCATAGTGATTTTTTTTCTATAAGCTCTCTACTCATCTGATGCCCATATTTTTTGAGATGTGATTATTTCTGCTATATAATACATAAATGAGCTCTTCATCTGTCATACAAGTAAAGAAAAGCTATCCAGAAAATGTTTGTCCTCTGGATTTCTTTATGGCATTTTTATCTCAATCAATTTATTTGAATATATTTATGTAGTTTTTTTCTATGTTTTTAAGTTCTCTGGGTTTTTATTCCACTAGAATAAAATAAAAATTACAAGATTATTTTTTAATTGTATGAATTTGCTTGTATAGGTAGAATAAATCTAATCTTTATTTTTTTTAGGTGCCTACCCAGTTATCTGATACTACCTTTTAAATAGTTTGTATTTTCCTCCAATTTGAAATGACACCTTTAATATTGAGCATATTCCTATATGCATTTGATTCTATTTTCTAGTGGGTCCTATGGCTTTGTTTCTACATGTATGCCCCAATGATACACTGTTTTAACTATTGTTCTTATATGGTCAACTTAGCTATCTTTGTTCTCTGTATTCACAAGTTATCATCTCTTGAGAAGGATGGTACTGGGTCAGGGAGGCACTTGGAGAGAACTGAGCCCCCCTCTTTGAAAATCAGTTTCCAAATGGACATGTAAGGACTTTAAAAATTTTCTTGAAGACTGAGTTTAAACTTACTCCACATATCACTATTCTAGCATGTGTCCAGGTGTTGTGTTTAGAAGTCAGTGCATTTTCACTGCACTGAGTTGAGTCATACAGACCTTTGCATTTGAGAGAACTTTGGGAGATAGGCCTTCTCTTCTTCTCTAGTGTTTCCCATAACTGGCTGAACATTACTGTCACCTGGCAGGACATTGGGTTGTTTAAATAATGCTGTTTCTTGGGGTACCCTTCAGAACAAGTAAGTCAGATGGTGGAAGGAGAGGGAGTCATCAGTGTGGCTTATGCAGCCAGTTTGAGCACCAGTGGTCGGTCATAATGCTCATTACAGTGAGATAACTTAAGATCATGAATGAAAACTGTCTCCCCTTTTTAAAGAACCAGGAGAAGAACCACATTTCTCCATGCAGTGTTCATCCACTCCTCTTGCTGCTACTCCTCTTGGGTTATGTGATGTGAGGTGAGGTTATCACTTCATAGTGAGCTCTTGTCTTGGAGAAGTTGAAAATCTCCAGAAATAAAGCCAGTAATTGACACCTCTGGGCAGATCATCAGGAAGTCTTTATTTTCTCTCTACTTTTCAACTGCTGTTTTGAATTAGAAATGAAAACTTTAAGCTCAAGAATGTGTTGCATGTTAAGGGAATTTGATGAATGAGTATTTCTTCTCCACAACACTACAGGACAGTGAGTTTGAGAACAACTCTCAGTTGCTTCTCTCACTCTGGTTATTCTCCTTGGAACTTACTGTCTCCTTTATGGAAGCTGAAGAAAACTAAGGATGTGCAGGCCTGGGGATGGAGGTGGGAAGAGATCCACTGAGTAAATACATTCCCATCAGCTTCCCATTTTCATTCCCCAAAGCTGCTTTATATAACAATTAATTCTCTGCTGCAGAAGAATAGCTTTATTCCCAAACCCCAGGGACTGTGTCAATACTCTTATTCAATTAGGTCTGGCAGGTATTTCTAGAAGCATCAGATAGGTTGGACATGTCACAGTCAGAAAGGGTGCTCTCGGCACAGTTATATCAGTTTAAGTACTTGTTTATAGTAGATCCCACTCAAATAGGAAGCTTCCAAATCAACTAATAAATAGATTACAGAATATTTTTCCAAATGAATTATTATAAGCAGTTTCAAGAATAAGAGGCCCAGCAAACAATGGTAGGGAGTATTAGAAGCAACAATTTGTCCATTACCTCAGAGGCATGTCCTGGCATGCTCTAGAACATTAGTCTCTGTTTTTATGAGGTTTATCTTCTACAGTCTGACATGCATGTATCTTAATTGGACATCTAGAGTTCTTGACACTTCCTGCTCACCAGGTACAATTAGTATGCTAACCTCAATAGAGTGGACTGGCACAGCAATCTGTAGAATATCCAGAAAATCAAAGTCACTGTGCACTACAGTGTGTCAGAAAGAAAAAGAGTTAAAAGATTTTTTAAAAATCTTATTTAGAAAAATTAATTTAACAGGGTGACATCAATCAGTAAGAGTACATAGGTTTCAGGTAAAATTTTCTATAACATTTGAACTGTTGATTATGTTGTTTACCTATCACCCAAAATCAAATTGTTTTCTGTCACCTTATATCTGTCCCTCTTAACTCATTTCCCCCCACCCCACCCCTTATGCCCTTTAACCCTGGTAACAACTTCACTTTTATCTATGTCCATGAGTCTCAGTTTTATATCCCTGGATATAATATCAATGTACAGGAATCTATTCCTTTTCTATACACCAATGATAAAACTTCAGAAAATGAATACAAAACAACAATTTCTTTTACAGTTGCAACAAAAAATATAATACCTAGAAATAAACTTAACAAAAAATGTGAAGGAACTATATACTGAAAACTACAAAGCATTATTAAAATAAATTGAAAAAGACACAATGAAATGAAAAAATATTCCATGTTCATGGATTGGAAGAATCAACATAGTTAAAATGGCCATATTTCCCAAAGCTATGTACAAATTTAATGTAATTTCCATCAAAATTCCAATGTCATTTTTTAAAGAAATAGAACAAAGAATCAGCTGGTTTGCATGGAACCATAAAATAACCCAAATAGCAAGATTTAACAAAGTTTTGAGCAAGAAGTTGAATGTCATTCCACCAGAAACAAACTGCTGATGGAGTTAATCCCTTTGCTGATGGAGATGATAAAGAACACATTCACCAGAACAATGATAGTATAAAAAGGTCTAAAGCTGGTGTTTGTTGGATGATATCACAATTGGCATTTGGTGATTTCTACTGCTATTTCTTTTAAGATTTGGGTAGACCACCCTTATCCAATACAATCCATCTAGTTTCTGCAGTGACCAAATAGGTGAATTAAATAGATATACTATAATGCCAGACATCTCTTCAGCTTTTAAAACTTTATGGATAAAAAAATGTGCTATATGTATTCAGTGAAATATCATTCTGTTATAAAAAGAAAGAAATACTGCCATTTATGATAACATGGATGAATTGTAAAGGCATTATTTTAAGTGAAATGGGCCAGACAGAGAAAGACAAATAGTGTATGATCTCACTCATATGTGAAGTCTAAAATTACCAAACTGATAGAAACAGAGAACAGATAGGTAGTTGCCAAATGCAATGAATAGATGAGTGGGTTACAGAAATAAACTGAGCAAAGGTTGTCAAAGAGTGGAAACTTCCAGTTAAAAAGTGAAAAAATTTTGGTATGTAATGTACAGCATAGGGACTATAGTTCATACTACTATATTATATATTTAAAAATTGCTAAAAAAGTAGATTTTTAAAAGTTCTCTACACACAAAAAAATTATAAGTATGTGAGGTAACAGATGAATGTGTTAACTAATTTTATTATAGTAATCATTTGGTAATATAAGCATACATAATCTGTAAAAATTAATATTTCAATGGAAATAATATTTATTGTTAATATAAGGTCTACCGGAAAGGTGTCCATTTCTATCACAAGTTTTGACACGTAAGCACATATTTATTTGGCGCATGTGTGCCTCTCTATTTTTATCACTTAATGTATACATACTGACGTAGCAAATTAACTAAAACAAAGTTGATTCACGTTAGTCTTATGTGTGAAGCGATAGTGTACCCATGGCTACTGATAAAGTTCATTTATGCCACTGTAATTTTTACGAATTTCAACAAGGAAGAAATGCTACAGAAGCATGTCTGTCGCATCCACCATATTCCCCGGACTTAGCACCCTCTGACTATCACTTGGGTTTTTTTTTGGGGGGGGGGGTTTGTATTTTTCTGAAGTTGGAAACTGGGAGGTAGTCAGACAGACTCCCACATGCGCCCGACCAGGATCCACCCAGCATGCCCACCAGGGGCCGATGCTCTGCCCATCTGGGGCGTTGCTCTGCCGCAATCAGAGCCACTCTAGCGCCTGAGGCAGAGACCACAGAGCCATCCTCAGCACCTGGGCAAACTTCGCTCCAATGGAGCCTTGGCTGCAGGAGGGGAAGAGAGAGACTTGTTTCTGTCCTTACAAATTTTTTGAAGGGCAAAAAATTCAAAAATGAAGAAGATATCAAACAAGCACTGGTTCAATTTTTTGCATCAAAAGATAAAACATTTTTCAAAAATGGGATATACAAATTGCCCCTCATGCTGGCAAGAAATCATTAATAATAATGGCAATTATATTATTTAATAAAGTTTATTGACAGTAAGAAAAATTTGTATTTTGTTTTATTCCAAAGATGAACAGAACTTTCTGGTAGACCTTATATTTAAATAGAACAATATTAATATTAAAATAAAAATAAAAGACAAATTTTCAACAGAAATAATGCAAATTAGATGATAGTGAAGTCTTATCTTTATAATACTAAGAGAAAAACTTTCAACCTAAATTTTTTGTCGAGTGGAAATAATTTTCAAAAATAAAGGCAAAGACTTTTTTAAACATACAAAAGGTAAAATGCATTCACATAAGACCTACAATACGGAAATGTTAAAGAAAGACTTTTAAGCAGAAGGAAAATAATATCAAATGGGGGTCTGGATTTTCACAAAGAATATATAGAACAAGAACTTAAAATGAGACTACAAGAGTGAATATAAAAACTTGTCTTTTCATTAATATAATTTTAAAGTATAAGCAACTGTTTAAAACAAAAATAATAAGCATAGATTATATGGTTTATAGCATGTATACTACTAACATACGTGACAACAATGGTATAAATCCAAGAGGGTAGAAAGAAAGTAATTGTAATGTATATGTATTACATACAAAATTTTATAGTATCACTTAAGAATGGCTAGTTGTAACTTAAAGATAAATGCCAAAAATCTTACTTCAAACATTTACAAAATGACTCTAGCTAATAAGTCAATCAAAGAGATAAAATAGAATCATAAAAAAATAATGAATGCAACAGAAGTCAGAAACAAAGAGAAAGGGGAACAAAAATATGTTGGACCAATAGTAAGATAGAAAATTTAAACTCAGTCAATAATTGCATTAAATATGAAAAGGTTAAACAACCCAATTAAAAGACAAAGATTAATAGATTTAATAAAAACCCCAAGATTTAACTGTGTGGGCTTTTTATTGTGACTGTAACACATTACCACAAAGTTGGTGTCTTATAAACAACCACAATGCATTCTCTTTTAGTTCTGGAGGTTAGAGCCTAAAATAGAGTAGCAGAGGTGCGTTCCTTCTGGAGCCTCTAGAGGAGAATCCATTTCTCCTGCCTTTTCTAGCTTCTCATGGTTTTTCATCTTCCATCCTCAAAGCCAGCTGTGTTGCATTTATAAATTTTGTTTTCTGTGTTCCATAATCATCTTGCCTTTTCTGACTAATCCTTCTGCCTCCCTCTTACAAACACCCTTGTGATTACATTGGGCCTACCCAGATAACCTACAATAGTATCTGCATCTCAAGATCCTTAATCACAATACTTGCACTGAGATTTTTTTCTCTGAGCTTCAACTCCTTGTGTGTTATGGAATTGTTAAATGAAGTTGTAATTTTCCAAGTAAAACCTACATAATTTACTAATAAAAAGAATAAATAAGAAAAAAAACCCAACAACAACCCAAAAAACAAAACTATTCTAATCACATTTGCAAAGTCCCTTTTTCCCCGTAAGGTAAAATATTCACAGACTCCAAGTGTTGGGACGCAGACATCTTCTGGGAAGCCATCATTACTCAGCCTACCATGCCCCTACACACTATTTACAGGAAACCCTCTTTAACCGTAAAGAAAAATAGAAGTTGAAAGCAAAAGAATGGAGACAGATGTACTGTGCTAGCACAAAGAGAAAAAAAAAAACCTCAGAGAGGCCAAAGTAATATGAGAAAGTAAATTTCAGAGCAATGAATATCACTGGAAAAGAGAATGTTATTTTACAATGAAAATGTTCATCAGGAAGACATAAAAAAATCATAAATGTTTAGGCATCAAATAACAGCTTCAAAATGCATAAAGCTAATCTAATAGGACAGCAAAGAGACATAGACAAATCTACAATTACAGTTGGAAATTTCAATGTCTCTATTTCATTAATTGATAGAATAACTAAATGGCAACCAAATATAGAAGGCCTGCACCTTATCAACTTACTTGTACCAATTGATGTTTATGGAGCATTCCACCCAATAATAGCAGAAGTTATGTTCTCTTTAAATGCACACATTTTCCAAGATAGATGAAATCTGAGGACATAAAACATACTTTAATAAATTTATTTATTAGTTTTTTCAGTAACTTGGCTAGACTGATTTATTAATGTTTATTTCCCCCACAATGTAAAGCATCTGGTGTCACTCCTCAGAGGGCTCAGCCGTAGGCATGCACACAATCATCCTGAGATGGCAGTGCTTCTATTAGGCTTTTTAGAGTCTCTTTCCATAATCTCTCCATTAAACTGTCTTGTACCACTGATATCATAACCAGCTGTTAGAGCTCCACTAATTTTGGTTCATTGAGGTATAGTTTTGGATGGTGCCTTGGAGAATAAATTGCTCTTGTGTGAACCAACTAAATTTGGGGAAGGGTAGTTTTTGAGGTTTTTGACTGAGGAGGGTTCCTAACTGTCTCTTCCCCTGGTTCTTACTGATAGCTAGCCTATGGTTTAGCTTGCTGATCTTAATTAAGGAGTATGTAATTTTTTACCACCCAGATTTCTTGACTGCTTACCACTCAAACCTCAATTGGTTGTGACATAATTCTTAAGGTTGAATTCCTTTACAATTTGTACAAATAAAGTCAAATAATGTCTTTGGGAAGAATTGCAGTTCTTTGTTCTTATGTACCTTCCCTCACCCTGAGCAAAAACCTCTGAGTTCCTGTTCTAGAGCTATGGGTATGACAGTGGCCACTTCTCTCAGTAACACCTCTGCTTCAAAGCAAGCACTGTATAAGGGCAGAAGCCTCTTATTTTCTCAACTTGCCCCGGCTGAATTGGAACCCCTGCAAACTATGCAAGTGTGAGCAGAACTCCAGAGTCCTCAGCCTGCTGCACTTACCATAGGTCCTCCACCGTATGAATGGGGTGGGGTTAGGGAGCCCCTGATGTCTTCCCACACTCACCAGAAATTTAGCTTCTTCAGCTCAGAGCTGGGTTGATGAAAAATGCTAATGGCCTGCCCCTCTCAATGTGATACTGTGTCCCTTAGCTGGGAGCTGAGGGTAGACAGAGCCTTGTTTTCCTGGCCACACATAACCAAAGTGGAGATTCTGTCATACTGAGCTGGGATGAGTGTGGAGAGAGAGAAAGTATTGACTCAGGTGCCATGAACTCTCACTTTTCTTACCAAAATTTAGTAGATTTTTCTGAATAAGTATTAGAGCAACTTCTAGAGACTTTAAATGGTTTTTTTTTTTCCTGTATTTTTCTGAAGCCGAAAACGGGGAGAGACAGTCAGACAGACTCCCGCATGCGCCCGACCGGGATCCACCCCCCACACCCAGCAGGGGGCGACGCTCTGCCCACCGGGGGGGATGCTCTGCCCCTCCAGGGGGGTCGCTCTGTTGCGACCAGAGCCACTCTAGCGCTTGGGGCAGAGGCCGAGGAGCCATCCCCAGCGCCCGGGCCATCTTTGCTCCAGTGGAGCCTCGGCTGTGGGAGGGGAAGAGAGAAACAGAGAGGAAGGAGAGGGGGGAGGGGTGGAGAAGCAGATGAGCGCCTCTCCTGTGTGCCCTGGCCGGGAATCGAACCTGGGACGTCTGCACGCCAGGCCGACGCTCTACCACTGAGCCAACCGGCCAGGGCTAAATGGTTGTTTTTAAAGTAATTAGCTACAGGTCTGGCCTGTGGTGTTAACCAGGAACGCTGAAGTCAGTTCGAAATTCTGGGTTTGCACAGTAAAGGCACATATGGCAATCAATCAATCAATGAACAACTAGGCTGAAGCAACTATGAGTTGACACTTCTCACTTCCTGTTTCTCTTTCTGCAAAATTAATAAATAAAATCTTTAAAAAATAATTTGCTCAGGAATGATTGTTTTATTTGGGTATTGGTTCTCTGAAACTCTTGACATTGCCATTCTAGAATTCAACAACTTTTGAATTCTTTATTTTTGTGTAGTAGTGTATAGAGCAGAGGGAGACTTTTTCTGGTACAGCTGAAGACAAAGGTGGTTAAGTATTTACTCTTCTTAGTTGAAGGGACCCTCAGATCTTGGCACACACCACCTCCCTTTGCTAACTGCCTGTTTGGCACAACTGGAACGACTGCTCTCTATCTCCTCCCTATCATTGTTTGGGAACCACAACAGCATCTCCAAAGGTCTGCCACCAAGTGACCACTAAAAAGCAGTCACCTAAAAGAGCTAGATGATGTTGTTCAGGAGTTGGGGTGGAACGCTTGACCTAATCAGTTCTATGGAGTGGTTAGAGAAAGACAGAGTAAAAAGTCTTCTAATGTCTCTCTCTTCTTTCCTTTCCAATCATCATAAAAAAAGAAACATTGATTCAAGGAGAGAAAGCATGTGTGTACAACAGTATACCATGTCATATGGAAGTGTTCAGTGAAATCACAGCTGAGAAGAATATATTGTGTAATGGTGTGCATTGCCTCTTATTTTGGAGAGATGAACACAGCAGTTATTTTACTGCTTTAAAAGCCTGACTTAGAACATCTTGAATAGGAGAAAGTGGAATAAGAAACAAAGAAAATTTATGAACATCAAAATAGAAAATGATTTTCATATTAATGTCTTTTTTTTTTTTTTTTTGGTGACAGATACAGAGAGAAAGACAGATAGGGACAGACAGACAGAAAGGAGAGAGATGAGAACCATCAATTCTTTGTTGTGGCTTCTTAGTCTCCTTAGTTGTTCATTGATTGCTTTCTCATATGTGCCTTGACAGGGGGTTGGGGAGGGGTTCAACTGCTGCAGAGTGAATGACCTCTTGCTCAAGCCAGTAACCTTTTGGTTATGTCTGTGATCCCACACTCAAGCCAATGACCCCGCGCTCAAGCTGGATGATGCTGCTCTCAAGCTGGTGACCTTGGGGTTTTGAACCTGGGTCTTCTAAGTCCCAGTCCGATGCTCTATCCCAATGGTTCTCAACCTTTCTAATGCCGTGACCCCACAATACAGTGCCTCATGTTGCGGTGACCCCAAACCAAAAAATAATTTTGGTGGCTACTTCATAACTGTAATTTTGCTACAGTTATGATTTGAAATGTAAATACCTGATATGCATTATGTCTTTTCCGATGGCTTTAGGCGACCCTGCTGGGGTTGCGACCCACAGGTTGAGAACTGCTGTTCTATCCACTGAACCACTGCCTGGTCAGGCTTAATGGGTTTAAGCAAACCACTTGGGTACTATCTGATTATCAAGCACAAAACAAGCAATATGATATCTGCTCCAAATATTTTACCTTTTATCTGTTTGATGACCTTGGTTAGAATTTCATTGGTCAAACTGAAGAACAGACATGTATTTCATAAAGATAAACTATATTTGGAAACATAAAACAACTCTGAATAACTGTCTGAAGTTATTAAAGTTTAAAGAACTAAAATCATATAGAATATGCTCCTTGACTTAAGAAATTTAGATTAAAAATTAATTTAAAAATTTATAAAAATGCCAAATATTTGGAAATTAATCAAGCACACCAATATACTGTAAGAATTAAATTAGAGGTAAGAATTAAATTACAAAGGTAAATTAGAAAATATTTTGAAACTACAGTATATCAATATTTGATATTCATATTGAATTTAGGAAAATTTATAATTTTAGAATTTTATTAACTTAAAAGGATTAAAATCACTGATCTAAGTTCATATTCTAAAAGATAAGAAGAGAAAGGAATTTAAATGCAATGCATATAGAGGAAAGAAATTTATAAATTAGAAAAAAATAATGTAAAGACACATGCACCCCCAAGTTTATCACAGCATTATTCACAGTGGCTAAGATATGGAACCAACCAAAGTGTCCTTCAATGGAGGATTGGATAAAGAAGATGTGGTACATATATACAAGGAAATACTACTCAGCCATAAGAAACAACATAATGCCATTGACAACAACATGGATGGACCTTGACAACATTATACTGAGTACAATAAGTAAATCAGAAAAAGGTAAGAACTATATGATTTCACATATAGGTGGGAGACTCGTGGACATAAATACAAGTGAAGTGCTTAGTAAGGGGGAGGGGAGAAAAGAGGGACAAGTATTCCATGACGGAGACAGTTTGACTTTGGTGATGGGTACACAACACAATCAACAGTTCAAAGGCTATGGAGATGTGTACCTGAAACCCATGCATGTCACTGGAAAAAAAGTCAGACACTGGGTTACCCATCACCCCAATGCCAATAAAGAGAAATGAGGACCAAGTAGGCATAAGGTATGTCTTTCATTTAAAATTGCAGCAACTTGAGAAGGCAGGTTACTCCTGTTCAAAAGAACGGTCTTAACAGTCCCCTGGTACTTCTGGTTTTTATAGGGTTCAGGGGCTGTTAGTAATGGCATAAGGGGCAAAAGAAAAAAAAGAGAAAAGTCCGTGCAGATAGTCGCGTAACAGTGTGTGGGAGACGGGAGTCCGGTTTGCAGGAACATCTTTTCTGCAAGTTCTTCGGATGTAGCACAGGCCTAATCAGCATAGTCCAGTCCTATCTGGTGTCTTGGTAAATTTTCAAGGCCAGGGTGGAAGAGGGAGTAGCCGTCTCCAGGAACAGCCGGGTTGTGATACCTCTGAGAAGCTGTGCAAGAGAACTCCCTGTATTTCTTAGGTCAGTGATTTTCAACCTTTTTTGAGCCATGGCACATTTTTTACATTTACAAAATCCTGGGGCACAACATCTAACAAAATAACACAAAATGACACTCTAACACAGTACATATTATACATATAGTTAATAACATAGTTTCTAAATGTATTTATACTCACTTAGTGTGAAACCTGGGCCTGTTTCAATGAACACAAAAGGGATATCCTGGCAGGAATGGTAGAAAGATACACACGAAGCTCTTCCTTAACAGTTCTCAGTCTCTCTCTGTTTTTAGTTTTTATCGCAGTCAAGCTTGAGAAGCTCACCTCACATAGATATGTGGTTGAAAATGGGAGCAATGTCAAAATAGCTTTGTTGGCCAGAATGGGGAACTCCTTGGCAACAGATAACCAAAAACTGTCCAAAGGAAGATCAGCAAACTTTAGCTTTAAAGTTAGATAACATTGTGATGCATTGTATATCACCCTCGGCAGGGGCCTCTTTTAAAAAGAAAAAGGTCAAATATCTATATACATCATCAGGATAAACATAACCAGCTGAGGCTGAGGCTTCATCTAGTCGTGGCAACATTTACCTCCAGTCCTGACCAGGATAAGAAATCGGGACCATGGGGAGGAGTAGCAGCTTCAACTACTCGCCCTGGCCACACAATGACAAGTGCGCGGCAGCCTGAGCAGGGACCTTCCTGGGTGTGGATGAGAGGCGGCCTACTATTGGTTCATCGCTAGTGGTCGGGATGAATCCTAGAAGGTGATTGGTCAGTGAGCGTTCCTTGTGTCTCCACTCTTCCTGTCGCTGATAGCTGGAGGGATTGTGAGGGGAATGTCTATGTTCGGATGGAGGCGGCTGGCAGGGCAGATAAATAGCCTCCGCGGGCCATATCCGGCATGTGGGCCGTAGTTTGGGGACCCATGTTTAATCTCCCCCGGGCACACCTGACCATGTCTCATGGCACACTAGTGTGCAGCGGTACACTGGTTGAAAAACACTGTCTTAGGCAACAAAATAAAAGTAAATTTGTGAACTAAGCTCTTAGTTATCTACAGTGCCTTAACTCCTTGCAAGAAATTCTGTGACTTAGCCCTTAAAAAACAATCATTGTAATATAATCCCTTACATGTAATCTTATTAATCAATGTCACTCTATTAAATTTAATTTTCTAAACAAAAAAAGAAAAAGATAAAAATTTAAAAAAGTTAGCATTTTCTCATTTAAAAATACTTACAAAATTGATTACTTATAATGATCAAGAAAAAGTACAATATTGAATATAAACTGTAATTTAAAAATAAATTTTAAGTGCAAAGTGATAAATTACTAATATCAAGAATTACAGTGAACATATCATGGCATATTTTACACACAAAACTGAACCTATTAAAGAAATTTATGAACATATTTATGCCAATACATTTGACAATTTGGATGAAATAGTCTCTGAAAATGTCAACTTATCAAAATTGACCAAGTAAAATGAGAACATTTAGATAACCATGTATTAATCAAAATTAATTTCAGACTTAAAAATTTCCCAGGAAAGAAGCTGAATGGACAGATAGATTCATTGGTGATTGCTATCAAATATTAAGGAAAAATAAAACCAGTCATATATTATCTTTCTCAGAAAAATGCTACAAGCACCTCATATGTTATTTTATGAGGCCAGCATAAATTTGACCCCCCAAGTAGGACAATAATAGTACAAGGTAATAAAATTATACATCAAATCTCTAATAAACATACATCAAAAAATCCTTAACAAAACATTGCAAATTGAATATAGCAATATAAATTAATGGTGGTACATCATGACCAATGGGGCTTTTCTCAGGAAAATAGGATTGCCTGACCAGGTAGAGGCACAGTGGATGGAGCATTGGCCTGAGATACTGAGGACCCAGGATCAAAACCTCAAGGTTTCTGGCTTGATTTCAGGCTCACCAGCTTGAGCGTGGGGTCGCCAGCTTGAGCGTGGGGACATAGACATGACCCCATGGTCGTTGGCTTGAGCTCAAAGGTTGCTGGCTTGAAGCCCTAGGTCACTGGCTTCAGTCTAGGTGCTGGCTTGATTAAGGGGTCATTGGCTTAGCTACAGCCTCCTGGTCAAGGCACATATGAGAAAGCAATCAATGAACAACTAAGATGCCACAACAAAGACTTGATGCTTCTCATCTCTCTGTTTCTGTCTGTCCCTCCATCACTCTCTCTCTCTCAAAAATGTATTAATTTTTCACTTAAAAATAAATACAAATGCAATTCACAAAATTAAGAGATTAAAGGAGAAAAATCATATGATTATCTTAATGGAGGCGGAAAAAAATTTTTTTTTTATTCAGTGAGAAGAGAGGAGGCAGACACAGACTCCTGTGCATCCCAACTGGGATCCACCTGGCAAGACAACTAGGGGACGATGCTCTGCCCACCTGGGGCATTGCTATGTTGCTCACTAACCGAGCTCTTCTTAGTGCTTGAAGTAGAGGCTATGGAGCCATCTTCAGTGCCTGGGGCCAATTTGCTTCAGTCAAGCCATGGTTGCAGGAGGGGAAGAGAGAGAGAGAGAAGGAGAGAGAGAGAGAGAGAGAAAGAAAGAAAGAAAGAGAAGTGAGAGAGGGAGTGTTCCCTGGTTGGGAATTAAACCCGGGACATCCAAATGCGGAGCCAGTGCTCTACTACTATGCCAACTGGCCAAGGCCAGAAAACAATATTTCACAAAAGTCAACATGTATTTTTAACTAAGAAAAAGAAAGAAAAAGAGAGAGAGAGAGAGAGAGAGAGAGAGAGAGAGAGAGAAAGGAAGGAAGAAAGAAAGGAAGGAAAGAAAGAAAGCCTGACAAGAAAATTGAAAAAGAACACTTTCTCAATTGGATAAATTATATTAGTGAAAATTTAAAATGAACATTCTACATTGCAGTGACTCTTGAGGCTTTTCCATTTAGACCAGGGAAAAAAAATGGATTTCTCTCTCACCACTTTCATTAAACCTAATAGTAGAGATCTTCAGGCCATAGTAGAGGTGCTAATCAGTGCAGTAAAGCTAGAGGTAAAAGTCATAAAGTTATGAGAAAGACACAAAACTGTCTTTATTCACAAATAAAATTATTATTTTGCCACATAATATCTTTCTCCACTTTGTCAAAACATAGACACTGATAGTCTCTGCATATTAAATATATGCAGAAGACAGGAGCAAAGAGAGATTGAGATCTTCCTTAGTCTTACTGTATCAGGGAAGGGATCGTTAATTCATGTTTGATCAGAAGCTTTTCACTGGACCAATCATCTGGGCACCATATTTAGTCCAGCATGAGACACAGGGCACAAAAACTGTAAAACAGAAGGAAATCTTACCTCTTGCCACAGCATGGATGGACCTGGAGACCATTATGCTGAGTGAAATAAGCCAAACAGAGAAAGACAAATACCATGTGATCTCACTCTCATATATAGAATCTAATGAACACAATAAACTGAGAAACAAAATTGAAACAGAGCCACAGACACAGGAAACAGGGGGAAAGGGGAAGAGGGGACTGGATCATAGAAGGTGAAGGGATTAGCCATAAACCTATATATATAACACATGGATACAAACATCAGAGTGGAAATAGTCAGAGGGAAAGAGCAGGTAGAGGTAGGGGATGGAGGACAAAGCAAGGAGACTGGGAGTAGAAAGAGACTTTGCTTGGGGCAGGCAGGGGGCAGGATGCAGGGTAAAGGTGGTGTTATATTGAAGTATACACTTGAAAAAGGTATCTTTAGGTGAACCATGTCAGCCCAATAAATTAAAAAAAATATATATATATGGTCTACCAGAAAGTTCTTTCCGTTTCTATCACAACAAGTTTTGACACGTAAGCACATGTTTATTTGGCGCATGTGTGCCTCTCTATTTTTATCACTTAATGTATACATACTGACGTAGCAAATTAACTAAAACAAAGTTGATTCATGTTAGTCTTATGTATGAAGCGATAGTGTACCCATGGCTACTGATAAAGTTCATTTATGCCACTGTAATTTTTACGAATTTCAACAAGGAAGAAATGCTACAGAAGCATGTCTGTCACATCCACCATATTCCCTGGACTTAGCACCCTCCAACTATCACTTGTTTTTGTCCTTACAAAATTTTTTGAAGGGCAAAAAATTCAAAAATGAAGAAGATATCAAACAAGCACTGGTTCAATTTTTTGCATCAAAAGAGAAAACATTTTTCAAAAATGGGATATACAAACTTCCTTTACTCTGGCAAGAAATCATTAATAATAATGGTAATTATATTATTTAATAAAGTTTATTGACGGTAAGAAAAATTTGTATTTTGTTTTATTCCAAAGATGAACAGAACTTTCTGGTAGACCATATCTATATATACATATTATATATATAATAAAAGAAAGTGTCCAAGAGACAGGATTGTGTTGTCTGAAATAAGAAAAGTCTTGTTTAAATAATTTTGAAGCCACACATCTAAGAGAACAGATTCTAGAAAGAACTCTCCAGAGTTGCCGTATCAGTTATGGTGTAATCATGAAAACAGAAATCACTAATTTGTTGAAATATAATCCATTTGTATAGCTGATAGAGGAAGGCTCATGATGCAAGCAGCCCAGGGCTAAGTAGCGGCTTGAAGAAGAAATAATCTAAAGCTGGAAAGACGACAAGGAAGTGATATTGAAGCCCACAGGCCTGGGCTTCAGTACATTACACAGGGCCTATCTTGTGGGAGCTGGAGCAACCGAGGGGGTAATCTGGCGATCGGATAACACCAGGGGCAATCAGCAAGTAGGGAAACCCCAAATTGCCCTCTCCTCCTCACTCACAATTTTCATCCAGGGCTTCCTATATTGGCCAAACCCAGCAGGAGCCAAATAAAGGAGAAAAGGGGCTACTGTGCTGCAGATGCAATATCCACTGCAATAGAGAGCAGCAGGCTAGGAGAACAGGTCTCAGAGAAAACAGATAAGACCAGCAATGATGTCCTCTCCAAATATTAGTATTAGAGAGACAGAAAATTTTCTATGACAAATAGGGGCTTAGAAAAATTCACAAACTTGTTTTTTTCTTTTTTAGTTTATAGATGCCATAAAGCTTCATTTATTCTTTTTTTTAATATTAAATTTAATGCAGTGACATTGATAAATCAGGGTACATATGTTGAGAGAAAATATCTCTAGATTATTTTGACATTTGATCCTGCTGTATACCCCTCCCCAAAGTTAAATTGTCTTCTGTCACCTTCTATCTGGTTTTCTTTGTGCCCCTCCCCTCCCCTAACCCCTCTCTCCTTCTTCACCCCCTCCCCCCTCCCCCAACCTCCCACCCCTGTTGCCATCACATTCTTGTTCATGTCTCTGAGTCTCATTTTTATGTCCCTTCTATGTATGGATTCATCTTAGTTTTTTTTTTCTGATTTACTTATTTCACTCCGTATAATGTTGTCAAGGTCCATCCATGTTATTGTAAAGGATCCGATGTCATCATTTCTTATGGCTGAGTAGTATTCCATAGTATATATGTACCAAAGCTTTTTAATCCACTCGTCCTCTGACAGACACTTGGGCTGTTTCCAGATCTTCGCTATTGTGAACAATGCTGCCACAAACAAGCGGGTGCATTTCTCCTTTTGGAGCCATTCTATGGTGTCCTTGGGGTATATTCCTAAAAGTGGGATAGCTGGGTCAAAAGGCAGTTCGATTTTCAGATTTTTGAGGAATCTCCATACTGTTTTCCACAGTGGCTGCACCAGTCTGCATTCCCACCAGCAGTGCAGGAGGATTCCCTTTTCTCCACATCCTCACCAGCATTTATTCTGTGTTGTTTTGTTGATAAGCGCCATTCTGACTGGTGTGAGGTGATATCTCATTGTGGTTTTAATTTGCATTTCTCTAATGATTAGTGATGTTGAGCATTTTTTCATATGCCTATTGGCCATCTGTATGTCCTCTTTGGAGAAGTGTCTATTCATCTCTTTTGCCCATTTTTGGATTGGGTTGTTTGTCTTCCTGGTGTTGAGTATTACAAGTTCTTTATAAATTTTGGTTATTAACCCCTTATCAGACGTATTGTCAAATATGTTCTCCCATTGTGTAGTTTGTCTTTTTAATCTGATCTTGTTGTCTTTAGCTGTGCAAAAGCTTTTTAGTTTTATATAGTCCCATTTGTTTATCCTGTCTTTTATTTCACTTCCCCGTGGAGATAAATCAGCAAATATATTGCTCCGAGAGATGTCCGAGAGCTTACTGCCTATGTTTTCTTCTAAGATGCTTATGGTTTCACGGCCTACATTTAAGTCTTTTATCCATTTTGAGTTTATTTTTGTGAGTGGTGTAAGCTGGTCATCTAGTTTCATTTTTTTGCAGGTAGCTGTCCAATTTTCCCAACACCATTTGTTAAAGAGGCTGTCTTTACTCCATTGTATTTCCTTACCTCCTTTGTCAAATATCAGTTGTCCATAGAACTGTGGGTTTATTTCTGGGTTCTCTGTTCTGTTCCATTGATCTATATGCCTGTTCTTATGCCAGTACCAGGCTGTTCTGAGTACAACGGCCTTGTAGAATAACTTGATATCAGGAAGTGTGATACCTCCCACTTTATTCTTCTTTTTTAAGATTGCTGAGGCTATTCGTGTCCTCTTTTGGTTCCATATAAATTTTTGGAATATGTGTTCTATATCTTTGAAGTATGTCATTGGTATTTTAATTGGTATTGCATTGAATTTATAGATTGCTTTGGGTAATATAGACATTTTAATGATGTTTATTTTTCCTAACCATGAGCACGGTATATGCTTCCACTTGTTTGTATCTTCCTTGATTTCTTTTATCAATGCTTTGTAATTTTCCGAGTACAAGTCTTTAGTCTCCTTGGTTAAGTTTACTCCTAGGTACTTTATTTTTTTGGTTGTAATTGTGAAGGGGATTGTTTCCTTAATTTCTCTTTCTGACTGTTCATTGTTGGTGTATAAAAATGCTTCTGATTTCTGAGTATTGATTTTATATCCTGCCACTTTGCTGAACTTATTTATCAGGTCCAGTAGTTTTTTGACTGAGACTTTAGGGTTTTCTATATATAATATCATATCATCTGCAAATAATGATAGTTTTACTTCTTCTTTTCCAACTTGAATGCCTTTTATTTCTTCTTCCTGTCTGATTGCTGTGGCTAGGACTTCCAGGACTATGTTAAATAAGAATGGTGAAAGGGGGCACCCCTGCCTTGCTCCTGATCTTAAGGGTATTGCTTTTAATTTTTTCCCATTGAGTATGATGTTGGCTGTGGGTTTCTCATAGATGGCTTTTATCACGTTGAGGTATGTTCCCTGTATTCCCACTTTGCTGAGAGTTTTGATCATGAATGGGTGCTGGATTTTATCAAATGCTTTTTCTGCATCTATTGAAATTATCATATGGTTTTTCTCCTTCTTTTTGTTTATGTGATGAATCACATTGATTGATTTATGAATATTGTACCAGCCTTGCCTCCCCAGAATAAATCCCACTTGATCATGGTGTATGATTTTTTCCATATATTGCTGGATCCGGTTTGCTAATATTTTGTTGAGGATTTTTGCATCTATATTCATCAGAGATATTGGCCTATAATTTTCTTTCTTTGTGTTGTCTTTGCCTGGTTTTGGAATCAGAATTATGCTCGCCTCATAAAAGGAGCTTGGAAGTCTTCCTTCCTCTTGAATTTTTTGAAATAGTTTGAGAAGGATAGGAGTTAGTTCTTCTTTGAATATTTGGTAGAATTCCGTTGTGAAGCCATCGGGCCCCGGACTTTTCTTTGTTGGGAGTTTTTTGATAACTGTTTCGATCTCATTTGGTGTAATCGGTCTGTTTAGGTTTTCTGATTCTTCCAGATTGATTTTTGAAAGATTGTATGTTTCAAGGAATTTGTCCATTTCATCTAGGTTGTCTAGTTTTTTGGCATACAGTTCTTCATAGTATTTTCTTACAATATTTTGTATTTCTGTTGTGTCAGTTGTTATTTCTCCTCTCTCATTTCTAATTTTATTTATTTGAGTCCTCTCTCTCTTTTTCTTGGTGAGTCTACTTAAAGGTTCATCAATCTTGTTTACCTTTTCAAAGAACCAGTTCCTAGTTTCATTGATCCTCTGTATTGTTTCTTTAGCCTCTATGTCATTTATTTCTACTCTGATCTTTATTATTTCCTTCCTTCTACTACATTTGGGCTTTACTTGCTGTTCTTTTTCTAGTTCTTTTAGATGCAGGGTTAAGTTGTTTATTTGAGCTTTTTCTAGCTTCTGACAGTGTGCCTGTAGTGCTATGAACTTCCCTCTCAGCACTGCTTTCGCTGTGTCCCATAAATTTTGAGTTGTTGTATGCTCATTGTCATTCGTTTCTAGGAATTTTTTTATTTCTTCTTTGATCTCATTCTTAATCCATTCATTATGTAACACCCTGCTATTTAGTTTCCATGTGTTTGAGAATTTTTGAGCTTTTCTGCTGTGATTCATTTCTAGTTTCATGCCGTTTAATCGGAGAAAGTGCTTGATATGATTTCAGTCTTCTTAAATTTGTTGAGAGCACTTTTGTGCCCTAACATGTGGTCTATCCTGGAGAATGTACCATGAGCACTTGAAAAGAATGTATATTCTTCTACTTTAGGGTGAAAGGATCTGAAGATATCTATTAAATCGAGGTGATCTAGTGTTTCCAATAAGTCTGCTGGTTTTTTTTGTTAATTTTCTTTCTTGAGGATCTATCTAGTGATGTTAGTGGGGTATTGAAATCCCCTACTCTTATAGTATTGCTGTTGATCTCGCCCTTTAAATCCATCAAAGTCTGTTTTATATATTTGGGTGCTCCTATATTAGGTGCATAGATATTTATAATAGTTATATCTTCCTGTTGGATTACTCCCTTTATCATTATGTAGTGGCCTTCTTTATCTCTTACTATATCCTTTGTTTTAAAGTCCAATTTGTCTGATATAAGTATTGCTACCCCAGCTTTTTTTTCCTTTCCGTTTGCATGAAATGTTTTTTTCCATCCTTTTACCTTCAATCTATGTGTGTCTTTTGTTCTAAGGTGTGTCTCTTGTAGACAACATATGTATGGGTCCTGTTTTCTTATCCACGCAGCTACCCTTTGTCTTTTGATTGGATCATTTAATCCATTTACATTTAAGGTTATTATTGATATGTAGTTGTTTATTGCCATTTTCTTCTTTAAAGGTGTATTCCTTTTTTTGCTATATTCTTTTCCAACTTTGATCTGTTTACAACAGGCCCCTTAACATTTCTTGCAGCGTTGGTTTGGTTGAAATGAATTCCTTGAGTTGTTTTTTGTCTGGGAAGCTTTTTATTTCTCCTTCAATTTTAAACAATAGCCTTGCTGGATAAAGTAGTCTTGGTTGTAAGTTCTTGTTCTGCATTACTTTGAATATTTCTTGCCATTCCCTTCTGGCCTCAAGTGTTTCTGTTGAGAAGTCAGATGTCATCCTTATGGGGGCTCCTTTGTAGGTGATAACTTTTTTTTCTCTTGCAGCTTTTAATATTTTCTCTTTATCGCTTAGCTTTAGTATTTTAATTATGATGTGTCTTGGTGTTGGTTTCTTTGGGTTTCTCTTTAATGGAGTTCTCTGTGCTTCTTGGACTTGTGAGAGTTTCTCTTGCATTAATTTAGGGAAGTTTTCAGTTATGATATGATTGAACAAAGTCTCTATCCCTTGTTCTTTTTCTTCTTCTTCAGGAACCCCTATGATGCGGATGTTATTTCTCTTCATGTTGTCACATAGCTCTCTAAGTGTTTCCTCTGACTTTTTGAGTCTCTTTTCTCTTTTCTTCTCTGCTTTCATGCCTTCATTCCAGTTGTCCTCCAACTCGCTGATTCGATCCTCAGCTGTATCCATCCTGTTTTTAATTCCTTCCATTGTGGTCTTCATTTCTGATATTGTATTTGTCATCTCTGACTGATTCTTTTTTAATATTTCAATATCCTTTTTTATACTTGCTATTTCTTTATTTAGGTTTTCAAACTGCCCCTCCATTGTTGTTCTAAGATCCCTAAGCATCCTTACAATCATTATTTTGAACTCTGCATCTGGAAGTTTGATTATTTCCATATCACTCAGCTCATCTCTCAAAGGTGTCTCTTGTGGTTTCATTTGGGTTGCACTCCTTTGTCTTCTCATAATGGTGTTTTATTTGTAGAGTTGTTTGAGTCTAGGCTTGGTGTTGTCTGCCTCCAGTTTTCAGTTGTGTTATTTCTAGGTCTTCTTGGGTTGGTATCAGCTATTATTTGTAATCCACTTTTGGATTTGGGCAGCTTTGAAGTCTTGATTTGTTTGTTTTCTTAACAGGTGATAGTCTTGTTAACTGATCTCAGCAGGGGGCTTACTTGAAACTGTAACCAGGAATGCTGTGGGTGTAACCTGAGATGCTGAAGGTCTCTTCCACCAACTAATCTCACTGGGGGCAGGGTTTTTTCTCAGCTTCAGTAGGGGGAGGTGTATCTCAGATCTCCATGGAGACCTGAGTTACTGTCCCTCCTCCCCACTTCTTGTTTTCAGCTGTGTCTTGTTGCGCTGATTGGAGCTGGATAGATGTCCCCAGATCTCTGATCCGGAAGCACTTCAGCTCTGTTTTGTGAAAGGTTCAGTCCCTCCCCCAGCTATGGCCGCCTCCAGCACGAATGAGTCAGCTTTTTTTATTTCGTTTCTTGCATACCTTAGCCCCTCACAGTCTTTCCCTCTCCTTGTCCTTTCCACTTGGGAGATAAGCTGGTCTTTTCAACCCACCTTGCTCCCTGGTCGCCAGGTAAGTGGCTGTGAGCAGTAGTTTCTGCTCTTTTTCCTCTGTGAAATCCTCTCTGGGCTCTCAGCCTCACCTCCCCCCCTCCATTTCTGTAAGCAGAGGAGATTCAGGCACTCCTTACCAGGATTATTGTGGCTTCCTCTTTGCTCCTTGGTTTTTGAGAGCTGTTCTTGCAGTTCAGTGTTGGTTTTTCATGCTGATTTTTCCTAAATTGATTTGTATTCCAGTTTGGTGTTGGGAGCTGGGCGTCTGTGCGTCCGCCTACTCCGCTGCCATCTTCAAAAGTCAAGCTTCATTTATTCTATTTATTATTTTTATTTATCTATCTATCTATTTATTTATTTTTTCCTGTTCTTGAAATTGATGTTATTTAATATAGTCCCTTTTTTAATTCCCCTACACTTTTTTTAAATACATGGTTTTTATTACATCTTTAAAATAGAGCAAATAAGTCTGAAGAATTATTCAGCACCTTGCTGTTTCTATAGTTATGACAACCTGAATTTTATTCATCAGCCTGCTCAACTGTCCCTTTTTCAGAAACATAGATACCATCCAAAAATGTTCTGATATCCTTCTTTTTAACTTTTGTGGTGTGCTGGCTGAATTTGATGTAAGTTCAATGCCTTTTCCTTCAAGAATCAACTCATCTTTCTGTACTTAAGATACTGAACAAGCAACGCCTGACCTCATCTGAACCCTGCAGATGCATTTTTCACTCATTGGTGGGGAAGTGAGAGTACACAGACCTCATCTTGTTACGAAAGCTCAGAGTAATGCCCTTGATTACGTTTTGCACGTGACTGCAAATATTGCAAACGGTGGCCAGTTCCTCTCTATTTCCCCACCATTTGTCAACCCAGAGCCTTTTCTTTTTCTTTCCAAGAGGCTGAGTTCTACAGTGATGTGATTGAAGTTCCTCCACAGGATGCCTCGGGGGCCCTTCAAAATAACTATGTCCCTTCAGAGTGATGTCAACATTTCCTGGGATGTAGACAATCTGATTGCTGAGACTGGTCTTCATGGTCTTCATGCTCGTAGTACATGTGCCAAAGAGAGAATGTCTTTGGCCCTAAACCGTTTTCACTTACTCCACTCTTCCTGCTTCTAGCAACCATCAGTTTGCTCTATGTATCTATGGGTATGTTTCTCTTTTGTTTTGTTTATGTATTTGTTTGTTTTTTAAATTTCCACAAATAAAATAAAATGGTATTTATGTTTGTCTGTCTGACTTATTCACTTAGTACAATACCCTCTAGTCCATCCATGTTGTCGCAAATGGCAAGATTTCATTCTTTTAATTGCTATGCAATATTTCATTTTATATATACTATATCTTCTTTATCTGCTCATCTATTGATGAACACCTACGTTACTTCCATATTTAGGCTATTATAAGTAATACTGTAATAAACAAGGGTTGCATATATCTTTTCGAATTAGTGGTTTTGTGTTCTCAGATTAAATATCCATAAGTGAAATTGCTGGGTCATATGGCAGTTTTATTTTTTAATTTTTTTGAGGAACCTCCCTACTCTTTCCCATAGTGACTATACCAGCTTACAACACCTCCAACAGTGCACAAGGAGTTCCTTTTCTCCACATCCTTGACAACACAGTTACTTGTTGACTTTATGATGATAGCCATACTGATGGTTGTGAAGCGGTATCTCATTGTGGTTTTACTTGCATTTCTCTGATAATTAGTGATGTTGAGTATCTTTTCATTCATCTGTTGGCATCTATATGTCCTTTTTAATGATACATCTATTTAGGCTCTCTGCCCACTTTATTTTGGGTTTTTGCAGGGTTTTTTTATGTTGAGTTATATGAATTCATTATATTTTTGGATATTAACCCCTTAATTGGATACATCATTTGTGAATATATTTTCCCACTCAGTAGATTGTCTTTTCATTTTGTTAATGGTTTCCTTTGCTCCATGAATATTTTTAGTTTGATGTAGTTCTGTTTGTTTATTTTTGCTTTTGTTGACCTTGTCTTGGGATACATATTGAAATGATATTGCTAAGACCAATGTCAAAAAGTTTACTGGCTATGTTTTCTTCTAGGAGTTTTATGGCTTTGGGTCCTACATTTAAGTCTTTTTTTTTTTTAAAGTTAGTGAACTCAAATTTTATTCATCATAAAATTTATACAACTCTTTATCACTGTCAAAACTCCCCTCCATTAACTTTTCCTCATCTGTATCTGATGATGAATCACTGTCTTCAACGAGTGCAAAAACAAGCGTGAAAAAGTGAGAAATGCAAGTAAAAAAATCTACAACCACTGTATAAGATACACCAAGTTGTTTTTTTCTGTTGTTGTTGTTTTTTTATAAATTTTTATTAATGTTAATGGGGTGACATTAATAAATCAGGGTACATATATTCAAAGAAAACATGTCCAGGTTATCTTGTCATTCAATTATGTTGCATACCCATCACCCAGAGTCAGATTGTCTTCCGTCACCCTCTATCTAGTTTTCTTTGTGCCCCTTCCCCTCCTCCCTCCCCTCTCCCTCCTTCCCTCCTACATCCTCCCTCCCCCCACCCCTGGTAACAACCACACTCTTGTCCATGTCTCTTAGTCTCGTTTTTATGTCCCACCAATGTATGGAATCATGTAGTTCTTGTTTTTTTCTGATTTACTTATTTCACTCCGTATAATGTTATCAAGTTCCCATCATTTTGTTGTAAATGATCCGATGTCATCATTTCTTATGGCTGAGTAGTATTCCATAGTGTATATGTGCCACATCTTCTTTATCCAGTCTTCTATTGAAGGGTTTTTTGGTTATTTCCATGTCTTGGCCACTGTGAACAATGCTGCAATGAACATGAGGCTGCATGTGTCTTTACATATCAATGTTTCTGAGTTTTGGGGTTATATACCCAGTAGAGGGATTGCTGGGTCATAAGGTAGTTCTATTTTCAGTTTTTTGAGGAACCACCATACTTTCTTCCATAATGGTTGTACTACTTTACAGTCCCACCAACAGTGAATGAGAGTTCCTTTTTCTCCACAGTCTCTCCAACACTTGCTATTACCTGTCTTGTTGATAATAGCTAATCGAACAGGTGTGAGGTGGTATCTCATTGCAGTTTTGATTTGCATTTCTCTAATAACTAATGAAGATGAGCATCTTTTCATATATCTGTTGGCCATTTGTATTTCTTCCTGGGAAAAGTGTCTGTTCATGTCCTTTTCCCATTTTTTATTGGATTGTTTGTTTGTTTGTTGTTGAGTTTTATGAGTTTTTAGTAAATTTTGGATATTAGGCCCTTATCTGAGCTGTTGTTTGAAAATATCATTTCCCATTTAGTTGGCTGTCTGTTTATTTTGTTGTCAGTTTCTCTTGCTGAGCAAAAACTGTTTAGTCTGATGTACTCCCATTCATTTATCTTTGCCTTCACTTCTCTTGCCTTTGGAGTCAAATTCATAAAATGCTCTTTAAAACCCAGGTCCATGAGTTTAGTACTTATGTCTTCTTCTATGTACTTAATTGTTTCAGGTCTTATGTTTAGATCTTTGATCCATTTTAAGTTAATTTTAGTACAAAGGGACAAACTGTAGTCCAGTTTCATTCTTTTGCATGTGGCTTTCCAGTTTTCCCAGCACCATTTGTTGAAGAGGCTTTCTTTTCTCCATTGTGTATTGTTGGCCCCTTTATCAAAAATTATTTGACCATATATATGTGGTTTTATTTCTGTGCTTTCTATTCTGTTCCATTGGTCTGAATGTCTATTTTTCTGCCAATACCATGCTGTTTTGATTGTCGTTGCCCTATAATATAGTTTGAAGTCAGATATTGTAATGCTCCCAGCTTCATTCTATTTCCTTAGGATTGCTTTGGCTATTCGGGGATTTTTATAGTTCCATATAAATCTGATGACTTTTTGTTCCATTTCTTTAAAAAATGTCATCGGAATTTTGATGGAAATTGCATTAAATTTATAAATTGCTTTGGGTAATATGGCCATTTTGATTATATATATTCTTCCTATCCAAGAACAAGGAATATTTTTCCATCTCATTGTGTCTTTTTCGATTTCTCTAAACAATTCTTTGTAGTTTTTGTTATATAGGTCCTTTACATTCTTTGTTATGTTTATTCCTAGGTATTTTATTTTTTTATTGCAATCGTGAAGGGGATTATTTTTTGAGTTTGTTTTCTAATATTTCATTGTTGGCATATAGAAAGGCTATGGACTTTTGTATGTTAATTTTGTATCCTGCAACCTTACTGTATTGGTTTATTGTTTCTATTAATCTCTTTGTGGAGTCCTTCAGGTTTTTGATGTATAGGATCATATCATCTGCAAAAAGTGAAACCTTTACTTCTTCTTTTCCGATATGGATGGTTTTTATTTGTTTCTCTTGTCTGATTGCTCTGGCCAGAACTTCTAGTACCACATTAAATAAGAGTGGAGAGAGTGGACAACCTTGTCTTGTTCCTTATTTAAGGTGGAAAGTCCTTAATTTTATGCCATTTAATATGATGTTGGCTGATGGTTTATCATATATGGCCTTTATCATGTTGAGATATTTTCCTTCTATACCCATTTTGTTGAGTGTCTTAAACATAAAGTTGTGTTGTATTTTATCAAATGCCTTTTCTGCATCTATTGATAAGATCATGTGGGTTTTTTTGTTTTGTTGATACGGTGTATTATGTTCACTGTTTTATGTATGTTGAACCAACCTTGAGATTCTGGGATGAATCCCACTTGATCATGATGTATTATTTTTTTAATATGTTGTATTCGATTTGCCAGTATTTTGTTTAGTATTTTAGCATCTGTATTCATTAGAGATATTGGTCTGTAGTTTTCTTTTTTTGTGCCGTCCTTGCCAGGGTTCAGTATGAGTGTTATGTTGGCCTCATAAAATATGTTTGGAAGTCTTGCTTCTTCTTCAATTTTTTGGAAGACTTTCAGTAGAATAGGAACCAAGTCTTTGAATGTTTGATAGAATTCACTAGTATAACCGTCTGGGCCTGGACTTTTATTTTTGGGGAGGTTTTTAATAGTTTTTTCTATTTCCTCTCTGCTAATTGGTCTGTTTAGGTTTTCTGCTTCTTCATGAATCAGTCAAGAAGGTTGTATTGTTCTAGAAATTTATCCATTTCTTCTAGATTGTTGAATTTGGTGGCAAATAGTTTTTCATAGTATTCTACAATAATTCTTTGTATATCTATGATGTCTGTGGTGATTTCTCTTCTTTCATTTTGGATTTTGTTTATAAGAGTCTTTTGCCTTTTTTCCTTGGTGAGTCTTGTCAAGGGTTTGTCAATTTTGTTGATCTTATCAAAGAACCAGTTCCTTGTTTTATTAATTTTTTTTATAGTTTTTCTGTTCTCTATTTCATTTATTTCTGCTCTGATTTTTATTATCTCCTTTCTTCAGCTCATTTTGGGTTGTCTTTGTTCTTCTTTTTCCAGTTCATTAAGGTGTGAAGTTAAGTGGTTCACTTGGCTCTCTCTTGTTTGTTCATATAAGCCTGAAGTGATATGAACTTCCCTCTTATTACTGCTTTTGCTGCATCCTATATATTCTGATATGTCGTATTGTCATTTTCATTTGTCTGTATATATCTTTTGATCTCAGTGCTCATTTCTTCTTGGACCCATTCATTTTTTAAATCTATGTTGTTTAGTTTCCACATTTTTGTGGGGTTTTTTTCCTCTTTTTTGCAGTTGAATTCTAGTTTCAAGGCTTTATGATCAGAAAATATGCTTGGTACAATTTCAATTTTTCTGAATTTGCTGATGTTATCTTTGTGGCTCAACATATGTTCAATTCTTGAGAATGTTCCATGTACACTACAGAAAAATGTATACTCTGTTGCTTTGGGATGAAGTGTCCTGTAGATGTCTATCATATCCAGGTGCTCTAGTGTTTCATTTAAGGCCAATATGTCTTTATTGATTCTCTGTTTGGATGACCGATCTAGAGCCGTCAGCGGTGTATTGAGGTCTCCAAGTATGATTGTATTTTTATCATTTTTTTTTTTTAGGTCAATAAGTAGCTGTCTTATATATTTTGGTCGTCAGCGGTGTATTGAGGTCTCCAAGTATGATTGTATTTTTATCAGTTTTTTTTTAGGTCAATAAGTAGCTGTCTTATATATTTTGGTGGTCAGCGGTATATTGAGGTCTCCAAGTATGATTGTATTTTTATCAGTTTTTTTTTTAGGTCAATAAGTAGCTGTCTTATATATTTTGGTGCTCCTTGGTTTGGTGCATATATATTAAGGATTGTTATGTCTTCTTGATTCAGTGTCCCCTTAATCATTATGAAATGACCATTTTTGTCTCTGAGTACTTTTTCTGCCTTGTAGTCAGCATTATTAGATATGAGTATTGTTACACCTGCTTTTTTTTGGATGCTATTTGCTTGGAGTATTGTTTTCCAGCCTTTAACTTTGAATTTGTTTTTATCCTTGTTGCTTAGATGTGTTTTTTGTAGGCAGCATATAGTTGGATTTTCTTTTTTAATCCATTCTGCTACTCTGTATCTTTTTATTGGTAAGTTCAATCCATTTACATTTAGTGTAATTATTGACACTTGTGGGTTCCCTATTGCCATTTTATAAATTGCTTTCTGTTAGTTTTGTATCTTGTTTCATTCTTCTCTTTTGTTTTTCTATCATTTGGGTTTTTTTTTGTTTGTATTCCACACTTCTTTTTTCTGTTGCTAACTTTTTCAAGTCATGTGCTTCTGTGGTGTTTTTTTCAAGTGTGGTTACCATTAAGTATTGAAAAGGGTTACCTACCATATTCATTGTAGTACCCTATCTTATGAGTGTTTCTGCGCTTCATCATCCTTTGCTACTGCTAATCTCCGTCCTCTCTCCCCCCTTTTTTTCTTTTGTTGTCACAGTTTTAAATTTGTTTTTATTGTGTTCTTGGTAGAGCTGTTACTTGTGGTTTTGTTTTGTTTTGTTCTTTGAATCTGGTTGGAAATCCCCCTTTAGTATTTCCTGGAGTGGGGACTTTCTGATCATAAATTCCCTCATCTTTTCTGTATTTGTGAATGTTTTTATTTCTCCTTCATACTTGAAGGATAGCTTTGATGGGTATAGTATTCTTGGCTGTAAGTTCCTCTCTTTCAGGGCTTTAAATATTGGGGTCCACTCTCTTCTAGCTTGTAGAGTTTCTGCTGAGAAATCGAATGATAATCTAATAGGCCTTCCTTTATATGTTGTATTCTTCTTTTCCCTGGCTGCCTTGATAAATTTTTCTTTGTCGTTGGTTTGTGCCATCTTCATTATGATGTGCCTTGGAGTAGGTTTGTTGCGGTTAAGAAAACTCGGTGTTCTGTTTGCTTCTTGAATTTGAGGCTTTAGTTCTTTCCACAGGCTTGGGAAGTTCTCATCTATTATTTGTTTGAGTATATTCTCCATTCCATTTTCTCTCTCTTCTCCCTCTGATATACCTATTATTCTTATGTTATTCTTTTTGATGGAGTCAGACAATTCCTATAAGGCTTTCTCGTTTTTTATTTTTATTTTTGAATCTCTTTCTTCTTCTCTCTGTTGTGCCTCAAGTTGCTTGTCTTCTATTTCACTAATCCTCTCTTCTATCTGGCCTGTTCTATTAGCTAAGCTTGTTACCTCATTTTTTAGCTCGTGAATTGAGTTTTCATTTCTGTTTGATTTGTTTTTATAGTTTCAGTTTCCTTGGTAATATATTCTTTGTGTTCGTTGAGTTATTTTCTGAGCTCCCTAAATTGCCTTTCTGTGTTTTCTTGTATATCTCTGAGTATTTTTAGGATTTAAATTTTAAATTCTCTGTCATTTAGCTCCAAGTTTTCCAATATATTAAATTTTTTCTCCATAGATTTTTCCACATCTATCTGTGTTACCTCTCTATCTTTTGTATCCATGATATTTGATTTCCTTTTTCTTAATGGCATCTGAGGGTGGTCTTGTTGATAGCACTGAGAATTAATAAAGAATAAAAAGCAAAAAAAATGGAAAAAAATTTGGAAAAAAACCCCACAAAAAAACCCCAATAATAATTTATTATTCCCCCCCCTTTTCTTTCTTCTCTTCCCCTTCTCTCCCCTCCTCCTTAGGAAAGTATCGTGATGACCTCTGAATTATATTATGCTAAATGGAACAAAAACTGCCTATCACGAAGGGCTTGAGTTTGGGGGAAGTGTTCAAGGGGCAAAAAATGAAGTAGGGACCTAAAAAATGCAAAAAAGGAAAAAATTATTTTCTAGTATAAAATGATTTGCTTGTATGTTATGTTCGACTAAGAGATATAATGAAAGGGATAAGAGGGAAATAGAAAAAAGGAGAAAAAAAACTATTGTATTAAGTAGAGCAAAGACTAAATAGAATGGAAATCCTGGGTTGGGAGGAATGCTAATGAGTTAAAAAGCGAAGTAAAAAGCACCCAAAATGCCACAAAAAAAAAAAATCCTTGAGTCCCAAATTAAATTATTTGTTCGTGATTGAGGATTGAATGAGAGGAAAAGTAAAACGAGAAAAGAAGAAACTAATAGAAAGGGAGAAATAAGAAAAAGGGGAAAAAGAAAGGAAGAAAAAAAAGGAATAGAAAAAAACAAAGAGAGAGAGAGAGAGAGAGAGATAGAGTTAAGGGTTTTGGAGTGTAGCTCTCATGGAGAGTAAGGAAGAAGAAAAGAAATAAAATGTAACACTTATGGGTAGTGTAGTTCAAGAAAAGGGAAGAATAAGATGGGCAGAGAATAAAAGGACCAAGGTGGAGGAAATAGCAATAATAATAATAAAGGCATGAAGATAAAAGTAACAAAAAAAACCAGTGGAACAAATTATAAAGTCTGTGGATTTTTCTTTTTCTTTTTTTTGTATTTTTCTGAAGCTGGAAACAGGGAGAGACAGACAGACTCCCGCATGCGCCCGACCAGGATCCACCCGGCATGCCCACCAGGGGCCATGCTCTGCCCACCAGGGGGTGATGCTCTGCCCCTCCGGGGTGTCGCTCTGCCGCAACCAGAGCCACTCTAGCGCCTGGGGCAGAGGCCAAGGAGCCATCCCCAGCACCCGGGCCATCTTTGCTCCAATGGAGCCTTGGCTGTGGGAGAGGAAGAGAGAGACAGAGAGGAAGGGGGGGTGGAGAAGCAAATGGGCGCTTCTCCTATGTGCCCTGGCTGGGAATCGAACCCGGGTCCCCCGCACGCCAGGCCGACGCTCTACTGCTGAGCCAACCGGCCAGGGCCAGTGGATTTTTCTTGATTTTGAGAGGTTAACTTCTTCCTTTTTTTTACTCTCCCTCTTCCTGGTCGGTGACTCTGTACCCCAGGCTCTGCCCCTGTGTCACGCTTAGGTAGGGATTTGCAGGTGATGAGATTCTACGGCAATGTCATATAGTTGGCTTCAGTCTCGTTGGTAATCAAGGCTTGTTAGCGTTTGCAGGCTCCGACAATGAGAGAGTCTGTTTTCCCGGAGCCTCTCTCCTAGTCTCCCCTTCCTGAATTAGCAGCCTGGTGATCCAGCTATGAGGCTGCCACTTCCTCTGCCTGGGGAATAAGAGGCTCCAAGAGCTGGCAAATCCCCACTCTAACCCCACTCACTGCAGGGCTCTGGGTAAGGTTCTGGCAGTTAGAGCCGCCAGCATAGTCAGGCGGGACTGGGAGCCAATTGCTCTCAAGGTGACTTTCAATGAACATCTAGGCCTGTTCAGCACGCCTAGCCCTCTGTGGGACCACTCTCCCCAGGCTTTCTGCACTTTGTAGCCTGTTTTGGCTGAGAAGAAGATGCCCTATTTACTGCCTGCAGTACAGGTCTTAACATCTGCCAAGTCCCTCTTTTTAGCGTATATTCCTGAGTATGAAAGCTCTGTCAATCAGAAGTTGCCCCCACCCCTTTAGCAAGAGGCACTAAAGAATATCACGCCTCTTGTCTTGGATCCCTGAACTGAGAGAGATATTGTCAATTAGAGCCCCGCAGGTCAGTTGGGAGGTGTGCAGACTGTGGGTTAAGGTATGTCAGTGATTGGATCCACAGTTTGATTGGATCCACAGTTGTGCTTCAGGACAGACTGGAAGCTGCCCACGCACCCCTCCCCTGACGCTTGATTGTTAGCTTGAATGGCTGGGTGAGGTGTCCCGCCCGTGGAGAGAAGCTCGGGCATAGGGAAGTTCGCTTTGGCGCACTCCCTGCTTGCCGCTGGCGGTTGGGGTGCTCTGGGCACGCGGGCAAGTGGGGTGCTCTGGGCACGCCCACAGCTGGGGATGCTCGCGGTGTGTGGGTCACTAGGGATGCTCACAGTGCACTGGCCCGCAGGGGCGTGGTTTTTTATGGCACACGGGCTGCCACTCCTGGAGTGCGGGCAGGCAGTTGCTCGCGTGGGTTAACTCACCACAGGCACACTCCCTCCTCGGCTTGAATGAACATCCGTCCATGCCACAGTTAGCTTCCTCCACACCCTCAGCTCCCTCCTGATTCTCAGTTCCAAGTGAAAGCAGCCCTTTCACCTTCAGTGTGTGTGGAACTCCTGGATGCTCCCAGGATAGATTTTTCTGTCTCTAGTTGATGAATTTGTTGAAATTTTGGGGAGATCTGTCGGACGCACTGCTCACGGCGCCATTTCTGTGATGTCACTCCCATTTAAGTCTTTAATCCATTTTTAAATTTATTTTTGTATTGGTATAAGAAAATAATCCAGTGTTATTTTTTTTCCATCTATATGTTCTATTTTCCCAAAACCATTTACTAAAAAACCATTTACTTTTTCCTATTGTATAATCTTGTCTCCTTTGTCATATTTTAATTGACCATATACGCTAGGGTTTATTTCTGAACTTTTTATTTTATTCCATTGATCTATGTGTCTGTGTTTGTGGCAGTACCGTAATTGTTTAATTATTGTATCTTTTGAGTATAATTTCAATTTAAGACACATGATAACTCCAGCTTTGTTCTTTTCTCCTGATGTTCTTTTTTCCTGAGGTAGCTTTGGCTATTTAGGGTCTTTTGTGTTCTATATAAGTTTTATAAATATTTGTTGTAGTTCTGAGAAGAATGCCTTTGGTCTTTTGATAGAGAGTTCACTGAATATGTATATTGCTTTGGGTAGTATGAGCATTTTAGCAATATTAATTCTTCCAATCCATAAGCACAAGTCCTTCCATTTATTTTAATTCTCTTCAATTTCTTTCTTCAATGTCTTATAATTTTCAGAGTACAGATCTTTAACCTCTTTGGTTAAATTTATTCATAGCTGTGCTATTTTTTTATGCAATTGTAAATGGGATTGTTTTCTTAATTTTCCTTCTGATTGATTGTTATTAGTGTATAGAAATGCAACAGATTTCTGTATATTAATCGTGTATCCTGAAACTTTACTGAATTAATTTATTAGATCTAATGGAATTCCTGAGCTCATTTTAAAAAGGTTTAAACCTCTGATAAACACTCAACTCTAAGATAGAAAATCCTTTGAGTATTTACTTACAGTCAAAAGCATTTTGCGCTGAACTCATTCTGGGCTTTGTAGCTCTAAATCCAGTGTTCAGAATTACAAACCCCAATCCATGTTCTGCGAGAGAGCTTGCAGATTGTAGTTGTTTTCATCATTCCATTTATCAAGGAACTTGAGCCAGTTCATGAATGTAAACTATAGTCTTTCTGCTTAGTATCTTGTCCATGTTTTGGTTCTAAGAACACAACATTCTCAGCAGGTCTTAACATTTTTATGTTTACTTTTTTTCTGTTAAAATTACAGGAAAAATATGTATCACCCTGTCAAAATTGTAAACAAATGTTATACTTATTAATTCATCCAATTATTCATCTATTTATTCATTCTTTCTATCACAAACCACTTTGGGTTTTACAATGTTTAATGTTTATGTATTGGATCCTTAGGACTTAATAATGAGTACCCCTGAAGAAGCATGCAATTATATTTTCAGGAAATATAAATTAGATGAAGTGAAAGTAAAGAAAGACTGTTGGTTCCTATACGAACAGTTCTTAATCACTAGCAGGAAAAAAATATTGTTTATTACTGCCTACATAGTATTATTTATTTTTAAGGTCCTTATACATTGTAAGCTTCATAAAGAAAAGAGCTTTATCTGTCTCATTCCTTTCTTTTTTCATAGAGGCCAGAAAATGATGAAGTATATAATGAAAATTGAGGTGACAGTTCAAATAAATAATTCTAATAGTTAATGCTTATAAAAAATATGTATAAGTTATTAATTAAATACAAATATTTTTTTTATTTTTTAAAATTTATGATGCATTAGTTTCCTATTATTGCTATAACAAATTACCACAAAATTAGTATCTAAAAATAACACAGATTTATTCTTTTAAAGTTCTGGAAGTCAAAGGTCAAAAATGGGTTAGCAAGGATGCTTTCCTTTTAGAGGCTCTTAGCGAGAATCTTTCCTTACCTTTTCTAGCTTCAGAAGATATATTCTTTTCCTTGGCCTTCCGGCACTTTTTTTTTTTTGTATTTTTCTGAAGCTGGAAATGGGGAGGCAGTCAGACAGACTCCCGCATGCGCCTGACCGGGATGCACCCGGCACGCCCACCAGGGGGTGATGCTTTGCCCATCCGGGGCGTCGCTCTGTTGCAACCAGAGCCATTCTAGCACCTGAGGCAGAGGCCACAGAGCCATCCTCAGCGCCTGGGCCAACTTTGCTCCAGTGGAGCCTTGGCTGCGGGAGGGGAAGAGAGAGACAGAGAGGAAGGAGAGGGGGAGGAGTGGAGAAGCAGATGGGCGCTTCTCCTGTGTGCCCTGGCCGGGAATCGAACCCAGGACTCCTGCATGCCAGGCCGATGCTCTACTACTGAGCAAACCGGCCAGGGCTCCTTCTGGCAATTTTAAAGACAACAATGCCGTATCTTTCAATCTCTCTCACTTTTATGTCCCGCTGACATTTTTTCTGAATTTTAACCTCCTGCTTCCTTCTTATAAGGACCCCTGTGATTACAAGGGTCCACTTGAGTCATGTACCTATTTCAAGAGCTTTAACTAGATCACATCTGCAAAGCCTTATAACCACATAAAGAAATATACTCACAAGTCTAGCAATTATCTATGGACATCTTTGGGGAGCCATTATTTTGCCTTCTATATAGAATGTCTCTAAGGGATTAAAACAACTGTTGAATTTCAACTCTCAATGGGAACAGATATTTCTGTAGAATAGCTTGCTTTTCCATTGAACCTTATCATGTACCGGCTGCATATTCATTACTGTATGGTTTCTTTCTTTAAAAAGGTAAATTCATTTTTTCTTCTGAATGCTTGAAATCACAACTGGATAAAGCAGTTTAAAACCTCTGGTGCAGGTGTATTAACAATCTCACAGAGGCAGATTCTATAACCCCCCAACTCACAGAGGAGGAAATGTACATAGAAAAGTTTCTCTTCCACTGCTAGCTTTTAAATGATCTTAGAGACCCTGATCTGGTTTCTAAAATGCAAACTACCTGTCACCTCTTCCAACATTTGACACATTTATGTAATTCTTGCAATTTAAAACAATCATGTATACATCATCTTTTTGTCTTTACTATAGAAGTTTATGTAGCACATTCCATGCCTAAACATATTCCGAGGGATGCACACAAAAACGTGACAAACTGTCCTCAGATGAACTTTACTATCTAACTGAAAACAAATACTAGACCCAAGTTAGTTGTAATTGGGCAAAGACTCACTTATTACCTGAATTCATGTGTCCCTACTTTAATAGGGAGTCTGTGAGTCTATCAGTATCTGGGTATCAATGCCCAGTTAGATTCCAAATCAGGATTTCTTAAGTGTTAGATATTGCTGTGTCTTCAAAGCATATGAACTTGAGTAAATAGCCAGTGGTCCCCTAAAGGGAGGGAAGGAGGAATAATTTTCATTATTCTTGTTCTGGAGTTCTAGGGTCCTTCTTCCTGAGGACCCAGCTTCTCCTTCCTAAGGAACCCCTTCTTCCAGATGATGAGTTTGAGGTCTGAAATTGGTTCAGATCAAAAGATTGTAACAATTAACTGAGGCTATAAATCAATAGCCTCTTCATAAACCATCCTTGACTGCACTGATTATTTTCATCCTGTCCTTCTTGACCATGCTCTATTCATCATCTTCTGAATGTTCCATGGTCAGACCTAGCAGGATATCACCTCAGCCTTGGTGCTCAATAATCACTGCATCAACTTGACTTCTGATATTTAAGTGCCAACACCTGGCCTCTATGTGTTGGTATCTCTCATGTTCTACACCACCAAATGCCCTGTTCTGTAGTGGCACGATGGACAACCTGCACTGGCATGCAGCGGACAGGCCACCATGGAATGTTTTAAAGATAAAGGGATCCATCCTTCTCACCAGCACATGTTCTTATTTTTGGTAATTCTGCTTCTAACATCTAAAAGCTGTGATTCAGAAATAGAAAATAGAGGACAAACTGGCTGAGATTTCAAAGAATCACCAGAAATTTTATACCTTAGTTCTGAAGTAAATATGGGGATTAAAAAAACAAAGCCAAAATGAAAATATTAGGATGCAAACTTTGTGCTTTCTGGAACTCTGATTCTTAGCCTTAAGCCTCTTATTGAAATTGGCTGTGATTTCTAGAATTAATGAACAATTTATCATCTAGTGGTCAATTTTATATCTTATTAATATTTATTATTAGTATAATATTTTGAATTTCTTTCTTATTTATGAATAGGTAATACAAATTGTCTTATTAAATTCAAAAGACAGAATTTATAACGAAAACTATGGGTCCTTCCACTTTGGATCTCACTCATGTTAGTAATTTTCATAAATTATTTTTATTTCCACAGAAGGCACATTATACACACTGCTTTGCACTTATTTTTTCATATTAAAATATATTTTTAAAGTTTTCTTTCTGTATTAGTATAGATAGACCCCACGTCAAATTATTTAATGACTACCTAGAATTCCACTACATGTCTGTACTAAACTTTATATTATCAATCTCTCCATTAAAAATAATGCTGCTTATTATGTTGTGATGGGCACAAAACATAATCAACAGTTCAAATGCTATAGAAATGTTTATCTGATACCTATGTATTCTTATTGATCAATGTCACACTGTTAAAATTAATTTCTAAGTAAAATAGTAAAGTAGTACAACCATTATGGAAGAAAGTATGGTGGTTCCTCAAAAAACTGAAAATAGAACTACCTTATGACCCAGCAATCCCTCTACTGGGTATATACCCCCAAAACTCAGAAACATTGATACGTAAAGACACATGCAGCCCCATGTTCATTGCAGCATTGTTCACAGTGGCCAAGACATGGAAACAACCAAAAAGCCCTTCAATAGAAGACTGGATAAAGAAGATGTGGCACATATACACTATGGAATACTACTCAGCCATAAGAAATGATGACATTGGATCATTTACAGCAAAATGGTGGGATCTTGATAACATTATATGGAGTGAAATAAGTAAATCAGAAAAAAACAAGAACTACATGATTCCATACATTGGTGGGACATAAAAACGAGACTAAGAGACATGGACAAGAGTGTGGTGTTAACGGGGGTGGGGGGAGGGAAGGAGGGAGAGGGGAAGGGGGAGGGGGAGGGGCACAAAGAAAACTAGATAGAGGGTGACAGAGGACAATCTTACTTTGGGTGATGGGTATGCAACATAATTGAATGACAAGATAACTTGGACATGTTTTCTTTGAGTATATGTACCCTGATTTATTGATGTCACCCCATTAACATTAATCAAAATTTATATTAAAAAAATTAGAAAACAAACAATGCTGCAATGGGTCTCACTTGTGTGTGTGTGTACATGCATGTGAGTCTATAATTAGGCACATGTATTTCCTAAAAGTTAACATGCAATATTAAGATATAAGTACATTAAAATGTAAGAAATATTAGGACAGTTTTTCAACAGAAGTTGTACAATTAACACTCCCTTATAAGACTTTTTTTCCCACATGTTTCTAACACAATTTGCTATAAAATTTATTGATTCTTGCCCTGGCCAGTTGGCTCAGTGGTAGAGTGTCAGCCTGGCGTGCAGGAGTCCCGGGTTCGATTCCTGGCCAGGGCACACAGGAGAAGTGCCCATTTGCTTCTCCACCCCTCCCCCTCTCCTTCCTCTCTGTCTCTCTCTTCCCCTCCCGCAGCTGAGGCTCCATTGGAGCAAAGATGGCCGGGGCACTGAGAATGGCTCTGTGGCCTCTGCCTCAGGTGCTAGGATGGCTCTGGATGCAACAGAGCGAAGCCCCAGAGGGGCAGAGCATCACCTCCTGGTGGGCGTGCCGGGTGGATCCCGGTTGGGCGCATGCGAGAGTCTGTCTGACTGCCTCCCCGTTTCCAGCTTTGGAAAAATGAAAAAAAAATTTACTGATTCTTGGTAATCTGAGGAGTGAAAAACTATATCTGGTAGTTTTTAGCTTATTTTTAAATTCTAAATAAGGCTGCGTATATTTTATTTCTTTCCTGTAAACTATCTATTCACTTATATTGAGTTTTATCTCTTTTGTAGTACTCAAATAAGTTAGCTCTTTTTCTGTGAAAGAGGTTGAAAATAGATTTTCAAAAGTGCTATTTGTCTGACCTTTTTTTTTTAGCAAAAAAAAAAATAGTTTATTTCAGTCTTATTCATTTTTATATGTATTCTATGTCTTCTGGGTTTTATGTTATGTTTAGAAAGGGCTTATAAGATTTTTAAAAATTATTTGAGATTTCCAAATTTTATGATTTCAATCTTCATGTTTAAATGTATAGTAAATCTGAAATTTACTTTGCCATACCATATATATGAGCTCTAATCTCTGTTTTCTTTAGTTGTCTATCAAGTTATTTTTGACAATTTATTCAACAGTTAATTATTTTTTACTGACTTGAAATAAAACCTTTAAGATAAATGCTTCTTCAAATTATCTGCTTCTATCTCTAGAGCATGTAAAATGTTCTATAGCTTCATCTGTATTGTTAGGGTTAGGGCTGCTCTGGTCTGATTAATGCAGCTCTAAAACAGGTTTTCATGTGGAGAGATGTGATTCCTCTTTTTTATTCTTAACTCTATCACCCTGACAATTATTAAAGGATTTGAAACATTTTAATTTAAACTTGTCTGAAGGTAGAAGTCTACCTTTTTAAATTGAGGTACAATTGACATATAGCACTATGATAATTTCGTATATACAACACAATAATTCAGTATCTGTTTATACTGTAAAATTATCACAAAAACAAGTCTAGGTAACACTGATCACCCTACAAACTTACAGAATTTTTTTTTGCAATGAGAATGTTTTAAGATCTATCTTAGCAACTTCAGATATGCAATAGAGTATTAATAACTATAATCATCATGTTGTACACTACATACTTGTGACATTTATTTTACAACTGAAAGTTTGTTCCTATTGACTCCCTTCACTCATTTCACCTACCTTGTCCTTATAAAAACAATTTTAAACCTCAGAATACATTAAAGTTATAAATGAATTAAGGAAGAACTTATTTCAATATATATTAAGTGCCCAAAGGGAAATATTTTAGGTTTGGTGGGTCATACAGTGATTGTTGCAACTACTTCACTCTGCTGTTGTGGCATGAAAGCAGTTACAGACGATATGTAAGGAAATGGGCGTAGTGGTGTTCCCATAAAACTTTATTTACAATAACAGGCAGCTGGACAGATTTAACCTGTAGGCCAAAGTTTGCCAACTTCTGTAATAGTTTCTTGGCTTTCTATTTAAATGAATAAAATTGACTCAACCTATCTAAGTATGTCAGGCACTGATATCTTAGTAGGCACTTTTTATGTTTAAAACTTTTGCGAATGAAACTTAAAAACATACACACCAAAAATAGGACAGAGCATATATGCTCATTCTACAATTTCATTTAAAAAAATGCTAATCCTACTTAAACAGTGAACTCAGAGCCTTCAGACCCATCCCAATTAGATTAGCAGGAATAGATAGGACTGCAGTGGCTTGATCGGCAAATGTGTCCAGGGCCTGTGATATAAAAGGAGTTTTACTCTTTTTAGTATTTTCAATCATACTTCTCAGATGATTTATTTCTGCCTTCATTTCATCAGCTTTCTTCTTAAATCCATTATTAAGAAATTCCTCTTGGGTCTAAAACAAAGGGTGTGGAGAGACAGAAATTTGCTTTTGAAAATTGTTAATTCTCAAGAGTAAGATTTTCTATGCAAGAATGTTATTAAATTTTCTTTATTTTATACATAAAAGTATTCTCTCTTATTAGATCATCAGAGGATAGTATTTGAAGCAGACACTATCTTCTGGGTTAGACCTGAATAGTGAGAGGAAGGATAGTTTTCAACCTTATTAATAATCACGCACCATTAGGGTCTTGCTCAGATACTAAGCCAGGCTTGAGGCAAATGGAATAATATGTTCCACAAAAGTATTAATTAGGTGGGAGACATCAGTCCACTTGCACAAATTTTCAGTCTGCTTTGAATGGCCTGGTCCCTCATTTTGTGGCAACAATAGGAACATATAGCTGATCAAGAAATCTGATGTAAACACCTCTAGATGAGAAAAAAGAAAATTCCCCCAATGCTATGTGATGACTTAGGCAAACTATCCATAGCTGGAGCCAACTGAAGCTGGTTTAGAAGGTGTGGGTTCCCCGTATTTCTATGTCTGGACATATCTGATAGTTTTAGGCAAGCATGAATCCAAATCAGGGGTTTTGCTGGTAGTAACTTCTTGATAATTGACAGTGATCTTGGTGAAGTACTCTACTGGTGCTTATATTAAAAACACCAGGTTGGAATATCTACTTGATAATCTAAAAAACCTTGTTTAATTAGGGCTCCACGAGATTATCCTAGAAACGCACTACTGTAGCAACTCAAACATTGCACAGGCAATTTATATTCATCAGGGACTTGGAGGAGCCAAGGTCACCTTGGACTCCTGAGAGTCTCAGTGTGGAGCAAAACTCAGAGGCCTTTAGGAAAGCCAGGATTCAGTACTTCTGGTGAATCAAATGCACTAAATAGCAGCAGTGGTTCTCTTTTAAATTTTTCTTTAATTTTCACCCATTCCTTTCTCATTAACCAGGGCGATGACCATCAGCAACTACTGAGGCCAGGGCCGGCCTTACCTTCAGCTTGTGTTCCAGTGTCTTCGTCTGTTCTTTCAGAGCCTCGTCTCTTTCCCACTCCAGCTTCTCTCTCAGTTGGACCATGTTTTCCTGAAGGCTTCTATTTTGCGCCTCCATCTGCTGCTGCTGCTCCCAGTGTTTCTGTCTCAGCCACTCCTTCTCCATCTCAGCTGCCTCCTTCCTGGCCCGCTCCTCTGCCCCAGGGAGGTGTTAGAAAGAGAAGAAAGTAAAAGATCAGGCCTAAACTCTACCATCTTGATATCAGAGAGCAAATCAGATTTGAAAGGGAGGATGAGGAATCTCAGATTTCACCTGATTACGGCTACACCATCAAGAGCTGCGTTGAGAATGTGATGGGAAAGGCCTTCGGATCTGCCTGATGTATAACCACAGCTCTGCTTGTTATTTTCAAATTTGGCAGGAGAAGGGCAACTTTGGTGTTTTGGAAAAATCTTCATGTGATCTGTCAGAGGGCACTGCAGGGACCTCCCCTCCCCCCAATACTGAGAGTTGGGTTGTGCCCCATACCTTCTATGGCCTTCTGCCCTTGGGTCAGGGTTCTATCTGCCTGCAGGATGGATTTCTCTATTGGCATCTGTGACTGCAGGAAGTCTTGGAAGACTTCTTTTGCCTGAGGAACCAAGAAGAAATGAAGAACTTGGAGTTCCACTGAGGAGATTTGTTCTGTGCAAACAAGTCTATTCATGTCATTTTTACTTTTTATTTAAAATGCTCCAAAGTGTCCAAGCCCCTTACTGTGGACAGAGACTTTGTATATCTTCTTCCAGCCCCTCTTCCAACAGTAGTTGTCTCCACATGCCCTACCTTTCAGCCAGTCAGAATTATGTGCAGCTGTACAAACCCATAATCTCTTGGTGCTTTTATGTATTTGCATGTTTACTTGGGGTACTTCCCTTTGGATAACTTCTCAACCTGGACAACATGTACACATACTTCAAAATTTATATCCCTGTCCTCTTCTGGCAGGTTTTATAGACTATATGTCCAATGTGAAATGCAGACTCTAATCTATACTGCTGTTCTCTCTAGCCGCTTGCTAGAAGTATGACTTGAAGCAAGTTATATAATCTGCTTTCTAATTCACATCTATAAAAAAATGTGAGCAATAAAGGTAAGTGCTTCATAACATTTTTTTGGAAGACTAAAATAAAATTTTAAGAGAAAGAGATTAACACTCTGCCTACAGAGATTAGCAGTTCAATATGTTAATTGTATTTTTACTATTACATTTATTACCATTACCAGTGCACACCAGGGTCAAAGGTTCGTGTTATCACTCTATGTAACTGTCGATTAATTTGGTTCTCTCTCTCATGTTGATCAGCTGTGAGTACAAAATTCAGACATTCCATCACAGATACTCAATACTTAGTACACTAAATTTCATATTGCTGGATGGAGAAATAATTATTTCTCTTCTGTATCTTGTGGATCTCACAAATCCATACTCAGCTTTTAGAATAAACATTTCTTCTCTCTTCAGTAGGAAAGACCAAACATTCAGCTTGAAAGCTAAACAGGCATGCTATCCCCATGATCTCATATTACCCACAAGGCTACTGTGCTCTCAGATTTTCAGGCGTGCCTCTTGACCTTCATCTGTGGGATCCCCATGCTCCCCTCCCTCCTCACCTTCACTCCTTTCCTGGGTACTTCCCAATAGCGCCGTTCAATCCTTTCCTTTGCTCTCCTGTAGTTCTCGTGCCCTCCGGGAACAGAGAAATTTCCCTTCGAAATAGCATCCATTAGAGCCATTGAAAGCTGATCCAGTGTATTCTGGCAGTATTTAATAGAAGCCTCTTTATTCTTCTGCAAGAAACTCTCTTTTTTATTCTTTATGATATCCTGCAAGAGAAATGTAAACAGGAATCATCAGTCAAAAGGAACAGAGGAGATAAAATTCTGAAGAATCTAGTAGTTGGATACTCTTAAGAATGTACTTATTGGTCCAATGTATTAGTTGGTCCTCTTAAGAATGTACTTATTGATCAATACCCTGTTAAATTTAATTTTCTAAATAAAAGTAAAAAAAAAGAAACAAAGAAAAAGTATCCTAAGTAGAGCAGCACAACCAATGTAGCAATAATCAAGAGATTTATTTCTAACTCTGAAAACTCTCTGCAAGACCCTGCTAAAGCTTCTTAACCTTCCTGGGCCTCAGCTTCCTCTGTGAAATGTTGAGATTGCATATATATACTTTGTGGTTCCCAGCAACTGTACCATTCTGTGATTTTTATCTTCTATAACAATCATACAACCAGAAATACTATAAATAATTACATGTTAAGAGAGTCAGTCTAAGGAAACAGTGTCTAGGAGTAGGAGTGCATATATCCAGAGAGCAGCCAGCTCGGGAATGACTTTCGGGGATTATGAAATCATGCCACACTTCACTAAAGAAGACACTGATGCTGATTTTGCTTGAGAGATCTTGAATAACTTTCTCCAGTTTGAGGAAAAAGAAGTAAATATAGTTCTCTAGAATTCTCCCTCTCAGGAGAATTCAGTCTACTTTAGTCTGAATAGGAGATGAGCTATGAAATAAATATGTAGACCGGCAGGCATCATTCGAGAAGGACGAGAATAAGGAGGACAAATGCTAAGACAAAGTACCATAAGCTTCTTCTGGAACTCCCTCTGGTCATCCTTGAAGGAGTTCTCCATGAAGATTGCAATGGCTTCCCTCTCACAGGCCATGTGCACATCCAGCAGCTCCTGGAGCGTGTCTGTGGGGAAGCTCACTCGCTGCGCCACCTGCTGGCTGTAGTGCTCGGCTGCCTTCTGCACGGCCGCTGAGTTCTCAATCTGGGCCAGAGCTGTCACAGCGTTCTCCAAACAAGGCACTGATCCTTTGTTGATGGTATCTACGTAAGTCACCACCAGAGTCCCCAACCCTGTAAGAAACAGAGAATAGGGTTCAATGCCAATTTATACTCAGTGAGATCCAAGATTCTGAGATCACAATTCTGAAACTACACACACACATCCACACACACCTACTTATTTCTATCATCACTTTAATTTGCACATTTACTCACTATTCCTGTGTTCTCCAGGCCATCATATTAAACAAATGTTAAATTCCTACCCTCATCTAACATAATCAGAAGTTTCTGTGAATAATTATTACACATTACACAGATAAAGGAAAAATAAACTACACAGATAAAGAAGAAGGATAGTTTTGATAATAATCATTCTTAATTCTTAAGCTTTCAATAGATTTTCAAATACTCAGATATGTATTTTGGACTAAAATAACCTCCCAAGAAGTGTCTTTGAGGAAAACACTTAATATATAGGAATTCCCCTGAAAATACAATGTACTTTGTTTTTATTCCTAGTTCATGGTTTTATTATCAGTGATGGCTTCTTCTTAAATGTGGGACTCCAGGGTATATCAGTGATAATATTTGGAAAGGAATTTGTTAATCCTATAGCAAAAGACACATACATATTTCTCTTTGGAGTATGAATATTATAAATACACATTTTTATGTAAAATAAAACTACTAAAAACCATGTATTATAAATAGTTAACCCATATTAGACCATCAGAAATATGGTTTTGTAAAAGGACACTCACGGTTCCCAGTAACTTGGACTCCTTCCCTGAGGGTCTTAGTCCTTGCATGGGTGAAGATGTAATTACAGAAGTTTTCCGATTGTTTCCGGAACTTAGGATCCAGTTGACTTTCCAAAATATTATCAATATGGGCTAGGAGCTCTGTTTCTTTTGTTGGCCGGTCAAAGACAAAACACTTCCGTTTTGGAAAAAAATGCCTGATACACTCCTTAAGTATGTTGGAACTTTTAGCCTTGGGATTTAGACCTGGAGTAAATAAAAAACATAGTTACAGTCAGCATGGTCCTGGTACAAGGCAGCAAAGATTTTTATGAATGGGATTGTTGATCATTGGAGACTTTTATACTCACTGAATTTCTTTAACATATTCTTACAAATTATAAAATAAATTCATATGAATGACAAATTACTGGAGAGAAATTTTAGGACACATCTACCTGAGGGAAAAAATTATGGCTCATATCCACAAAACCAAACATGGTAACTGATCTATTAGATGTTTATCAAATGAGTGATTTAATGAATGATGGTCAAATATCAATTTCTGATATACTTCAATCAATGTTGAAAGTAGTAAACTGTAGGAACAAAATGAGGAGGAGCTACAAAGATAATGGAGGAATGATTACCATAGGACATAGGATACCTTGTTCAGTTAAGAAAAACTTCATTGACTGAATTTGCATACTACAAATAAGATTAGCTATTTGTTTTATATAGAAAGTCTGAAAGCTACACACTACCTAAATGTAATTTGAAAAAGTCATCAGTACTCCAGAAATACTTTGGTTTTGCCAAACAATCACTTACTTAAATACAATTATTTGAAATAATTTATTAACTTAAAATAATGACACAGTGAATAAATATGTTAGCACAGGGGTCCCCAAACTATGGCCCGCGGGCCACATGCGGCCCCCTGAGGCCATTTATCTGGCCCCCGCCGCACTTCTGGAAGGGTACCTCTTTCATTGGTGGTCAGTGAGAGGAGCATAGTTCCCATTGAAATATTGGTCAAAAAAAAATATATATTGGTCAGTTTGTTGATTTAAATTTACTTATTTTTTTATTTTAAATATTGTATTTGTTCCCGTTTTGTTTTTTTACTTTAAAATAAGATATGTGCAGTGTGCATAGGAATTTGTTCATAGTTTTTTTTATAGTCCGGCCCTCCAACGGTCTGAGGGACAGTGAACTGGCCCCCTGTGTAAAAAGTTTGGGGACCCCTGTGTTAGCATAAAAAGAGGACATAGGCCCTGGCCGGTTGGCTCAGTGGTAGAGCGTCGGCCTGGCGTGCAGAAGTCCCAGGATCGATTCCCGGCCAGGGCACACAGGAGAAGCACCCATCTGCTTCTCCACCCCTCCCCCTCTCCTTCCTCTCTGTCTCTCTCTTCCCCTCCCGCAGCCGAGGTTCCATTGGAGCAAAGATGGCCCGGGCGCTGGGGATGGCTCCTTGGCCTCTGCCCCAGGCGCTAGAGTGGCTCTGGTCGCGGCAGAGCGACGCCCCGGAAGGGCAGAGCATCGCTCCCTGGTGGGCAGAGCGTCGCCCCCTGGTGGGCGTGCCGGGTGGATCCCGGTCGGGCGCATGCGGGAGTCTGTCTGACTGTCTCTCCCCGTTTCTAGCTTCAGAAAAATACAAAAAAAAAAAAAAAAAAAAAAAAAAGAGGACATAATGAGGGAAATTAAATAAAAAAACTGGCTATTGTAAGAAATTATAAAAATGTTGTTCTAGTTCCAGATGGCGATGTAAGAAGATACTCAACTCACTTCCCAAAGGCACACCGAATCTACAGCTACGTATGGTAACAACTTCTTCTGAGGTGAAAAACAAAACCTAAAAACTGGTGGAGCAGTCCCCTCACATCTGGCAAATGAGAGGGAAACCACATTGAAGTAGGTAGGAGAAGCTGAGACACAATATCACCTGAAAACCCACTCCAGGCACAGCCACTCACAGTCTGGGAAGAACCCAAATCCTAGAACTTCTCTCTGAAGAATAAAGTGTTTGTGTTCCAAGTTTTAAGACCAGCACCTGAGATGAGCCTCCAAAACATCTGGCTTTGAAAATCAACAGGCCTTATCCCTACTAGACCCATGGGGCTAAGGTGAGCTCTTAAAAGGCTCACGTGCAGACTCATCCATTCCAGGACTCAGTGCAGAAACAAATCTTAGAAAACACTTTGAAAAATAATTATTTGCTAATTTTAAAGTATTAGTCTAAATGGCAGTGGGCTGCTGGGATACTCTGGAGATGGAGGATTGTGGGTGCCATCTTCCTGTTCTCTAACACCTTTAGCCTGAGGGGCAGGTTTCTGATTTGGCACACTTACAGGGGACTATTGAGGTGGTCTCGAGAAATTGACACAATTTTTATACTCTATCTTTATTTTATTCTAGCTCACTGGTATCTTCCAGAAAGGACCCTATACCTTGTCATGTGTCCTGATTTCTGTGGTTGCTGTCAGGAGACACCTCTACATCTCCTGGCTCTGTTTCCCAGTGTGTCTTATACTTGCGGGTTCCACAGGACTGTAACCAAGGGAGAAAGGGTTCTTAAACAACTACTACCCCCAAGACAGAGCCAAAGGAAGCAGACACAGGAGCTCAGTCTTTCTGTGAAAGATACCTATTGGTTTACCTTCACATCTGCAGCCTGAGGGGCAGGTTTCTAATTAAACAAATATATAAGGGTCTGCTGTAATCTTCTCCAGAGACCTCTGAGGACAGGCACTATATTCATGCTGTTACTCTGCCCCATTCCAGAGCACCAGTATCTCTCGGAAGGGAGTTCTTATTTGGGTTCCATGCCCCAACTTTTATATTTAGTACCCCAGTTTTTGTGGCTGCCACCCAGGGGTACTTCTTGATTGCTTAGACCCATTATCCACAAGTGCTTGTGTTCCTGGGTCCCATGAGACTGTACAAATAAGGCCACCACCCCCAAAATAGTACACAGACATCAGGTTAAAACACAGCCCCAGTTGTTTTTTGTTTTGTTTTGTTTTTGTTTTTTAAAGTCCCACTAGCTTGTCTTGGAGTTTTGGCCATAAGGGCAGAAATCAAGTTTAGCTCAATTAAAGGATATGGAGTTGCTTTCAGGGAACACAGATTGGGGGACACCATCTTTGCAGTCTGTCTCTGCCTTGCTAGATCTTACCAGCATCTCCCAGAAAGGAGCTTATACATTTGTCACGAGCCCCAATTTTTGTGACTGCTGCCCAGATCATCAGGTTCTGGTGGCTTATGAGGCTTATGCTTTTGTTCTCATAAGACTATATATTTATTTGCATACTTTTGGGTATTATTCTTAAGTGGGAAGCAGGGAGGTGGAGAGACAGACTCCTGCGTCCACCTGACTGCAATCCACCTGCCAAACCCAGTAGGGGGCCAGCTCTGCCCATCTGCGGCTATTGCTCCATTGCAACCCGAGCCATGTTAGTGCCCGAGGCATGGCCATGGTGCCATCTTCAGTGCCTGAGCCCACTTGCTCCAGTGGAGCCTTGGCTGCAGGAGGGAAAGGGAGAGAAAAAGAGAGACAGAGAAGAGGAGAGGAGAGGGGTAGAGAAGCAGATGGTCACTTCTCCTGTGTGCCCTGACCAGAAATCAAACCTGGGACATCCACATGCTGGGCCAATGTCACCACTGAGCTAACCAGCTAGGGCCTATTTATTTGCATTTTAAAAAATCTTCTGGCTCTGGCCGGTTGGCTCAGCGGTAGAGCGTCAGCCTAGCGTGCGGAGGACCCGGGTTCGATTCCCGGCCAGGGCACACAGGAGAAGCGCCCATTTGCTTCTCCACCCCTCCGCTGCGCTTTCCTCTCTGTCTCTCTCTTCCCCTCCCGCAGCCAAGGCTCCATTGGAGCAAAGATGGCCCGGGCGCTGGGGATGGCTCTGTGGCCTCTGCCTCAGGTGCTAGAGTGGCTCTGGTCGCAACATGGTGACGCCCAGGATGGGCAGAGCATCGCCCCCTGGTGGGCAGAGCGTCGCCCCTGGTGGGCGTGCCGGGTGGATCCCGGTCGGGTGCATGCGGGAGTCTGTCTGACTGTCTCTCCCTGTTTCCAGCTTCAGAAAAATGAAAAATAAATAAATAAATAAATAAAATAAAATAAAAAAATCTTCTGCCTGCAGATATGACTTCTAATCAGTCTGAATCTAGGTGCAGTTTTCCTTTTGGGTCAAAGAGAAATCATATCACACCCTAAACTAATGGGTGTGACAATAAAACAAAATAAGCTTCTGGGAATCACAGAGGTTTGAGAAACAAGCAAGAGTTAGGGTAGGGCTGAACAATAAGGCTCATATTCTATACAAGGCCACTACTTAATGAACAGGACAGGTGGTCGTTTCATCTAAAGCAGTGGTAGTCAACGTGGTCCCTACCGCCCACTATTGGGCTTTCCAGCTTTCATGGTGGGTGATAGTAAGTTGTTTTATAAAGATTTATTCTGCTAAACTTAGCAAAAATCCAACATAAAGTACTTGGTAAGTAATTATTATTATATGCTTTAACTTGCTGTAATTCTGCTTTATAAATTTTATAAAGTAAAGTTACTTTCCTACTTTATAAATCACCATTACTGTGGAACTAGTGGGTGGTTAGAAAATTTTACTACTAACAGAGATACAAAAGTGGGCAGTAGGTATAAAAAGGTTGACTATCCCTGATCTAAGGCCTAGAAACCAACAAGAGAATTAAGCAAGATGTGGAAACACAGGAACATGTTCCAAATGTGATAGCAAGAGAAAACCTCAGGAATATAAAGAAAGCTAAATGAATTTGAGATAGGTAATTTACCCAATAAAAAGTTGAAAGTAATGGTCATAAATATGCTCATCAAATGAAAGAAGAATAGATGAACACAGTGGGAAATTTAACAAAGAGTTACACAATATTAACAGGTACCAAACAGAACTCACAGAAAGGAACAATATAATAAATAAACTGAAAAATATATTAGAAAGGTTCAATAGCAGACTAGATGAAGCAGAAGAAAAGACAAGTGAATTTGAAGACAGGGAAAAAGAACTCACCCAATCAGAGCGACAAAAAAGAAAGAAGATTTCAAAATGGCAACATAGGAAGACTCTAAACTCACCTCCTACCATGAACACGCCAAATGTACACCTACATATAGAATAATTCTTCCTGAAAAAATGAGGGCTGACTGAACAGTTTTTAAAAATTTTTTATTAATTTTAATTATGTTAACATGGATACAAGTGTCCCACTCAATATAACACAATTAACACCACTCCATGCCTCATTACACCCCTTTTACCCCCCTTCCCTTAACTCCCTTGCCCCTTCCCTCTGGGATTTTCTGTCCTGTTATCTGTATCTATGTGTTATGTATATATAATTTTACTAATCCTTTCACCTTCTCTTGTCCCATCACATCATCTCCCTTCCCTCTGACAGCTGTCCCTCTGCTCCCTGTGACCCCACCTGTCTCTTTTCCATTCCTCAGTTCACTTTATTCATTAGATCCCACATATAAGTGAGATCATATGATATTTGTCTTTCTCTGCCTGGCTTTATTTCACTTAGCATAATAGTCTCCAAGTCCATCTATGCCATTGCAAAAAGTAAGAGTTCCTTCTTTTTTTGTGGCCACATACTGTTCCATTGTATATATGTAGCACAGCTTTTTAATCCACTCGTCCACTGACGGACACTTGGGATGTTTCCAGATCTTGGCTATTGTAAAGCTTTTGCACAACAACATAAAAAGGACTATACAGAGAAGTATAGAAGAGATAGAAATATGATACTCATGTGAACCCTATTCAGAGAAGGAGAACTGCCATAGAATAATATCTCTGAGGGGCCAATAGGCAGACCTGTTTACTCTAGGACACATACACACACACACACACACACACACACACACAGAGATTTAAAAACCACTCAGACTATATAAAACATTTATTAATGACTAGGTGCCTGTCAAATGTTTGGGGAACTGCAGGAACTCTCCAGGATCTGTGGGCACTCTCTGAGATCAGTGGTGCCAGCAAACACCATTGTTTATGTTTCCCCTCCTTAAAGTAATGGCGACAGAGCTCAGTACATGGGTTCTAGCCAGTCTGCAAGGCCTATACAGTGTGGCTCAGGGCCACCATGCAAGGTCTGCTGTAGCCCTGACCAGTGACCACCCTAAGACAAACCAGAGTCATGTTTCCAGGGTCATCTCAGCAAGTGCCCACTTCAGCCCCAGACAGTTGGCTCCCCAGAATTTCCAACAACTCCACTCTCTGGATGACCTCAGACAACATCCACTACAGCCCTAGCCAGCCAGCTCCCCCAAACTCTCCAGAGATCCATGTCCCAGGCTGCCTCAGCCAGCATCTGCTGTACTCTCAGGGAACCCCTGAAGCCCTGTACATTCAACCACCTCAATCACCAGCCAGCCAGACACCCAGGTACTGCACAGATACACCCCAGTTGACCAGACCAAACCACCCAACTCATGCAATCTACACAGTAGTCACTCCTACACAAAGTCACTCCTTCAAAATCAGAAGAGATATCTTTTATCTAACCCATAGAAGCAAACACAGAGAGTAAAGCAAAAGGAGAAGATAGAAGAATATGTTCCAAAAGAAGGAAAAGGAAAAAAACCCTACTGAAACAGAGATAAGTATTCTGGCTGATAAAGAATTCAAATTCTCAAAGAAAACCAGAGAGAAGGTGATGGAAGACAATTTGACTTTGGGTGAGGGGTATGCAACATAATCAAATGTCAAAATAATCTGGAGATGTTTTCTCTGAACATATGTATCCTGATTTATTAATGTCACCCCATTAAAATTAATAAAAAAGAATTCAAATTCTTTAAAGATATAGAACAAAATATCATCAGATTTGTATGGAACCACAAAAGAACCTGAATAGGCAAAGCAATTCTGAGAAAAAAGACTGAATTTAGAGGTATCACACTCTCTGATCAAATATCATAGAAATGTACACTTAAAACCTATAAGATCTTAATAACTAATGTCACCCCAATAAATTTAATGAAAAATAACCAATTATTGACTCAGAAGAAAGAATAGTGGATCTCACCCAATCAAAACAAAACAAAACAAAAATCCAAAAAGAATGTTTTATAAAATAAAAATAGTTAATGAAACCTCTGGGATAATGTCAGGTGCATTACTATTCACTTTATAGAGTTTCCAGAAGGAGAAAAGAGAAAAGGATAGTAAGTTGTTTTTTTAGGAAAAGTGGCTGAAAACTTTCCATTCTGGGAAAGGAAATAGAGAACCAAGTCCGAGAAACACAAAGAGTTCCAAATAAGATAAAGCAAAAGAGACCTACACCAAGACATATTACATGACAAAAGTTAGGGGAGACTCTTGAAACCGGCAAGAGGAAAACAATTAGTAACATATAAGGGACACCCATAAGGTTATCAAGCAATTTCTCAACAGAAGCTACAGGCCAAAAAGTCAGAGACAGTATTTATTTATTTATATCTATATATTTATTTATTAGCGAGAGAGACAGACAGGGACAGACAAAAAGAAAGAGAGATGAGAAGCATCAATTCTTTGTTATGGCATGTTAGTTGTTCATCCATTGCTTTCTCATCTATGCCTTGACCAGGCTGGGGGTCTCCAGCTGAGCCAGTGACCCCTTGCTCAAGCCAAGGACCTTGGACTTCAAGTCAGCAACCTTTGGGCTAAAGCCATAGAACTTGAGGTCACATCCATAATCCCACACTCAAAGAAGATGAGCCTGCACTCAAGCCAGAGACCTCAGGGTTTTGAACCTGGGTCCTTCGCATCCCAGCTCGATACTCTATCCTCTGTGCCACCATCTGGTCAGTCAAAGACAGTATATAGTTAAATTACTGAATGGAAAAAGCTTACAACACAGAATACTTGGTAAGGGTACATTCAGAATTAAAGAAGAGATATTTTCCCAGAAAAGCAAAAACTGAAACAACTCATCATTCCTAAACTGGTTTATAAAAAATCTTTATGTGGAAAATTTAAGGCCATAATCAGAAATTTTAAAAATACAGATAAGGAAAGATGTAATACATACAGGCAAATATTTAGTAAATGCAATGGATCAGCCATTTAAAAAGCTAGTATGAAGGTTAAAAGAAAAATCAAATATAAATATAAGTAGTTAGGAAATACAGAAAACAAAATGATTTAAAACACTATGTTGTAAACAAAGTATGGAGGGTGAATAAAAATGTATTATTTTTAGAATGTATTAAAACTTAAATGCCTATCAGCTTACAATAGGCTGCTACTTATAAACATATATATATATGCATATATGTATGTTTGTGTATGTATTTAGGTATATATATACATATAAATGTATGTGCATATATATACATATACATGTATGTGTGTGTGTGTGTGTATATATATATATATATATATATATATATATTTGAATGTCATGGTAACAAGTAAAAAAACCTACAAAACATGCAAAAAAAAGAGAAAGAAACCCAACATAACAGTAAAGGAAAGCAACAAATTACAGAAAAAGAAACCAAGAAAAGAAGAAAGAAACGGAAAAACTACAAAAACAACCAAAAAAATTAATAAAATTGTAATAAATACATACCTACCAATAATGCTTTTAGGCCCTGGCTGGTTGGCTCAGTGGTAGAGCGTCGGCCTGGCGTGTAGAAGTCCCGGGTTCGATTCCCGACCAGGGCACACAGGAGAAGCGCCCATTTGCTTCTCCACCCCTCCCCCTCTCCTTCCTCTCTGTCTCTCTCTTCCCCTCCCGCAGCAGAGGCTCCATTGGAGCAAAGATGGCCCAGGCGCTGGGGATGGCTCCTTGGCCTCTGCCCCAGGCGCTCGAGTGGCTCTGGTCGCGGCAGAGCAACACCCCGGAAGGGCAGAGCATCGCCCCCTGGTGGGCAGAGCGTCACCCCCTGGTGGGTGTGTCGGGTGGATCCCGGTCGGGCGCATGCGGGAGTCTGTCTGACTGTCTCTCCCGGTTTCTAGCTTCAGAAAAATACAAAAAAAAAAAAAATAAAAAAATAAATAATGCTTTTAAATTTAAATTTAAATGAGCTAAATGCTCAAATGAAGGAGCATAGGGTGGCTGAATTAATGAAAAACTATGACCCACAAGATGCTGCCTATAAGAGATTCACTAAGGATGGAAAGATACCTATAGATTATAGGTGAAGGATGGAAAATGATATTTCATGCAAGTAAAAATGAAAAGAACGCTGAGGTAGCAAAATTCATAAAAACAAAATAAACTTTAAGACAAAGACTATAAAATGATTCAAAAATAGCAGTACAAAATGATAAAATGGTCAATCCAAGAAGATAAATCATTCACAAATATTTACATACCTAATATAGAAGTATGTAAATATATTCAGAAAATATTAACAGACACAGAGAGCAGTTGACAACATAATAATAAAAGAAGACATTAATAACCCAATTAAATCAATAAATACATCATTCATACAGAAAATTAGTAAGAAACCATTGTTCTTAAACAACAAAAAAATTAACTAGATGGATGTAATAGTTATTTGCATAACATTTCATCTAAAGCATACAGGATTAATATTCTTTTCAAGAGCGTATGGAACATTCTTCAAGATAGACTGCATAATAGGCCACAGAACAAGTCTCAATATACTTAAGATGATTAAAATCACATCACATATCTTTTCTGACCACAATAGCACAACACTAGAAATATATCATAAGAAAAAAACTGGAAAAACATAAACATGTGGAGACTAATTTACATGCACTTAAAAACCAATAAATTGAAAACAATTTTAAGCAGAAAATAAAAAACTATCTTGAGACAAAAATAAAACACAACTCTCCAAAATCGATAAGATATAACAAAAGCAGTTTTATTAGGGAAGTTCATAGATATGCAAGCCTACCTCAAGAAACAAGAAAAATTCAAAATAACCAATCTAATTTTACACTTAAAGGAATTAGAAAAAGAAGAGCAAACAAAAGACAAGATTGGTAAATGGAAAGAAATAACAAAGATCAGAGTAAAAATAAACAAAATAATATAAAAGATCAACAAAATTAAGAGCTGGTTCTTTGAAAAGATAAACAAAACTGATAAGCCATAAGCCAGACTCATAAAAAAAAAAGGGATGGCACAAATTAATTAAATTGGAAATGAAACAAGAGAAATTACAACTGACATCAAAGAAATGAAAATAATCATATAAGAATCTTGTGAGCAACATCCATTTATGTTTAAAACACTCAATAAAATGAGGATAGGAGGAAAGTACCTCAGCATAATAAAGGCCATATATGACAAACCATCTGCTAATATTATATTGAATAGTGAAAAACTGAAGGCTTTTCCTCTAAAATCAGAAACAAGAAAAGGCTGCCCAGTCTATTCCACCCTTATTCAAGATAGTTTAAAAATTTTTATTTTATTTACTTATTTTTTTTATTTCTTAAGAACATATTTATTATTTTAATTTTAATTTATTGTGTCTACATGGATTCAAGTGTCCTACTGAATATAACTCCCTCACCCCCACCCCTGTGTCCTTTTTTATACCCCCTTTGCCCACTTCCTCTAACTTCCTCCCTCTGCCCTCTAGGATTTGCTATTCTGTTATCTACATCTCTGTTATATATATATAATTTCACTAATCACTTTACCTTTTCTGATCTCATCACCTCATCTCCCTTCCCTCTTACTGCTGTCCCTCTGGTCCCTGTGAACCCACCTCTGCCTCTATTCTATTCCTCTGTTCACTTTGTTCATTAGAGTCCACATATAATTGAGATCATATGATATTTTTCTTTCTCTGCCTGGCTTATTTCACTTAGCATAATAATTTCCAGGTCCATCCATGTTGTCACAAATGGTAAGATTTCCTTCTTTTTTATGGCTGCATAGTATTCCATTGTGTATATGTACCACTGCTTTTTAATCCACTCGTCCCCTGATGGACACTTGGGCTGTTTTCAGATCTTGGCTATTGTAAATAATGCTACAATAAACATGTAGGTGCATATCTTCTTTTGAATCAGTGATTTGGTATTCTTAGGATATACTCCTAAAGGTGGGATAACTGGGTCAAAAGGCAGTTCCATTTTTAATTTTTTGAGGAAATCCCATACAGTTTTCCACAGTGGCTGCACCAGTCTGCATTCCCAGCAGGTTCCCTTTTCTCCACACCCTCACCAGCACTTATTGTGCATTGTTTTGTTAATGAGCACCATTCTGACAGGTATGAGGTGATATCTCGTTGTGGTTTTAATTTGCATTTCTCTGATGATTAGTGACATTGAATACTTTTTCATATGCCTGTTGGCCATTTGTATGTCCTCTCTGGAGAAGTGTCTACTCAGTTCTTTTGTCTGTTTTTTAATTAGATTGTTGACATCCTGGTATTAAGTTTTACAAGCTCTTTATAATTTTGGTTATTAACCCCTTATCAGATGTATGGCAAATATGTTCTCCCATTGTGTAGGCTGTTTTTTTATTTTGTTCATGGTTATCTTTTGCTGTGCAGAAGCTTTTTTGTTTGATATAGTTCCATTTGTTCATCCTTTTCTTTATTTCACTTGCCCGTGGAGACAAATCAGCAAAAATGTTGCTATGAGAAATACTGGAGAGTTTACTGCTTATATATTCTTCCAAGATGTTTATGGTTTCATGACTTACATTTAACTCTTTTATCTTTTGAGTTCATTTTTGTGAATGGAGTAAGTTGGTTGTCTCATTTTTTTTGCTTGTACCTGTTCAATTTTCCCAACACCATGTATTAAAGAGACTATCTTTACTTCATTGTATACTTTTTCCTCCTTTGTCAAATATCAATTGACCATAAAAGCTTGGGTTTATTTTGGGGTTTTCTGTTCTCTTCTATTGATCTGTATGCCTGTTCTTATGCCAGTACCAAGTTGCTTTGAGTACAATGGCCTCGTAGAATAACTTGATATCAGGAAGTGTGATACCTCCCACTTTATTCTTCTTTTTCAAGATTGTTTAGGCTATTCGTGTTCTTTTTTGGTTTCATATAAATTTTTGAAATATTTGTTCTATACCTTTGAAGTATGTCATTGGTGTTTTAATGAAAATTGCATTGAATTTATAGGTTGCTTTGGGTAATATAGACATTTTAATGATGTTTCTTCTTTCTTCCTCTTGTTTGTATCTTCCTTGATTTCTTTTATCAATGTTTTAAAATGTTCAGAGTATAATTCTTTTACCTCCTTGGTTAAATTTACTCCTAGGTACTTTATATTTGTTGTTGTTGCAATCATTAATGGGATTGTTTCCTTAATTTCTCTTTCAGACAGTTTATTGTTGGTGTATAAAAATGCCTCTGATTTCTGAATATTAATTTTGTATCCTGCGACCTTGCCGAATTCATTTGTCAGGTCTAGTAGTTTTTTGACAGAGACTTTAGGGTTTTCTATGTACAATAGCATGGCATCATAAATAAGGATAATTTTACTTCTTTTCCAATTTGGTGCTTTTTATTTCTTCTTCTTGTCTTCCTGCTGTGGCTAGGACTTCCAGAACTATGTTGAATAAGATTGGTGAAAGGGGTACCTCTGACCTGTTCCTGATCTTAATGGGATTACTTTTAATTTTTGCCCATTGAGTATGATGTTGGCCATGGGTTTGTCATAGATGGCCTTTATTATGTTGAGGTATGTCCCTGTATTCTCACTTTGTTGAGAGTTTTGATCATAAATGCAGGTTGGATTTTTATCAAATGCTTTTTCTGCATCTATTGATATTATCATGTGATTTTTATCCTTCCTTTTTGTTCATGTGATGAATCACATTGATTGATTTGCAAATATTGTACCAGCCTTGCCTCTCCAGAATAAATCCCACTTGATTATGATGTATGATTTTCTTCATGTATTGCTGGATCTGGGTTGCTAATATTTTGTTGAGAATTTTAGCATTCAAATTCATCAGGGATATTGGCCTATAGTTTTCTTTCTTTGTAGTGTCTTTACCTGGTTTTGGAATGAGGATTATGCTCACCTCATAAAACCAGCTTGGATGTTTTCCCTCCTCTTGAATTTTTTGAAATAGCTTGAGAAGGCTAGGTCTTAGTTCTTCTCTGAATATTTGGTAAAATTCACCTGTGAAGCCATCTGGTCCAGGACTTTTGTTTGCTGGGAGTTTTTTGATAATTGTTTCAATTTCATTTGTTGTAATCAGTTTGTTTAGGTTTTCTGATTCTTCCAGATTGAGTTTTGGAAGATTATGTGTTTCTAGAAATTTATCCATTTAGCCTAGGTTGCTCAATTTTTTGACATACAGATCTTCATAGTATTTTCTTACAATCCTTCATATTTCTTTGGTGTCAGTTGTTACTTCTCCTCTCTCATTTCTAATTTTATTTATTTGAGTCCTCTCTCTGTTTCTCTTGATGAGTCTGGTTATAGGTTCAATTTTGTTTACCTTTCCAAAGAATCATCTCTTGGTTTCTTTGATTTTCTGTATTTTTTTTTTAGCCTATATGTCATTTATTTCCTCTCTGATTTTTATTATTTCCTTCTTTCTACTTCTTCTGGCCTTTATTTGTTGGTCTTTTTCTAGTTTTTAGATGCAGGGTTAAGTTGTGTCTCTGAGCTTTTTTTTTTTTTGCCTCTCACTGCTTTTGCTGTGTGTCATAAATTTTGAGTTGTATATTCATTTACATTTGTTTCAAGAAAATTTTTTATTTCTTTTTTTGATCTCTTTGTTAACCCATTCATTGTTTAATAACATGCTATTTCACCTCCAATTGTTTGAATGTTTTTCAGTTTTTCTATTGTAATTGATTTCTAGTTTCATGCCATTGTGATCAGAGAAGATTCTTGATATAATTTCAATCTTCTTAAATTTATTGAGACTCGTTTTATTTCCTAACATGTGGTCTATCCTAGAGAATGTACCATGAGCACTTGAAAAGAATGTAAATTCTGCTGCTTTGTGGTGAAATGTTCTGAAGATATCTATTAAATCCAGTTGATCTAGTGTGTCATTTAAGGCTGTTGTTTCTTTGTTAATTTTCTGTCTGGAGGATCTATCCATTGATGTTAGTGGGGTATTAAAATGCCCTACTATTATAGTACTGCTGTTGATCTTGCCTTTATGTCCATCAGAATCTGCTTTATATATTTAGGTTCTCCTATATCAGGCACATAGATATTTACAACAGTTATATCCTCCTGTTGGATTGCTCCCTTTATCATTATGTAGTGACCTTCTTTATCCCTTATTATAGCCTTTGTTTTAAAATCTATTTTGTCAGATATAAGTACTGCTGCTCCAGCTTTTTTTTCATTTCCATTTGCATGAAATAGATTTTTCATCCTTTCAGTTTTAGTCTATGTGTATCTATTTTTCTGAGTTGGGTCTCTTGTAGACAGCATATGTATGGGTCCTGTTTTCTTATCCTTGCAGTTACCTTATGTCCTCTAATTGGAGCATTTAATCCATTTACATTTAAGATAACTATTGATATGTAGTTGATTTTTGCCATTTTATTCTTTAAAACTATAATTCTTTTTTTCTCGATTTTTTTCTCCTTTGCTTTTTTACAGCAGGTTCCTTAAAATTTCTTGTAGTACTGGTTTGGTTATAATCAGTTCTGTGAGTTTTTTTTTTTTTGGGGGGGGGAAACTTTTTATTTCTACTTCAATTTTAAATGATAGCCTTGCTGGATAAAGAATTCTTGGTTGTAGGTTCTTGCTTTGCATCACTTTAAATATTTCTTGCCAATCCTTTCTGGCCTCAAGTGTTTCTGTTGAGAAGTTGGATGTCATTCTTATGGGGCCTCCTCTGTAGGTAATTAACTGCTTTTTTTCCTTGCAGCTTTTAGTAGTCTTTCTTTGTCTCTTAACTTTGTTACTTTAATTATGATGGCTTGGTGCAGGCCTCCTTGGGTTCCCCTTTAATGGGACTCTCTGTGCTTCTTAAACTTGTGTGAATTTTTCCTTCATCAATTTAGAGAAGTTTTCAGCAATAATTTCTTCAAACAGGTTCTCTAACACTTGTTTGTTCTCTTCTCCTAAAGGAACCCCTATGATGTGGATGTTGTTTATCTTCATGTTGTCACATAGCTCTCTTAGAGTTTCCTCAGACTTTTCGAGCTTCTTTTCTTTTTACTGCTCTGCTTCTATGCTTTTGTGTATCTCATTCTCTAAATCACTGATTCGATCCTCTGCTTCATCCAGCCTGCTGTTATTTTCTTATAGTGGAGTCTTCATTTCTGATATCATATGTGTCATTTCTGACTGGTTCTTTTTAATGATTTCAATACTTTTTTTTGATTATTGCTACCTCTTTATTTAGTGCTCATTATGTCCATCTGTTGTTGCTCTAAGATCCTTGTGCATCCTAAAAATTATTGTTTTAAACTCTGCATCTGGTGTTTTAGTTAATTCCATCTCATTCAGTTCTTTTTCTGGGGATTTCTCTTGTTGATTCATTTGGGCAACATTTTTATCTTTGCCCATTTTGTCTGTATATTAGATAGCACTGTCTGACTTTGCAATTTTGTGTGGTCTTTATGAAGAAGATGGGCTCTGTGGTACTGTCCTCCTGACCAGTTGTGTTCCTTGTTCTAGGATGCTTTTTGAGGGTACTATTTTCCCTCCTGTTGTATGTATTAGATGCAGTTGGTCCTTTCATGGGTATGGTAATCTCTTCAGGCTGGCTGGCTCTAAAGGTCAATCTTAATCATGTGTATTACACACTGTGCAATGTCTTTCTTATTGGGGTATTTATTCTCCATAGTGTCTAGTGCCTGCTAGACTTACTTTTGTGTATGTTGCTTGTGTAAGTAGTTGAGCCTAGGGTTGGTGCTGTCTGCCACCCCCTACCAGTAGTGTTGGCTCTAGTTTGTCTTGTGTTGATGACAGCTGTTGTTTATAACCCGCTGTGGGCTACTGGTCTGCAGCTACTGCAATTTTTGCTGTTTGTGTCTGTGTTTTCTGAGCCTGGGTACTGTGTGAGGGGCCAACCTTTTTATTCAGGATCAGCTTCTTCCTGCTTAGAGATGATAACAGCTCCATAAAAGCCCCAAGCTCTGTAAGACTTATCTCCAATTTTCAGCTTCTCTTCCTCTTCTAGCTGCCTTGGCTTCCCACAGAGTCTTCTGTAGTAAGACTGTAGTGTGGGCTAAGATTGGCCTCACCCAACCAACCCTTCTACAGGTTGCATGCTTGGTGGATTAAGGCAGCTGAGGTTGTGAATACAACATTTGTGGGACCTCCTACTTCATGCGTATCTTGGTCAGGAGCTCAGTACGGGGAATGTGGCCCCTACTAAACAGTTTTATCCCTCAGCCACTAATGGATACTCAAATTTTATTTCTCCCCAACAAGGTGAGCAGCAGGTTCAGACTAAGTGTGGCTGACAGTCTCCTCTGCAGAAGTTCATTCAGCTGGTGAGACCTTAGTCTCAAGGAGGAAGACTGAGAGATTCCTTTCCTGGTGCTGGCTGTGCCCCTACAAATGGTGGCTAAGTCCCTTAACCAGATCCAGTGATAGACTCATAGGGGCACACATGTTAAATGTCCATGCACCAAGCCTCTCTCCCTTCCCCTTGAGGAATCTAGCCTAGAAGAACAGATTATCCAGTGCCCAGGCTGGCTGACTGTGAAGCTCCATCCTATCCTATGCACATGATCCACCTTGCCGCTGCTGATCACAGAGAGTGGAACTCACCTCACATGGGCCAGGTGTGAGGAGTTTTTCCTTAGGATACTATCATAGCAAAGGTTGTGAGGTCCTGAACCAATGCTTTCTGCACCTGGCCCCTGGATGTGCCAGCCCTGGGCCTCCCAAACAGTAACCCAGCACAGACCTGTGGGAGACACTGCCCATGACTGGCCCTTAGCTACTTTCATAGAGCTACAAGCAATTAAGAGTTTGTGGCTGCCTCTGCTATACCCAGGTGTACATGGAAATACCAAGCTGCATTTCTAGGCTGGCTTTTACCTACACTGGGCCTGGGGGAAGGTCTGCTCAAATAGTCACATTTCCCTGAGTCCTGCCTTTTGCAGCCTCTGTCTGCTGGCTGCTTGTTGGGTTTAGCTTTTAAAAAAACCTCTGCTAGAGTCAAGAGCCTGCAGCAATTCAGGGATTAGGAAGGGTGATGGGTGTGGCTCTGCCCTTTGGCCCCAAGTGTCAGTGTGTTCAGTCTTTTTTCACAGACTTCGGTAGGGTGTGGCCCCGGGAGTCTGGTGGATGTGGCCTCTGAGACCCAGAAGTGTGGTCTTCCACTCTTCAGACAGTTTCAAGTGTGTCTACCATGAGGTAGAAGCACCAGTCATAGACTCAGGAGAGTGTGTATGGGGGAGCTCTGGTCTCAACACCAGAAAACTGAGTCACTAATGTGCCCCCTGCTTCCTGGCCTATATGAAAGACCTGTCACCATGACTGGGGTATGTGAGACTCCCGAGAGAAGGGCAGCTGCTTTTCCTCAGGCTGATGACATTCTGAGGTGATTGCCCCACTCAAGAAAATGGCGACTGCAGTACTGGAGAATGACTGAGCACAGGGATTCTGGTGGCTGGCCCCCACAGTGTCTCTTCCTGGGCCTCCAACTTTACACTCTCCTCACACAACTCCAGTCCTCTCAGCTCTCCCTCAACCCCCTGATCCCCAAGTGGCTGTGAACGAGGTTTTCTGTGCAGACCCTTTTAGACCAAGTCTGTGTCCGAGAGTTCTGTCTCTTTCTTGCAGACAGAAACCCTGCTCTTTTCACAGCTAAATGCTGTCTAAGTTTCTCCTCTAGGCTCTGGGGCTCTATTGGGGCTCTGGTCCTGGGCCTGGGCACCCACACCTCTGAAGGCCAACCTCCCACAGTGAGAGTCCTTCCAGACCCTTAGCTACAGCTCGCTCCTGGGATCTGGGTAGCCCTTTCTGTGTCTCCGCCCTTTCTACCAGTTTCAGTTTGGCTTCTTCTGTGATCCTTGGTTATAGACTCTGCTTAGTTTAGTCCAAAGTTGGCTTTGCAAGATGATTGTTTTTAAACTAAGTTGTAATTCAATTTGGTCCTGAGAGGTGGCAATTGGAATGCCCGCCTACTCTGTTGCTATCTTTGTTCTCCAGTTCTAAAAGTTTTAGCCAGAGCAATTAGACAAGGGAAATAAATAAAAGGCATTCATATCAGGAAAGAAGTAAAGGTATCATATTTTGCAGATGATATGAGCCTGTACATAGAAAACCCCAAAGACTCCAATAAAAAACTATTAAAAACAGTAAACCAATAGAGTAAAGTCTCAGGATACAAAATCAATGTATAAGTCTATTGCTTTCCTATATGCCAGCAATGAAACTTCAGAAAATGAACACACACACACACACACACACACACACACACACACACACACACACCTAATTCCTTTTACATTTGCAACAAAAATATAAAATACCTAGAAAAAAACTTAACAAAAGATGTGAAAGACCTATATACTGAAAATTACAAGAAAAAGAAATAGAAAAAGACACAATAAAATGGAAAAATATTCCATGTTCATGGATTGGAAGAATCAACATAGTTAAATAGGCCATATTACCAAAGCAATGAACAAATTTAATGCAATTCCATTAAAATACTGTCATTTTTAAAAGAAATAGAACATAAAATCACCAGATTTGTATAGAAAATTGCCAAGTAGCCAAAGCAATCCTGAGGAAAAAGAATGAAGTGGAGGTATCATACCATTTGACTTTAAATTATACTATTGGGCCATGATAATCAAAACAGCATGGTATCGTGCTGTGCAAGAGGTACAGTACACTGTTGGAAATACTCACAGATGGATTTTAAGGGTAAATTTATCATGATTAATAACAATAAAAAAAATCAAGGCAAAATAAAAAGGGGTTTGAAGTTATGTAACCTAAAGTAGAATTAAGAAAAAGAATCAATGTAACAATGAGCTATACAACATCACCAGATAATGAAACATCAGCCTGGTTTCTAGAGTAGTAGTTAAAGCAATAGACTAAGAAAAACAGAATTATGAGTATGTACAAATCTCACCAAACTGTGGAGGAACAGATTCCCAAACCGGGAAGTGTCAGCCTGGACTCCTAAGTCAGCCATCACCTTGCACATCAATGAGGAAGAGTTAGAGCTTCACGGGTGGTATAAAACCCTACCTTTTTTATGGGAAAATTTTGGCTGGAGGCTATTACACAGGGTCCTTCATGCATATATCCTCTAGGAATAAAAAAAAGGTCACCAAAAATCATAATAATTAACTAGACTAGCAATTAAGTGATAAGAACATCCTCTCTGGCTTCCAGGAAATCTGCAGCAGGACATCTTATCCCACCCTAAGTAATGATTCAGTCATTCTTGTAATCATTTTTTGTGACCTTTATTGTTCATGTTCAATTGAGTTCAATTTCATATATTTTTTACATACTGTTCCTCCACAGATATTGGCAGAACAACAGACATACAGACCAATGGAACAGAATCAAGAGCCCAAAAATAAAACCACATGTATATAGGCAAATAATATTTGACAAAGAAGCCAAAAACATACAACAGAGAAAAGAAAGCCTCTCAATAATGGTGCTGAAAAAATTGGAAAGCCACATGCAATAGAATGAAACTTGACTACACTTAGTCCCCATGCACAATGATTTATTCAAAATGGAATAAAGACCTAAACATAAAATATGAAACAAGAAATTACACAGAAGAAAACATAGGTATTAAACTTATGAACCTTGATTATAGAGAACAATTTATGAATTTGACCCCAAAGGCAAGGGAAGTAAAGGCAACAATGAATGAATGGGACTATATCAAACTAAAAAGCTTCTACACAGCAAAAGAAATCAGCAACAAAACAAAAAGGCAGCCAAACCCAATGGGAGATAATATTTGTAAACAACAGCTCTGATAAGGGATTAATATTTAAAATATATAAAGAACTCACAAAGATTAACAACAAATAAGCAAACAATCCAATAAAAATATGGGGAGAGAACCTATACAGACACTTCTCCCAAGAAGACATAGAAATGGCCAACAGATATATAAAGAAAATGCTCATCTTCACTAGCTATTAAAGAAATGCCAATCAAAACTACAATAAGATACCAGCTCACACATGTTAGATAGGCTATTGAGAAGACAGGTACTAATAAGTGTCAGATAGGCTGTAGAGAAAAAGGAATCCTTATTCACTGCTGGTGGGAATGCAAACTGGTACCACCATTGTGGAAGAAAGTATGGTAGTTCCTCCAAAAATTAAGAATAGAACTACCATATGACCTGGCAATCCCTTTACTGGGTATCTACCCCTAAAACTAAAAAACATTGGTATGTAAAGACACATGCACTCCCATGTTCATCGCAGCATTATTCACAGTGGCAAAGACATGGAAACAACCAAAGTGTCCTTTAATAGAGGATTGGATAAAGAAAATGTGGTACATATACACTATGAAATACTACTCAGTCATAAGAAATGATGATATATTACCATTTACAAAACATGGATGGACCTTGATAACATTATACTGAATGAAATAAGTAAATCAGAAAAAGCTAAGAACTATATGATTTTACACACAGGTGGGATATAAAACTGAGGCTCATGGACATAGATAAAAGTGAAGTGGTTACCAAAGGGAGGGGGTTGTGGGAAAGCAAGTGGGGTAAGTGGAGTAAGGAGGAACAAATATGTGATGACAGAGAGTGATTTGACTCTGGGTGATGGGAACACAACGTAATCAACAGATCAAAGGTTACAGAAATGTTTGCCTGAAATCTATGTACTTATTGATTAATTTCATCTAGTTAAATTTAATTTTCCAAATAAAAAATAAAGTCAATTAACAAAAAAGAAGAATCCTGTGAACAATTATATGCCAACAAATTGGACAACCTAGAATAAATGGATAAATTTCTAGCAACATACAACCTTCTAAGACTAAATTTGAAAGAAAAAGAAAATCTGAACAGACAGTTTGTAACAGAATTGAATCTGTAATCAGAAACTCCCAACAAACCAAAGTCAAGGATCAGAAGGGACCACTTCTAAAGAAGAATTAATAGCTTCTTTCTCAAACTAGTCCAAAAAATTCAAGAGGAAAGAGTGTTGCCAAACTCATTTTACAGAGTCCTCATTACCAAATACCAGTAGCAGACAAAAACATTACAAAAGAATTACAGTTGACCCTTAAACAAGGTGGAGGTTAGTGGTGCTGGACAATGTGTTCTCAAAAACCCATGTATAACTTTTGACTCCTTAAATCTTAAATGCTAAAAGTCTACTGTTCATTGGAAGCCTTACTAATAACATAGTTAATTAACACATATTTTTGTATTTTATATGTATTATATTTTGTATTCTTGCAATAAAGTAATCTAGAGAAAGAAAAATATTAAAGAAAAGAAAGGAAGAGAGAATACATTTGCTGTATTTATTTTAAAAAATCTGAGTATAAGTGAAACCATGAAGTTCAAAACAGTGCTGTTCAAGGATTAACCACAAAGACCAATATCCCTAATGAATGTATTTAGAAAACTTCTCAACAAAATATTAACAAACAAAATTCAACAACACATTAAAAGAATCATGCACCATGATCAAGTGAGATTCCAGGGATGTTCACAAATTAATCAATATAATGCACCATATAAATAAAACCAAGGGTAAAAATCATATTCTTTCAATAGATTCACCAAAAAAAGTGTTTGAAAAAATTTAGCATCCTTTTATGTTTAAACATCTTAACAAAATCTTAAAGAAGGAACATAACTCAATATAATAAAGGTCAGTATGCAAATGTGCAGCTCACATCATACTTAATGATGAAAAAAATGAAAGCTTTCACTTTCAAAGAAAGAATAAGACAGGATGCCCACTCTCATCAGTTATAATCAACATACGATTGAAAGTCCTATCCGCAGCAGCAGAGAAGAAAAAGAAATAACGAGTATTCAAATCAAAAAGAAAGAAGTAACACTGTCACTATTTGCAGATGACATGATACCATATACAGAAAACCCTAAAGACTACACCAAAATTTATCAGAAATAATCAATGATTTTAGTAGCTTCAGAGTACAAAATTAATATTCAGACATCTGTTGCATTTTAATATACTAATAAGGGATTAGAAGAAAATGCTAGAAAAATATGATTTATAATTATACCAAAACCAATAAAATACCTAAAAATATATGTAATCAAGGAGGCAAAAAATCTATACTATAAAAAATATAAGATATTACTGAAAGAAACTGAAGAAAACACAAATAAATAGAAAGATATATTATGCTTATTGATAGGAAAAAGCAATATTGTTAAAAAATCCATACTAGCCAAAACAACCTACAATTTAAGGCAATCACTATGAATGTCAATAACATTTTTTTCACAGAACAAGAGCAAATATTTCTAAAACCTATATGGAACCACAAAAGACCCAGAATAGCCAAATCAATCTTGAGAAAAAAAAACAAACAAACTTGGAGGTATCATACTCCCTTATTTAAAACTATATTATAAAGCTATATTAATCAAACAGTAAGTTATAGATACAAAAATAGATATATAGATCAATGATGCAGAACAGAAAACCCAGAAGTAAACCCACAGTGATATATAAATAATTAATCTACAACAAGGGAAACCAGAATATAAAGTGGGGAAATAACAGTCCCTTCAATAATTGGTGTTGGGAAAACTGGATATATATAAAGAATCTTGACAACTTTCTTACAACATATATAACAATATATTCAAAACAAACTGACTTAAATGTGAGACCTGAAACCATAAATCTCCTACAAGTAAATACAGTCAGTAAACACCATGACAGTGTCCTGTTGTCCATGATACAATTATGTTTTGGATTTAACACCAAAAGCAAAGGTAACAAAAGCAAAAATAAACAAATGGGCCTGTATCAAACTAAAATCCTTTCTACAGCAAAGGAAACCATCAACAAAATGAAAAGACAGCCTATTGAATGGGAGAAGATATTTCAAATGACATACCCAATAAGGGGTTAATATCCAAAATATTTAAGGAACCAATAAAACTTAACATAAAAACTAACAATCTGGTTACTAGATCTATCTTGGTGATCACATTATAAGGTATATATAAATATAATATCATCATGTTGCACACCTAAAAGTAATACAATATTGTGTGCCAACCTCACTTAAAAACAAATATAAATAATATTTTAAATAAAAAAATATGAAGATAATTTAAAAGATTTATGGGGCAACATTAAGTTTACTAAAATTTGCAATATAAAAATCTCAGATGGAGAAAAAAGAAAAGAACAAAAAACTAATTTGAAAAAAAATGGTTGAAAACTTCCCTAACCTGAGGAGGGAAACAGACTTCCAGATCCAAGAAACACATAGAGTTCCAATAAGGTGAACCCAAAGAAACTTAAACTAAGACATATTATAATTAAAGTATCAAAAGATAAAGACAAGGAGAGAATTTCAAAAGCAGCTGGAAAAAAATAACTTGTTATGTACAGGAAAACCCCTATAAAACTGTAAGCAGATTTATTTAGCAGAAATTTTGCAGGCCAGAAAACAGGATCAAGATTTATTCAAAGTGCTGAAAGACAATAACATACAGCCAAGAATACTCTACCCAGTAACTTACCATTCAGAATTGAAGGAGAGATAAGAGTTTTGCAGGCAAACAAAAGCTAAAGGAGTTCATCACCATTAAACTGTCCTTAAAAGAAATGTTAAATAAAATTCTTTAAGATGAAAAAAAAGTGTACTAGTTAGTAACAAGAAAACATGAAAGTATAAATATTACTGGTAAATGTAACTATATAGTAGAGGTAGTGACTGAATCACAAAGCAAGTATGAAACTTAAAGAAACAAGTAATAATAATTATGGCAACAATAATTAAGGCATACTCAAGATAAAAAGATTTAAAATGTGGTATAAAAATATAAAACATAGTGGGGGTAGGGGGACTAAAAATGTAGAGTTTAGAATGTGTTCAAATGGAAATTGTTATCAGCTTAAAACAGATTGTTATAAATATATTCTTGTAGATCAAACTTACGGTAATCACAAAACAAAAACTTATAATAGACACAGAAAAGATAATGAGAAATGAATCCAACCATGTCTCTAAAGAAAGTCATCAAACCACAAAAGAAGGAAGGAAGAAAAGAAGAAAGAAAGGAAGAAAAGAAGAAAGGAAGGGAGGAACTACAAAATGGCTAGAAAATAAAATAAACAAAATAGCAATAAGTACATATCTGTCAATAATACTTTAAATGTAAATGGACTAATTCTTCAGTCAAAAGAAATAGAGTTGTTAAGTGAATAAAAAGGCAAGACCCATCTATATGCTGCCTACAAGAGACATACTTCAGATGTAGGGGTACCACAGGCTGAAAGTGAAAGGATGATTAAAAGTTAATCCATGCAACTGAAAACAAAAAAACAAAAAAAACAAAAAAACCCAAAAATTGGAGGCAGCAATACTTAGACAAAATAGGCTTTCAGACAAAGACTGTAATAAGAGACAAAAACGGGCAGGCATTACATGTTGGGGTCAACACAACAGATGAATATAAATTTGTAGTTACTCATGCTTTTAAATATATAAAGCTATTATGAACTGACCTAAAGGGAGCAATATAATAACAGTAATGATGTGAATGTCTCACTTATATCAATGGATTGCTCATGTAGACAGAAAATCAATAGAGAAAAAAGCACCTGAAATTACACATTAGATCAGATGAATTTAACAGATCTATACAGAACATTTTACATAAAAATGTCAGACACATGTTCTTTTCAAGCACACATGGATTCTCTAGGATCTACCATTGATTAGGTCACAAAAAATCCTAATAAATTTAGAAAGATTGAGTTCATATCAAGCAACTTTTTGTCCACAATGGTAGAAAACAACAACAACAAAAAATCAATTACAAGAAGAAAACTGGGGCCCTGGCTGGTTGGCTCAGCGGTAGAGCGTCAGCCTAGCGTGCGGAGGACCCGGGTTCGATTCCCGGCCAGGGCACACGGGAGAGGCGCCCATTTGCTTCTCCACCCCTCCGCCGCGCTTTCCTCTCTGTCTCTCTCTTCCCCTCCCACAGCCGAGGCTCCATTGGAGCAAGGATGGCCCGGGCGCTGGGGATGGCTCCTTGGCCTCTGCCCCAGGCGCTAGAGTGGCTCTGGTCGCAACATGGCGACGCCCAGGATGGGCAGAGCATCGCCCCCTGGTGGGCAGAGCGTCGCCCCTGGTGGGCGTGCCGGGTGGATCCCGGTCGGGCGCATGCGGGAGTCTGTCTGACTGTCTCTCCCTGTTTCCAGCTTCAGAAAAATTAAAAAAAAAAAAAAAAAAAAAAAAGAAGAAAACTGAAAATCTCACAAACAGGGAGATTAAACAATATGCTACTGAACAACCAATAACTGGGTCAATGAAGAAATCAAAGGAAATTAAAAAGTTCCTTGAAATAAATGAAAATGGAAATGGACATATAACATACCAAAACATGAGATTCATCAAAAGCTGTTCTGAGAGAGAAGTTCATAGTGATAAATGTTTCCCACAATAAACAAGAAAAACTCAAATAACCTAACTTTTCACCAAAGAAACTATAAAAAGATATAGCTGTATGAACACAGTAAATGTGCACTTCCATTTACAGCAATTATTCCTGAGAAATAGCTGATAGACAACTGAACAGCTTTTGCACAACACAGAGAGAGCCACCATGCACAGAAGATAGGAGAATTGTATGAGCTGTCTCAAATCTGAGGAAACTTATCAGTAATGGAGGAGCCTGTGACCACCATGAGGTCATGCCAGTGAAAGTTCTACCCAAGTTGTATGTCAATTATATCCCTATTTACAAAGAATAAAGAAAGAAAGAAAAGAGAGAGAGAGAGAGAGAGAGAGAGAGAGAGAGAGAAAGAAAGAAAGAAAGAGAAAGAAAGAAAGAGAAAGAAATGGAAGGAAGGAAGGAAGGAAGGAAGGAAGGAAGGAAGGGAGGGAGGGAGGGAGGGAGGGAGGGAGGGAGGGAGGGAAAGAAAGAGAAAGAAAGAAAGAAAAAGAAAGAAAGAAATATAAATTATCTTAGATAAAATTTTATTGTGAATAATTTCACTCTACATTAAGCCCCAGTCTTCTTGGGTGAGCTTATTAGCTATTCATAAGTGACACTGTACATTCATTTAAGAAAAACTGAACTACAATATGTACTATGCTAGTCACAAACTCTTAAAATAAAGCCAATTAAATTAAGTATTTATAAGCTATTACTAAGTGTTACATATTTTTCTTAGTTATAGAGAAACAAAAATGAATATGATAATTGTTACATTTGAGATGACTAATGGTATTACCAAACATTTGTTTGAAAACAAATCTGAGTGAAAACAATAGCCATTATATCAAATAAAAATAATGAATCTGTCAAAGGGGAACAGCACATACTGGAGTTAGAAAAACATTTTGTTCTGAATGTTAAAGGATTTGTAGAATGTGGACATGAAGAAACTATAGTCATTAGAACTTACCAATGAATAACAACCTAGGTCCCAGTAACCTAGGGCTCGATCTAGTCTTAAGATATGCAACTCCTAGAGATAATAAACAGTGTTTATTCCTTCCCACCCTCTATTGGACCATCCACTGCTGAGCCATGCTCTGTTACCTGGAATCAGCTTCAAGGCATTCTCCAGGTACTGATCTTCTGTGATAGGTTGACCATTTAACTTCAGCTCCAGGGTGAAATCCCGTACAGTCCAGATAAAGTCTGGGAAGAAACTCACAAAATCTGTGGAATCTTTTACTTCACGCTGGGTGGGGGAGGACTTTGCCCTGATGAGTTCTGTGAGCTCTGTCACATAACTAGGACCTGGCTAAGGAAAAATAATTTCCTACCCACCCTTCCTACATTTCCCTCAAAAAAATTATTATAAACATTATTATTTGCCCTGGGTTCCCTCTGTGCCACCAAAGGCCACTCAATCACAGGGAAGGGGAACTTAACTTGATCTCCATTCCCATCAATTTCTCAGTAAAACTGGGAGGATACTGTAGTTTCTCCAAGGCATCATGGTTGATGGTGCTCATGCTGTTGTAGACAAAGCAGCTACTCAGAAGTACAGCCAGGGCGAAGATCCATGAGTCATTCTTAGGATCGCCCTAGAAAACATGTTGAAAAACACTTAGAAGTCTTCTCCTCAGAAACTCATTCAGTTATTTGTTTAATTATTTTTTCATTTTTTATTTCAGATCATTGTGTTTGGTACAAAGAAAAAACTTTAAAATCAGAATTAAAGGCAAATCTCAGCTTTGGCAATTATATTAACATTTCTTGTGACCTCAGTTTCCTCATGTACAAAAGAATTCTAATAATACTTTCCTCAGAGTATCCTTTTTATTTGAATGGAATTAAATGAGATTATTTTGAACAATTAGCTATTCATAAGTGACACTGTACATTCATTTAAGAAAAACTGAACTACAATATGTACTATGCTATTCACAAACAAACTCTTAAAATAAAGCCAATTAAATTAAGTATTTATAAGCTATTACTAAGTGTTACATGTTTTTCTTAGTTATAGAGAAACAAAAATGAATATAATTGTTACATTTGAGATGACTAATGGTATTACCAAACATTTGTTTGAAAACAAATCTGAGTGAAAACAATAGCCATTATATCAAATAAAAATAATGAATCTGTCAAAAGGGAACAGCACATTCTGGAGTTAGAAAAACATTTTGTTTTGAATATTAAAGGATTTGTAGAATGTGGACATGAAGAAACGAGAGAAGCACGTTAAGTAGAAAAACCTGCAGAAACAAAATGAGAGTAGACTGCAATAAATAGTTATTTGGTCTGACTGACACAGAGCAGAAGGCAGGTAGAGAAGATATATAAAATTATTCACTTCAGTGCTCAAAAGCATCTTACCTAATATACCACATTTTAAAAAAATCTAACTTAATTATGAGTTTCAAAAGGGCCAAAGTCTGCTGTCTCATTCATTATAGTTGGATTTCAGCATTTCAAGAATAGATCACAATAGTTAAACTACAAAGGATCATAAAGAGATAAAGAGAAAATCTAGAATCAAAATGATCTGTTTGTGACTTTTTGTCTTACCTTTTCCACATCACCCAGGCCCTCGGTGTCCAGAAGAACCAGAGTGTGGTTTGGTTTGGACGGGTGCGGTACACACCACATCCAGATGCCCTTGGTTTCAGACTGCACTGTAGAGCCCAGAGGGAAACCTAAAAGAGATGGTAAAAGCAACATAAAGTGACAACAGATAGTCCAAGGAGTCCATGGGCTACATAGTCAGACATAAAGGGTTAAAAATCCCCTAGGATACAACATAGTGCTTTCTCCATTTCAAGGATGTCAAAATTTGTGTCATCTAACTCTTCATACATTTAGTGGTCATATTCTTTCACACACACACACACACACACACACACACACACACACACACACACCAATTTTATTTATTTATTTTTAAGTTTTCAATGATCATGACTCCCTGAAGAAGTTAAGCTAGTTGAGTGTACTATAATTAGATCAAGACCTTTCAATAGTCTGAAGAATGAACAAGACAATTTATTCAATAATTATTTAAGTACCTATTATATTCTAGGCATTGGGGATATTTCCAAGGCCCTGGAGATAAATTAGTTGTTAAAATGGATAGAAATACCTTCCCTTTGGAATCTTATTGTCAGTGAGTGCTAAGACCTTGCTAATTTACAACCAGTTAATGGATTGGTCTATGGAGAGACAGAAGTGGGTAAATAACAATAATAAATAGATAAATCAATCAATTAATAAATATACTTTTATAAGCCTTCTTAAAAATGTGGTTACATCTCACCTCTTACTTGTTTTAAAGATGTGACTCACAACTAATTTAAGAGATCCCAACAACTATTAAGACACTCTTTAAGAGAGATATCACATCACATTTATTCTGATTATTTTCTATTTTGGGAGAAAACAGAACTTCTCAGAGCCCTGCAGAGAACCAAAATAGAAAAAGTGTTGATGTGCGGTTGATGTCGCTCATTTTCTGCCTGTGAAATTCAGTATGTTGTCCTTTATTTTTCTCATGACTTATTTTATATTCTCAGTGTCAGATTCTCTTTACATCAAACTATACTCATGGGCTTTGTAGAATTTGGATATGTTTACCTAAAAGATATTCTGCAACACCAAGGTACTGTGTTCTAATCAGAATTTTCAGGAAGGCCAGCCAAAGCCACATAAAAATAACAGTGAGCTAAAAGATAAACATTTTAATTTATTTTTCTCTTATTCCATGAAAGAAGCATTTATTTTATGCTTACTATGTTCTATACACAAACTTGTTGCTGCAAATTTGTCAGCAAAGACTCCAGGTAAGGTTTTCTCCTTCACTGATTTTAATTTTAATATAAGTGAAAAATAAACAAGTAAATATATAAATACATAAACTATGTGATATTGTGTTAAATTTAAGTGGAGAGGCAGCATGAGACAGAATGGTCAAGGAAGATTTCTTAGGAAATTGACATTTGTGCAGAGCCTTGACTAAAAGGAGCTAGCTGGGTGGAGGAGCAACAAGCATTGCAGGCAGAGTGAACCAGAAGTGCAGTGACTTGGACATAGGAAAGGACTTGCAATTTGCAAAGGTAAAAAGGAGGCTGGTATGGCTTTAACATAACCAGTGGTAAAAATAATATTAAAGATGTGTTTGTAGAAATAGGAAAAACTAAGTCATAGAGGGCCACTGTGGAATACAGATTTTGTATAAGAATAATGCAAACTTAAGGAAAGCATTAAAAGCAACTAGATTAAACCTTGCTTGGTTGTATTAAAGAGAATTTATTACGGTTAAGTAAAAGTAAGGAAGACATTTAAGAAAAAAAAGTATTTCAGGTAAAGATGACACTGACTTACCATCATAAATAAAAATGTTAAAATAAAATTGTAGAGAAAGAGACTGATTTGAGATATGTTTAGTAAGACTAACAAGAGGACAGATGTATTAGCTGGGTGATAAACTAAGTGAGGAATATAAGGTTTGCACCTTGAGACTGGAAAATTGGTACCCAAATAGGAAAAAAATGATTGGAAAAGTAGTAAGTGTGCTGTTATTTTGCTTTGTATCATTTTTTTTCAGTATTGTTCTTTGTTTTTCTTTTTCATTGTATTTATTGGGGTGACACTGGTTAATAAAATTATATAGATTTCAGGTGTATAGTTCTATAATACATCATCACATCATCTATATATTGTATTGTATGTTCAACACCCCAAGTCAAGTTTCCTTCTATCACAAATTTATCCTCCTATACCTTCTTCTACCATAGCCCCTTTCCCTCTGTTAATCACCATACTGTTGTCTATGTTTATGAGTGGTATTTTTGTTATTATTTTCTTAATCCATTCACCTTTTCACCCAGCCCTGAAACACTCTTCACTTCTGACAGCTGTCAGTCTGTTCTCTATTATTATGAGTATGTTTCTATTTTGTTTAGTTTCTTCTGTTTGTCAGATTTTTCTTCTCAAAATAGGGATTGATCTAGACTTTTATTATGAACATGATGATTTTAAGTGGACAACTTTCAAAAAGAAGAAAATTAGTGGTTATTTGATAGTAAGTCTGAACATCAGAAGAGATATTAAGGTAAGAAATATCAATTACAGAGATATGGGGATAAAAGTGACATTTAATCCAAAGACTGGTTGAGACCACATAGAGAAAGTATGAATAGAGGAGAGAAAAGATCACAGTACCAAGGTGACTGGATGAATAGTTGCTGGTAAAAACGCTGAAGAGAACTAAACGCAGAGGTGGAAGGTACCCCCAAAGAGTGTAGTCCTTCAGAAGCGAAGGAAGAAAAGAATTTCAAGGAGCAGAAAGAATTCAACTAGAAGATATGATGTCAAACAGGGAACTAAGGTGGGTCCAAAGATGCATCTATTAAATCATACAAAATGGAAGTCATTGGTAAATATAACAAGAGTATTCAGTGGACTGTTAGGGTTAGAACCAGAGAGGAGTCAGAGAGAGGTGTTAAGAGAAGAAGTGAAAAAGAGAAAATTAAGATAAAATATTTTAGCTTGAAGAGGAATAAAAAGAAAAAAATGGGGTGATAGTCATAATGAAATATGGCGTCCAGGGAGAATATTTAACATGATAGATATTTATCAATCATCTTATTAGTTAATAAGAATATTAGAGTATAGAGAGCAAAATTTCATGGGGGAGACATAATTTCAAAAGTGCAATACCTGGTGGGTTAGAAAAGATGGCTCTGAGAACACTAGTATGGAAGATTTTTCTGTTATTGAAAGTAAAAACAATAGGAATGAGAATTAGGAACAACAAAAATCAAGTTGCAAGTTTAATGGTGAGAATTAGCTTTATTAATGTGTTTAATAAGAAATTTAGAGTCTCCTTTCATGTGACCATAGACAAGTGGTGAGAAGTTGAGATTCAGCTGGAGTTAACAAATTGCCTCTATCACAGGACTTCACTCACCCTTCTTTTCTCTTGCAAGACAGTTCATCAAATAGGATTTTCCTGTTCGGTACAGCCCAACGATGGCCACAACCACCACTTGTTGAGAAATCTTGTGAAGGATCTTTAATGCTTTCTTGTTCACCGACATCTGCTCATTCTTGTTTTCCACCAAACACATGGGAACCAACATGATGGGTCCAGATGCCATGGCAACCTGAAACCCCAAAAGAGTGTCTCTGTAGCAATAAGATAACAAACTCATTCTTTTCCTCAAGATTAATCAAAGAATGTGTACATCAGCAGAGGGCCTGTGGGACTTCTGTACTTCTCTATGGCACAGAATGTAAGTTAGCATTAGCAGACCACAGAGGAAAGGGCTTCCTCCACCATAATCTCCTATGATGATAGAGATCAAACAGCAGATATTACCAGCCTCCAAAGTTTTACTTTCATAATAAAAATAAAATCCAAGCAATGTTTTTCATCCAGTGAGAATCTACATTGTGCTGAGCTCTGTGACACATGCTTTACAAAGCTAACCTCACTGGTATTTATAAGAACCTTTCGAGTTTGGGTTTATAATACCCACTTTGTATATGTAGTAGATGAAGTTCAGAAAGACTGAGCAATATGCTCGAATTTATATGTGAATAAGTGGTAGATCTTAGAGTTGAAATCAGGGAAATCTGTGTCGCCATACCATGCTTTGCAATCATTTATCTGGCAGAATAATATTCCTCAGCAACACTGATTATTCCACATACTCCTAGATTAGTAATGTATAGGAGCTTCTATCGACTATCCTATACCAACAATACATTCTCTAATGTATTAGTGTGCTGAGATGGGTTTTCTTATATTTCTGCAGTTAGGCCCTCATTCCACATACCACCCAGCAGTTTCTGGACCAGGCTCTTACCTTGCATGATCCGTTTTTCATCAAGGGCTCCAGGTCACCTAGTATGTTTTGAATAGTATGACCTCATGTTTTCACTCCTTGTCTTTATTTAAATACACTGAATGAGTACCTATTATGCACCTGAAACTGTGCTTGTTTCCTGGGATAAAATTATTTATAAACTATGGTTTCTGCCCACAAAATTATACTATAGTAGCTGTATCAGGTAGTATTAAGTTTAGCTATGAGAAACAAAAAAAAAAATGGTTCATAAAGAATTATACTACTCTCTTACATAAATTTCAGGATTAGTAGTCCAAAACTGGCAGGGTAAATTTATTTCATAAAGGACTGGTGCCCAGAAACCTTCCTTATATCATATACTCAGCCAAGTGTGAGGCAACCCAAGGTCTAAGAAGGCATGCCATCATACTTATAGTAAGAGCAGACAGGAGAAGGGAAACTAGCATAGGCTTTCACTTAAATAAGAGTTCAGCCCTTTTACTTAAAACAAAAAATAATAAACTTTAAGTTATCACATTACCATATCCACAGGAGAAGCTGAAATAATCATGAGTAGTCTGGAAAAAATATATACACAACAAATAAGCAAGTGTTCTAATAGTATAAAAGATGGAAAAAATAGATGTGGAGAACAGCTACCATTGTTTGCTGGCAACTATCTCAAACTAGATGCAGACAGTTAATACAACACCGATCACAGCTCCCTCTCCACCTTTAATAATCTCCACTAAAGTCTAAGCTTGCTCTCTGCTTACTCTCCATGCTGGGCACACAGAATGGACTCAGTCAATGTCTGTTAAGGTGAAATTATTCTGAAGCAAAGGGTCTATGTGAGTGACATGTGTTTGAGAGAAAGCTGTGTATAGACAGTAATTGAATCATGCGTTGAGTTGGCAATTCAGCCTTAAGAATTGTAAAAAAAAAAAAAAAAAAAAAAAAGATCTGAGGAAGTCTAAGGCATGATTATCCTAGGAGAGTCGACAGGCCAGGTCGACAGGATGAGCATCCAGAGAGGTGAGAGATCGGCAATGATAAAGAGCCAGATCGTTCACTGCAGATTTCAGCAGGGAGGTCAAGGACACCCCTCCTGAGCACAGACTTACTAAAGTGGTGGAACCTGAGCTGAAGGAAGAGGTGTCCATGAGGGAAGGAGGGAGATCCAGAGAAGGCAGGTTCCCTTCCAAGAGGGAAAGATTGGAGGAGCGTGTCCGGGTCTCAGGAGATATACGCTGAGGTATGAAGTGGTGAAGGGTCAGGGCCTCTGCTACATATACCTCCCCCCCAAAAAAAATCAGAATAAGAGTGTAAATAAAGGAAAGAATACATTTATTTAAAAAGAGAAAATGCATTGAGAGGATCCTCTTCAGACAGCGTTAAAGGGAACAATATTTTTCTCTCTAAGTACAGGGTGGTTCAGATATGTGTTTAGTGACCCTTCATAGCCACTAGACCTTTCTCAGATTATGGATATTACAGTATCTTAGAAATCATCATCCTTATCATCATCTTTTTTATTTTTTTTTGTATTTTTCTGAAGCTGGAAATGGGGAGAGACAGTCAGACAGACTCCCACATGCGCCCGACCGGGATCCACCAGGCACGTCCACCACGGGCCACGCTCTGCCCACCAGGGGGCGATGCTCTGCCCCTCTGGGGCGTCGCTCTGCCGCGACCAGAGCCACCCTAGCGCCTGGGGCAGAGGCCAAGGAGCCATCCCCAGCGCCCGGGCCATCTTTGCTCCAATGGAGCCTTGGCTGCGGGAGAAGAAGAGAGAGACAGAGAGTAAGGAGGGGGGGGGGTGGAGAAGCAAATGGGCGCCTCTCCTATGTGCCCTGCCCGGGAATCGAACCCGGGTCCCCCGCATGCCAGGCTGACGCTCTACCGCTGAGCCAACCGGCCAGGGCTCATCATCTTAGTATATTTTAAGAACTGTGAATTTTGCAGTTAATATTTATAGACTGATAGTAGAAGACACTTCAAAATCAGCCTATATTTTAGGCCAATTAGTGATTAGTATTTCATACTAAAAATGTAGATCAATAAAATAGACTTTAAATATAAATATATAAAATTAAAAAATAAAAAGAGAAAATGAAAATATCATAAAATATCACCAGGGTAAATCTAAGTGAAAGGTACATGATATTTCTCTGTAATCTTAAACTTTCTCTGTATTTCAGAACTATTTTTTCAAAATAAGAGTTTAATCTGAAATAATTGAATTGTAGTTGAGTTATAGAGAGTTCTCTGTATTACTGAATATTAATCCCTATTCAGATATATAACTTTCAAATACTTTCTCCCATTATCTGAGTTACCGTTTTACTCTGGTAATAGTGCTCTTGACACAACTTTTTAATTTCATAAAGTCTAGTTTGTCTATACTATCTTTTGTATCTAATGCTTTGGTGTCATATCCAAGAAATCCTTGCTAAATCCAATACTGTGAAACTTTTACCCTATGATTTCTTCTAGGAGTTTCATAATTTTAGGTCTTATATTTAGAATTTGGAAAATTTTTGAGTTAATTTTGGTATATAGCATTAGGTAAGGTCCAACTTCAATCTTTTGCATGTGGATATATAATTTTTCTAGCACTGTTTGTTAATAAGACTGTCCTCCCCATTGAATGGTTTTGGTAACTTGTTGAAAACTATTTGAACATAAACATGCAAGGGTTTATTTCTGGGGTGATGTTCTACTCCATTGGTCTATACGCCTGTCTTTATGTCAATACTACATAAAATATAATTGATTACTAGAGATTTGTACCTTTTGTGAGTTTTGATATCAAGAATTGTGAGTCCTTCAGCTTTGTTCATCTTTTTGAGATTGTTTTGGATATCAAGGCCTATTGAGATTCCACATGAATTTGAAGACAAATTTTGCTATTTCTACAAAAAAAGTAATTAGGATTGTGATAAGGATTGAATTGAGTTTGTAAATCACTTTAACTAGTATTATTGAAGTGTTAGCAATGTTGTCTTCTTATCCATAAAAATGAGATGCCTTTCTATTTATTTATGGCTTATTAAATTTCTTTCATCAATGTTTTGTAGTTTTTATTGTACAAGTCTTTCACCTCCTTGTTAAATTAATTCCTAAATGATATTTTTTGGCACTATTGTAAATGAAATTGTTTTCTTAATTTCCATTTGTCTGTTTATTGTGAATATATAGAAATGCAACTGTTTTTTGCATGTTGACTAGGTATCCTGCTACTTTGCTAAATGTATTACTTCCAATTTTGTGGAATTTTTAGTTTTCTATACATAAATCATGTTATCTGTGAACAGCGATGATTTTACTTCTTGCTTTCCAATTTAAGTGATTTTTTTCCCCAAAAGTGCTCTGGCTAGAATTTTCAGTACTGTGTTATATATACTAAAAGTGGTGAAAACAGGGATACTTGTCGTGTTCCTTAATCTAGAGAAAAACCTTTCAATCTTTCACCATTATGATTTGTGCTTTGGGCTTCTCATATATGAATTCTACTGTGTTGAGATAGTTTCCTTCTATTTCTAGTTCACTGAGTATTTTTACCTTGAAATGTGTTGAATTCTATTAAATGTGTTCTCTGCATAATGACCGTGTGCTTTTCCTCCTTCATTCTATTTATTTAGTGTATTACATTCATCAATTTTTGTATGTTGTAACATCCTGTATTCCAAGAAAAAACCCCACTTGGTCATACAGTGTTATGGATTATGCTTCTCTTAATATGCTGCTAAATGCAGTTTGCCAGTGTTTTCGTGAGGATTTTTGCATCGATATTCACCAGGAATATTGGTTTGTAGTTTTCCTTGTAGTGTTTTTGGTATCAACATAATACTAGTTCAAAGAACGAGTTAGGAAGAATACTTTCTTAAGTTGTTTTTAAAAGTTTAACAATTGGTGTTAATTTGTCAAATGTTTGGTAGAACTCACCAGTAAAGCCATCAGGTTATTTTTACTGTCAAAAAATTTATGGCCCTGGAAGGTTGGCTCAGTGGTAGAGTGTTGGCCTGGCGTGCAGAGGTCCCGGGTTCGATTCCTGGCCAGGGCACACAAGAGAGGCGCCCATCTGCCTCTCCACCCCTCCCCCTCTCCTTCCTCTCTGTCTCTCTCTTCCCCTCCAGCAGCCAAGGCTCCATGGGAGCAAAGATGGCCCGGGCGCTGGGGATGGCTCCTTGGCCTCTGCCCCAGGCGCTAGAGTGGCTCTGGTCTCAGCAGAGCGACGCCCCAGAGGGGCAGAGCATCGCCCCCTGGTGGGCGGAGCGTTGCCCCCTGGTGGGCATGCCTGGTGGATCCCGGTCAGGCGCATGTGGGAGTCTGTCTGACTGTCTCTCCCCGTTTCCAGCTTCAGAAAAATACAAAAAAAAAATTATTACTAATTAAATATTTTTACCAATTATGGGTAAATAATTTTTTTTGTGATTTAGTCTAGGTAGATTTTGTCTTTTCAGAATTTGTTTATTTCATCTAAGTTATTTAATTTGTTGATGTGCAATTGTTCATAGTATTCTCTTATTATTCATTTCTTTTCTACAGAATTGATAGTAATCTTCTTTCTAAAACTACCCTGAGGAAAGAGTCTATGTGTGTGACTTTCTTTTCTGATTTCAATATATATTTTTTCTTAATCAATCCAGCTAAAAGTTTGTCAATTGGTTGATCATTTTGAATACCCAACTTTGGTTTCATTGATTTTTTTCTACTGTTTTTCTTTTCTCTATTTTATCTCTACTCTAATCTTTATTATTTACTGTCTTCAGTTACCATATGTTTAGCTTGCTCTTTTTGTAGTTCTTTAAATTAGAGAAAACATATTTTGGCCCTGGCCGGTTGGCTCAGCGGTAGAGCATCGGCCTAGCGTGCGGAGGACCCGGGTTCGATTCCCGGCCAGGGCACACAGGAGAAGCGCCCATTTGCTTCTCCACCCCTCCGCCGCGCTTTCCTCTCTGTCTCTCTCTTCCCCTCCCGCAGCCAAGGCTCCATTGGAGCAAAGATGGCCAGGGCGCTGGGGATGGCTCCTTGGCCTCTGCCTCAGGCGCTAGAGTAGCTCTGGTCACAATATGGCGATGCCCAGGATGGGCAGAGCATCGCCCCCTGGTGGGCAGAGCATCGCCCCTGGTGGGCGTGCCGGGTGGATCCCGGTCGGGCGCATGCGGGAGTCTGTCTGACTGTCTCTCCCCGTTTCCAGCTTCAGAAATGAAAAAAAAAAAACAAAAAAAAAAAACAAGGAGAAAACATATTTTTTATTTGAGATATTTGTTTTTTAACATTTTAAAATTTTTATTGATTTTAGAGAAAGATGAAGGAGAGATAGAGAGAGAGAAATGTCAATTTGTTGTTCATTTATTTATGCATTCAGTGGTTGATTCTGTATATGCCCTGGTTGGGAAGTGAATCTGTAACCTTGATGTATTGGGACAATGCTCTAAGCAACTGAACTATCTAGCCAGGGCCCTTTCTTCTTTTTTAATGTAAACATTTATACCTATAAATTTCTCCTTTAGCACTGCCTTCACTGAATCCCATAAGTTTTGTTGTGTTTTTTTAGCATTATCATTTGTCTCAAGTACCTTTCAATTTCCCTTGTGATTTCTTCTTTGATCTATTGGTTAAAAATGTGTTGTTTAATTTCCACAAATTAGTTAACTTTCTAGTTTTACTTCTGTAATTGACTTCTAATTAATTACATCCATTTTGGTCAGGAAAGGTACTTTGCATAATATTTATCTTTTTATATTTATTAATACCTACTTTGTGGTTAACGTGTTCTAGTTTGAAAAATGTTTCATGCACTGGAGAAGAATGTGTCTTCTGCTGTTGTTTGTAGAGGGTTCTGGTAACTCTAGTTGGTTTACTACATTGTTCAACTCTTCTATTTATTTATTCTCTGCTTTATTTATTTATTTACTGTATCTTTCCAAAGCTAAAAGCAGGGAGGCAGTCAGACTCCCGCATGCGCCCGATTGGGATCCACCTGGCATGCCCACCAGGGGGTGATGCTCTGCTCATCTGGGGCATTGCTCTGTTGGAACTGGAGCCATTCTAGAGCCTGAGGCAGAGGCCATGGAGCCATCCTCAGCACCTGGGCCAACTTTGTTCCAATGGAGCCTTGGCTGTGGGAGGGGAAGAGAGAGATAGAGAGGATGGACAGGTGGAATGGTGGAGAAGCAGATGGGCACTTCTCCTGTGTGCCCTGGCCAGGAATCAAATCCAGGACTTCCACACACTAGGCTGATGCTCTACTGCTGAGCCAACTGGCCAGAGCCTCTCTGCTTGATTTGTCTATCCATTACTAGAGTGGGATATTGAAGTCTCCAACTATTATTGTAGAAATGTTTATTTTCATTTCAATTTCAATTTTTACTTTATATGTTTTGAAGGTCTATTATTAGGTGCTTAAATGCTTATAATTATACATCATACTTTGGTATATAGAACTTCTAATTAATATATAATGTCCTATGTTTTTTTATAACTTTTTTACTTTAATTTTTCTATTGACTTGAGAGAATGAGGAACAGAGTGAGAAAAGGGGAGAGAGAAGCATCAAAATCATTGTTCCACTTAGTTATGCATTTATTGATTATTTCTTGTACGTGCACCAAAACAATTATCTATCCATGTTGCCAAAGAGCCAGAGTCATTTTTTTATTTTTTATTTTAAAGACAAGTTTGTCTGATATTCATATAGCCACTGAGGCTCTCTTTCTGTTACTATTTTTGTAAAATATCATTTCCAATCGCTTTACTTTCAGACATGTTGTGTCTTTGGATCTAAAGTAAATCTCTTAAACAGCATATAGTTTTAACATGTGTTTTTAAATAATAAATTTTGTTACTCTATGTTGTGATTGTAGAGTTTAGTTTTTTTACATTTAGAGTAATTGCTGATAAAAAGGAATTAAGTCTATCATTTGCTATTTGTTTTCTATGTGCCTTATAGTTTTTTTATCCCTCATTTCCTGCATTATTGCCTTCTTTTATGTTTAACTGACTTTGCACTAAAAGATTTTAATTCCCTAATCATTTCCTTTTGTATATATTTTATAGCTATTATTTTTGTGGGTACCATCAGGATTATATTTAATATCCTAAAATTATCACACCTTAATTTAAATTTATACCAGCTTAGTTTGAGTAACATACAAAAACTCTCTTCTTTAAAGCTCTGTTCTGATCCCTTTTAATTGCTGATATCACAAAATAACATCTTTTATACATTGTGTATTCAAAAACATAAATTAACCATTTTAAATCATTAGTGTTTTAAATAATGTAGAGAATAAAACGTGATCTTACAATTCAAAGCTAAAATAATATTAGCTTTTAGGCTAATTATTTAAATTAATTGTCTCTTAAAAATAGTCGAAAACAAAAGGAGTGACAGGCTGGCTTTACAATAATACCAGCTGTTATAATTGGCCAAGTGTTTACCTTTAACAAGATATTTGTTCTATTGGTGCTGCTGCTATGAAGCAATGGGGCAGAGAAGCGTCCTGAGAAAATCTCAGCTATGCTTTGCCCTTTCCCTCAAAAGTCCATCCAAGCCCTGACATCTTCTAAGGCTAACCCACTCAACAGTCCACAATTTGGTCCTAGTAGAAACTCCACTCATTAATTATATTTCAGAGAAACTATGAGGAAAGAGAAACAAAATGAGTAACCAAAAGGAAATGGTAACATCAACTCCTCCTGGGGGTCCCTAATCACCATTCCAATCATAACAGTGATAATCACCACCTTGTGCTTCTCTGGAAATATGGTTTTCGTACCTAGGCTGCAATTTGGCAGTCCTTGACTTTAGTTGTTCCTTTTCTGCTACATTCCTGACATAGTAAGCATACACTATGCCTTGTAATGAAAAATTCATCTAGTTTTGGGTCTGCCTTACGATCTCTGCAAGAGTCAAAGTGCTATCAAACCTGTGAGGACCTCAGGCTGAATGTTATTGCTGTCAGAGGACAGCGCCATCTTATTGTGTAATGGATAGAGTGGCTCTATCCAAAGCAGGCATTCTCATCAGAGAAAGGCAAAGTCGTCGCCTTATGCAATGTCCTCTCTTAAGATTTAATGTCTAACCAGATACGGAGAAAGCAGAGAGGCTTATGATGCCGAGGAAGAACCTGACATTAAGACAACCTGAGGACAGAGCCATAACGGTTAAGCCACAGATTTCATACATCATGTCTGCTGTCTCATGGTCCTAGTTGTTGAAAACAGCTACAGAACTACTGATGGGCATGGCAAGTATTCATCAAAATCTGAGTTTTTAAATTGACAATTATAGTTTGACATATGACATCATTTATGTAATAAAAATATGTAATATCTATAAGAACCATTTATGATATGTAAGGGACTGAAGGAATTTTAGGTCCCAGAGTGAAACAATGTTTGATTTTTCTCTTTTTTGAGAAGTCATAAAAATCCTTTTGACCACAAAGTTGAAGTATTCCCCCATATAAGAAAACTGAGTCATTGGGAAATTGATTTTGTTTTTCAAAACTGAAGTGTACATCAAAATAAAAAAAATATATAGATGCATGTTATAGGCTAATAAAAAGTATATATCATATTAATTAAAAAGTGAAGAAAGAATAACAAGAAAACCTCTCAACTTCTGCACTCTCCATGTAACTGTTCAAAAATATGCCTGTGGAAAGACCCTGAATCAAACTGCCCTTGGGTGGGTCTGGATAACTCCTGAACATGTCTGCCTTAGCATTTCAGTAGGGAAAAGAAAGAACTACTTTTCTTCTATGAAGTGCTAAGTTGCTCCTGCCCTATTTTCAGGATGTACCAAGAAAGAAGCTGCTCCAGGAGTCCAAAGCAAGTTTGGGCCTGAGCAGGGATTTACAGCCACTGTGTGTTTTCCGACTTTTAAAAATGCAACTGGGGGTTGAGAGAAGGCTGAAATCTTTAAGCAGCCCATTCGTTTTTTACTCTCCTTTAGTCTTTTCCCTTCCAGAACATAAAGGCAGCCAGCACTTTCTGAGTCAGTCTGCCCTTGATAAAAAAAAAAAAAAAAAAAAAAAAAAAAGACAACTGAGAGGTAAGTGAATCTACTCTACTTTGGAGTCAGGATTGAGATAAATCCATCATAATACAAATTACAATGCGGAACACGGAGGAAGAACGGTCTTTCCCACTTTCTTGCCTTTAAAGAGACAGAATACCCTAATCTCTCATCCCTCCCTGCACCTATCTTTTCCAGATCACTTGCTGCTGTCCTGGATATGTGACATGCTGCCAGGCTGTCACCACACACGCATTATTGCTCCAAAGGCAGAAGCTGAGCTCCCAGAACCAGAGCCAGCAGCTGAACCCTGCAGCCCAGACTATCAGGCTGCCTGCGCTGTTCCTCCGGGGTCCTCAGAGGCCATTTTGAACCAGATATTGAGAGGTTTAAGCTTAAGACCAAGTTGTCTGTGAAAGAAAGTTGATGAATTAGCACTTCTGCCCCACAGCTCCTGGAGTCTGTGTGTTTAAGAAGTTCCCAGTGGTTTCTCACTCCTCCTTGCTCCCTTTTCTCCCCCCACTTCTCTGTTGCTATGTTATAGAAGGTGGAAAGAAATGGAGCAAAAATCAGAAACTGAAAATAAAAGTAATTTATGTCATTTTTTTTTGGTAGGTACCACACATCTGGAAACAGTGCAGGATACAAAACAGGCTTAGACCTTTATAGTTATTCTTAAGAGTTGATTTAAGAGACTGAGAATGAATTATTTTATATAAATAGAGTTTCATAGAAGTTTTCAAATACTAAAATGGTTAATACAAAAATAATTTTAATATTATATATGTGTGCGTTGAGGACTCCTTTTAGTCTCTCTCCAGTGTCTAGCAGGGGCCAGTCTGAAGCAGGGAGTGAGGAGAGGGAGGAAGCCACTCCACCCTGTACCTCTAAGTTAGGGTTAGAGTTCAGTCCATCAGTCCCTGAGAGGACTTCTGCCTCTTTCCATAAATGAGGGAGTAGGCACTCCTTCTCCAATGCAGGGCTCTTTGTGCAGCCACGCTGAGTGCCCGAGAAGAAGAAGCATCCCTCCAGGACACTTTGCTTGCGCCGTCGCCTCGCAGCTGCCTCGGATACAAACGCAAGAAAGGCTGAGCTGCCCAGAGCAAAGCGCTCCGCCGCGCCCCTGCCGGTGCCTAGCTGCCCCGCCGGTTGGACACGCGCCGTTGTTTTACGAACACGCGCGTGGAATACCACGTCTAAGAGTGAACTTACTTGGTGCAGGGTCACACAGACTGGGGACAAGTTCTCAGCTGGCCTCGCTTTTCCCTGGCGCGCTCCTAGTGCGTCTGGCTCCTTCCGGTCCCGACTGGTCTGTTTAGAAGCCGAACATCCAGCCAGATATCACAGCCAGGGAGGTATGGGTCGGCGTGCAGAGCCGAAATCGAAAGGACACGCGCGTCTAGGGATTTTAACTGTTAAGGGTTTTCATGTTTCTTAACGAGTGTGGGGGCCATCTGAGGTGGACGATTCTTGGTTTCTCCACACCCAGTGCCCCCCCCCCCCTCCCGCCACTTGGTTAGTGTCTCCTGCCCCCGCAATGAACACAGGGCAGCAAGCTGAGTGGCAGCCCCTGACAGGAGGCTGACAGAGGTCCACAGCCTCTCTGGGGTATTTTTGGAAACAATTTGAGTGTTTTCTTGTTTGTTTTAATTTTTACTATGTCATTTCTTTCTTTCATTTTAAGGACTCTTATTATCACCATAAGTCATTTTTTATTAAGGAATTTTACAGCACAGATATAATCGCTATAAGCATCAACTCGCATATGTGCCTTAACCAGGCAAACCCTGGTTTCCAACCAGGGACCTCAGTGTTTCAGGGTTCCTGGTCCGAGGCTTTACCCACTGCACCACCACAGGCCATGCCTATCAACACACCTTTAAAAAGCCGCCAATACCATAAATATTTTCGTTCAGTGTTCTGGTTTTATCTTCCATTAAGGTTTTCCCTTCATATTTGAATTTTAGTGTGATCATTAATTCAGAAAAAATAAATATAAAATTTTAAAGCATTTCACTGTATTAAACTACAGACCAAAAATTGTATAATCGTTAGTCATTTTCTGCATCTGTTGCCTTCTGGATGGCTATAGGGTAAGAATTGTGTTATTGAACAATTTTGGGTTAGTTTCATTGCCCATTTTTTATTCTGAGTTGGTTTCAAAGGCATTAAAGTGTTAATTCCATTTTCATCAATCTGTTTGGTGGAAATTGGCCCTGTGACAACATGGTAAAAACTAAGTAACAACAGCTAGATGTTATAGAGTCACTTTAATGGTATAATCAAAAATAGATTATTGTGGGTGGAGCGCAGAGCACATTCCTAGCAGCTGTGGCTGATGCAACACTGTGAGAATACTACAGCTCCCAGAAGCCTCCTGGGCATTCCCAGGAAGGAAGCTCGCCTGCAATAAGGAAGTGACTTAGCGCCAACCACGCAGCTCCCTGATCTTTTCAGCCATTGGCTTTGAAGGACATGCTGTAACACCCTATAGGCTGAACCTGTGTATATAAGCTAGTTTACTTCTTTTTTTTTTTTTGTATTTTTCTGAAGCTGGAAACGGGGAGAGACAGTCAGACAGACTCCCGCATGCGCCCGACCGGGATCCACCCGGCACGCCCACCAGGGGTGACGCTCTGCCCACCAGGGGGCGATGCTCTGCCCCTCCGGGGCATCGCTCTGCCGCAACCAGAGCCACTCTAGCGCCTGGGGCAGAGGCCAAGGAGCCATCCCCAGCGCCTGGGCCATCTTTGCTCCAATGGAGCCCTGGCTGCGGGAGGGGAAGACAGAGACAGAGAGGAAGGAGTGGGTGGGGGTGGAGAAGCAAATGGGCGCCTCTCCTATGTGCCCTGGCCAGGAATCGAACCCAGGTCCCCCGCACGTCAGGCCGACGCTCTACCACTGAGCCAACTGGCCAGGGCCTAGTTTACTTCTTGAATAAAGTGGATCTGCATCACTGAACCTGGTCCCCGGAGTCAGGTCTTTGCATCTCCATCGTCCTCACCGCTGGCAGGACTTGTCCACAACTGGTGCCCGAATGTGGGGCAGCGACCTAACCGGCATCCAAGGGATGGGTGAGTGACTCTCTGCAATGGGAAACTTTCTCCCTCACTTTCAAGACCCGCAGGCTCGAGCCCTGCATGCCCTATTGCAGAGTAGGCGAATTAAAGTTTGTGAAAAGGATCACTGTACTTGCTGGGAGATTCTCTCTGGTCTCAATCCCTGGATTGAGGACGCACCCCTCTGTGACCTGGATACTTGGGCCCGAGTTCTCTGACGCGTTCATTCGGCCGAGGTGCATGGGGGCAAACCTTCCTTCTCAGCCTCACTTCTGCCTTATTGGCAATACATGCCTGCTTGACTGGTGCTCCTGCTGGGGACCCTCCGCCAGTCCCTAAGGTCTTACAGGCTACTCCTCTTTCAGAGGAACCCCTACCTCCATATTTGCCTCCCCCTGTAGAGGAAGAAAAGGCTTGGGCCACCGGTTTTGATGGACTTGCAGCTGAGCATGCAGAAACAAAACTAGATACATTAGAAACCGCGCCATCAGCTTTGCCACCCGTAAAAGCAGTAGTCGCTACTTCTGCATTCCCTGCTGTGGCTCAGTGCCCCACCCCAGCCTCTCAGATGCCATTTTCTCCAACATGTGTTCCTGCTGCAAACCCATGGGCCAGCTTATACGCCCCCATTTGCCTTTTTTCTTTGTCTGTCTTGTCTATTTTTTTGTATCTCTTGCTCTCTCTCCTCGCCCCCTCTCTGAAATGACACTGGAAGGACCCTGCCACAGCACAGTGGCAGGGATCACACCCTCTTCTAACACAAGGGAGAGGTTATGCTTGTGTTTTTCAGCCAGTTTGGATCCCAGGAACCCCCTAACCTGCTTGAAAGGGTTTCTTGGGCGCCCACTAAGTGGTTCAGTCTTCACCCATCCAAAGCCACAGCCCTGGCCTTCTCCACACTGACTACGCCTGAGGGGAGGAGGTCCTTGGTGCTCCAGAAGAAGACCTCGTGGCCGGCATGCGCACCCCATCACCTGGGGGGATGTGGAGGCTTTGTCAGGGCGAGCCCAGAGAATTGCCCCTGACGGGCCCCCAGGCCCTGGTGCTCTGTTCTTGCTTGTGTGTGCTATAGTATCCACTGACTCCCAGATGCAGGCGGCGACAGCCCGGGGCTCAAGCCCAGCAGTGCAAGCTAGTGTTTTCAGTTCATCTTTGGAGGGTGAGCAGAATTGGGCCGGAGTTGCGATTCGCAGATTCTAGAAAGTAAATGGTGGCAGCTGCGGCAGGAGGATGAACGGAAGCCAGGCTTGCATTGCCGAGTGGCCACTGGAACAGCAGGGAGTGCCTGCTAAGCCGCTGCTGGATTCACTGACATTTTGAAACATAGGGGTGGATGCCATCATGCTCTCCAGAGCAGAGATGGAAATGCTGACTGCTATTGCCTCGTGCTCCTCTTTGGGACAGTGTAAGACCTGCCAGGACGGCAGGGATGAGGGGGGTGGCTGAGGCCTTATGTGCGTGGACTGATTTCCTGGACTATGACCTGAGTGAGCACTAGCTCCTTTGTTGGATGGACTTACGGGTTTTGGACAATGTGAAATACTCTGATGGGGGTGGAAGACGGCTTTACTGGAGGCCCTTCCCCTTCCCTGGGAATCTTTTCCCATGGCTAGAAAGAAGGCCAAGGACATTTTACGCTTTTGGCAAAGTGCTCAGAGACTGGTGAAATGTATCTTTGTAATTGTTGAAATTGTATGATTTGTCAAGTTGTTGTAATTTGTGTAATGTGCCTTGCAACCATATGCAGTACGCAGCCCACGGCAAGCCATCTGTTCTGTGTTTGGATGCTGGACCTTTGTGGGAAGGGGGTGTTTATGGACCTACATCCATTTTTTACAATCAAAATAAAACTGTGCTTAACGACACCTAGAAGGTCTCTGTAACACAATGAAAGGGAAATGACATCCCGACCCCTAGGAGAAATCCCCCATTCAATTCTTAACTAGTCAAACATTACAGAAGCTTGCCTCATTGTTTAATCCAGCTAATCTATTAGCATATATTATAATAGGTATTATAGTTCTTTTAGTTCTACTAGGGTTCTGTTGCATAATGCATAACATTCAGAAGCTACAACAGCAAGCTGTCATTCATCAAGTCCTATTGGCCTTAATTAAAAGAGAAGGGGGAGATATGGGTAGACCACAGAGCACATTCCTAGCAGCTGTGGCTGATGCAATGCTGTGAGAATACTACAGCTCCCAGAAGCCTCCTGGGCATACCCAGGAAGGAAGCTCACCTGCTAAGGAAGTGACTTAGAGCCAACCACGTTGCTCCCTGATCTTTTCAGACATTGGCTATGAAGGACACACTGTAACACCCTATAGGCTGAACCCATGTATAGAAGCTAGCTTATTTACTGAATAAAGTGGATCTGCGTCACTGAACCTGGTCCCTGGAGTCAGGTCTTTGCGTCTCCGTCGTCCTCACCTCCGGCAGGACTTGTCCACAGATTATTATTTTGTGTGTGTGTGTGTGACAGAGACAGAAAGATAGAGGGACAGATAAGAGAGAGAAATGAGAAGCATCAATTCTTTATTGTAGCACCTTAGTTATTCATTGATTGCTTTTCTCTTATTTACCTTGACCGGGGGGCTCCAGAAGAGCAAGTGACCCCTTTCTCAAGCCAGTGACCTCGTGCTGAAACTGGTGAGCCTGCACTCAAGCCTGATAAGCCCACATTCAAGCCTGGTAAGCCTGTGCTCAAGCTGGTGACCTCAGGGTTTCGAACCTGGGCCCTCTCTGTCCTAGTCTGATGCTCTATCCACTGTGCCACTGTTTGGACAGGCAAAAAATAGAGTATTAAAATGAAAAACTAGTTACAAGAAAGCTGTTACATTGAATACAGTAGCAGAAAATACATTGAAAATTGAAAATTTTAAATTCCTTTAAATTTGTGATGTCATATTACCAATCAATCATATTTTCATTGGAATGTTTATCTCTCTCTCTTTTTTTTTTTTAGAGAGAGAGGCAAGAACATGGAACTTCTCCTGTATGAGCCCTAACCAGCAAATCAAACGGGCAACCTCCATGCTCCTGAATAATACTCCAACCAGCTGAGCTATTGGGCCAAGGCTAGGAATATTTCTCTTTCGATATGAGTTTATATCCCAGACTCCTTATTTTCAGAGTTAAAATGTATTCTTATTGAGTTATATTGTTAAACAATTTTTAAAAATTGTCTTTATTTGGTATTTTAAATTTGGGCAATGTGTTTTTTCTTGCAACACATAGTGGTACATTTCACTTGTACAGGTAATACAATTGTGAGGCCCATTACTATTGTACATTTAAAGATCAATGAAGCAAAGCTCTTACTTTTGGATGATCTGTATCTTGAAGGTGATAAATAAAAAATAAAACCAGAAATAATGGGTGTTGAAATGATGTTACAGATAAAGTGCTTGTGTCTACAAAAGCAATGTTTAATTATATTAAGAATGGTTATAGATGGTTTCACAGAGAATATTTTATTTCTGTTTAATTTTAAAGAATAACTCACTTTTGGACAAAGAAATGATTGAAGGAAAAATATTTTAAAGCAAAAGAAGGAAATGAGCAAATATACAGAAGTAGGTGCCAAATGCTAGGAATCAGTCCTGTCCAATGCAGCTAGTATAATGGGCTCACTGAAAATAATATAAAAAGATTGATTAGGACATGGATCATAGACTATTTTGCACAGGCAGGTAGAGATCTTGCAGATTACTCGGCATGCTGAAAGCCGTGTTTGAATTCCATTTCTCTAATAGCAAGGGTAGAGAGTGAATAAATTGAGTATATTAGAAGTCGAGATCTTTTAGGTGTTGGGGACTATAGCTCAGAAGACATGTTACAGTCCCACCCCTCTAGGTTCCATAGAGTCATTCAGGGTTTCAGGTTCCTTCCATTCTATTGTTTTATATTCACTAAGGCATTGTACACATCTACATGGTCAAAGATTTGAGTGCTGCCACATTTGATGTCCAGATAGATGAGAAAAAGTGACTGGTGGAGAACAAGCTTAAAGTTACCTGACCCAGATTCAGAAGAAACATACAAATGCTTCTGGTTACATTTTATGTACACATGATCATACTTAGATGCAAGATCAACTAGAAAGATGTAATGTCTACCTGGGTTACCATGAGCTCGTCATATAATATATATATAAAACTATAATATTTGAAGCCAAAAATTTTGTGATAGTTCTAAAAGTATATATAACAATATCAAAACAAACTTTATTAAAAGATCTTTAATTTAACTTGGCATTTCTAGAGCTGAATGTAAGCTGGGTTGGGTGTCATGACCCTATACTACTGTGACACAGAGACTGATGATGAAGGATGAGAGCTGATGAAGGCTATAAAACTAGTTAGTACTTTTGACCTTTAAATCAATATAATATCATTGTTATTTATTATTTTATTGTTTTGTTAACTTATTTTATTATTTAAAATTTATTATTTTTTATTGTTTAAAAATATATTTGGAGTCTTTCTTCTACCTTCCATGGTAGTAAATAAATAGTTGTAAGAAAAAGTATCTTTAAAAGCATATATTCTAAAAGTGTAAGTCATAAAGTGTACTATTGCTAAAGAAAGAATTATTAAAATTATTTCTTAAACTGATAGAGAGTAATGAGACTGGATTTAACTGAAATAAAATGTTTTCATGTCCTACTAGTTTACTTACAGAAAAGATGATCGAGCAAATTTTTTAGAAAGTATGTTTATTTGGCTTCAAGTATACTCAGCTTTTGGGAATGGTAGGAATTCTCAGACAAGAAAAGTTTTATTTTAACATGCTGTACACAGAGCTTGGCAGAAGACCATAAAGCTGCTGCTGATACACCAACCCTTCCAGAAAGCCCAAACTTGAAGCTGTCTCAGTTCCAAATTCTGTAGAGTACTGTTCTGCAACTGAGAAAAATGTAGCTATAAAGGAATAATGGCCCTCAAAAGATGACTCATAGGTCAGGAAATTCTAGAATTAAAGACAGTAGCTGACTGTGACAAAAACAAAGCAATATGAAAAGCAGCTTGGATATTGGTAGGCCCTGTAATGTACAGACTACAAAGTTTATGGTTTCAGAATTATACAAAGTGTCAGCAATGGAATCAACTTAGTGGGTTCACCATGTAAGTATATTACTTTGCTCAAAAGCTGGACTAAAATTACATCACTATAGGAAGAGTACACCTCTGCATGTTCTTCCTTTACCTAGAACATAGAGTCTAATGGGAAAACTGAAATTATATGTTTTTTTATTTGAAAGATGAATATCTTGGGGAATACTGAGGTTCTGGTATGACCTACTACAATAGAATGTTAGGATTACATCTGAATTGTTAAAAGTTCAGTTTCTCCCATGTCACATTTTGAGAAGCCCTTTCTTCAAAACCCACGTGCCCCTTCTCCACTCATCTTCAACTCATGCTATCTCCTGTCACTTGTCCACTCTTACATGAGGGGTGACTTAGACTTCTGCCACATCACTGAAGTCCCTGGTCATTCTTCTTTCAGGGAACATTTTATAGTTCACTGTTCTGAGTCTCTGTAAAGCCAGGAGCCACAGCCACTATCAGAGCAGCCCGGCTCATGCAGGTTCGCATTGGATTTGGACAGTCGGTAAAGAAACAATGGAGCCACAAACTGGTGGGCCATAGTCTTTAATTCTAGCTTGCACCCGGCGGGCAAGTAAAAAACACACACTGGGCTCCAAAAAGCCACTCACATTCAGTGCTCACAAAGCCACTGACTTATCCAAGTTTCCTAGAATCAAAGGTTTCTAGCTCACCAGCCTTATTCTCCTCAGTTCCCCATCTCCTTACTTCTCCAGCGTCAAACTGCACAAACTGGCCTCTCACTCAATACTCTGCCATCTTGGCTGCTTCTCCTGGCCACATGGCCTCTTTCTGCTCTCTGCTCTGCTCCCTCTGCTCTCTCATGCTAATCATCCCAGGAACCAAGAGAGCAAGCTCTCGTTCTGCCCCCATTTTATAGTGTAGAAATCCAAACCTTTAATCCAATATACAAAACAGGGAAGTCTCTAATACAAAGTCACTTATCTGAGGCATGATTGGATTGTACCGCCTCACATCAAAATGGGTGGGAAAGGCTTAATCCCAAAACCAAGCACCAGGCTACAAGGATTCTACCTGCCCACAGAGACACACATTAATATCACCTGGGCGACGGCCTCCTCGTGGGCAGCGCTGTCTTTAACAAAGTGAGCATAATATATTTTATCTGCCCAACAGTCTCCTAAGAACAGCTCAGTGACTTGTAAATGTGCCTTATATGAAGAAACATCTTCTTGTCCTGGAAACATAAAATGGAAAATTTTCCTCGAGAGTCACTGGTGTGGCCCCCTCCATGCCTACTTCATCTGTCATGGTGTGAAGACATCTATCTGTAAGTGCACTGTTGTTGCGCCACACCTCCAGTTACCCATTTACAACATTTGTCAGGGGTTGTCTATTTAAAGTACATGTAGATAAAAGAAATTTAAAAATTTTGATCAGTTTCCAGTCTCAGGGTTATACAGTCCTCAGTCTAAAACCTCTTCAGGTTTCATTTAGAAATGAGATGACATTTTTCCTGGCTTAATATTTTTTTTTTAGTGTTTCTTTGGTATCAGAAAATTTGCATAACAAGGTTAAGAGACTTTTAAATTTGAAGAAGTGTGTGTGAGGAAGGGGATCATTGTCTTTTAGAGCTACCCCAAGAGGTACATCAAAAACCCATATCAAGCCTGACCAGGTGGTGGCACAGTAGAGTGTTGGACTGGGATGCAGAGGACCCAGGTTTGAGACCCCGAGATCGCCAGCTTGAGCACGGGCTCATCTGGTTTGAGCAAAAGCCCACCAACTTGAACCCAAGGTCACTGGCTCTAGCAAGGAGTCACTTGCTCTGCTGATGACCCACGGTCAAGGCACATATGAGAAAGTAATCAATGAACAACTAAGGTGTTGCAACGCGCAATGAAAAACTAATGATTGATGCTTCTCATCTCTCTTCGTTCCTGTCTGTCTGTCTGTCCCTGTCTATCCCTCTCTCTGACTCACTCTCTGTCTCTGTAAAAAATAAATAAATTTTAAAAAACCCATATCAAAATAAATAATATGAATACCATCAAAATAGAAGAAGGAAGTAAAAGGGATAATTTTTTAAATGAATGAAAGACAAGAATCCACATACCCAGAAGTTTAGGCAACCTCATGTAGAATGAGAAAGAAAATCACACCATGGCCCATTCATAAAATCCATATATTAAGACAAAATCTAAAACACTTAGAGAAACAATTAAAAACTGCCTACGGAAAATCAAAAAATGGAAAGTCAGAAGACTTATTCCTAAAAACTATGACAGTTAGAAGAAAGAGGAATAACATTTCTAAAGTACTGAATGAAAAAGAATGTCAAACAGAATTCCCTTCCCAGTAAAAATGTTTCCAAAAAAATACAAACTCTGGTCAAATAGCTCGGTTGCTAGAGCATTGTTCCAATATGAGAAGGTTGCTGGTTCAATTCCTGGGTAGGACACTTATAAGAACAGATTGATGTTCCTGTCTCTCTCTCTCCTTTCCTCCCTCTCTAAAATAAATAAATAAATTTTAAAAACAAGATTATTTAAAAAAATACAAAATACTTTCTCATAGTAAAGCTGATTGAATTTATTGTAAGCAGACTTTTATTAAAAATTGATAAAGAAGGTTGTTCTCCTTCTTATAAAAAATGAGAAATGCTTAAAATGATAAACAAGTAAATATAAATTAAACAGAATGCATAAATAAATTTATATTAGGAATTAGAAAGGAGACAGTTTATCATCACAAACCCTCCAAATAGTCAAAATAGTATGAATAATGTTATGTAAATAATTTAAAAGTTGAGTAAAATTAAAAAAAAAAATCCAGTGAAATGTAAATTACCACACTGACACAAGGAAGAAATACGCACCTGGAAAATTCTAGTGACTATTATCAAAATGGAATCCATGAGAAAGAAGTCTTTCTATAAAGAAATCACAAGGCCTGGATGTTTCCATTTTGATTTCTACAGAACTTCAAGTAAAAATAATCTCATTTTTTATATATATCCTTTCAGATCACAAAAAATATAGAATATGGCCCTGGCCGGTTGGCTCAGCGGTAGAGCGTAGGCCTGGCGTGCGGGGGACCTGGTTTCGATTCCGGGCCAGGGCACATAGGAGAAGCGCCCATTTGATTCTCCACCTCCCTCCTCCTTCCTCTCTGTCTCTCTCTTCCCCTCCCGCAGCCAAGGCTCCATTGGAGCAAAGATGGCCCGGGCGCTGAGGATGGCTCCTTGGCCTCTGCCCCAGGCACTAGAGTGGCTCTGGTCGTGGCAGAGTGACGCCCCGGAGGGGCAGAGCATCGCCCCTGGTGGGCGTACCGGGTGGATCCCGGTTGGGCGCATGCGGGAGTCTGTCTGACTGTCTCTCCCCGTTTCCAGCTTCAGAAAAATACAAAAAAAAAGAAAAGAATAAAAAAAAATATATAGAATACATTAACCAATTTATTATTTGTATTGAAGATCCTTTATATCAAACTGTGACTAAGCAGTACACACAAAAAATAAGAAAGCTGTATTACTTATAAATATAGAAGCAAACATTCTAAATCAAAATTCAGTGTATACATCAAGGATAAAACGCCATGACTTAGTTAGATTCATCCTTAAAAGGCTACTGTAATTAAACTTTTAAATAATCACTGACATTAAATGATATGATTAAAAGGAAGTAAATTATATGATCATTTTAATAGATGAAAAATAAAAGTGTGATAAATCTTATCCAATTTTGGTATAAAATTCCATCAAACTGGGTATAAAAGGAAGCTCCCTTAACCTAATAAAAAAAAAGATACCTACACAAATTATAGAAAACCTATTTAGAGGTTAAATCATTCTTTTGTGACTAGGAAAAAGATAGCAAAATCATCTTTTATTACATCTGTTTTATACAGAATAGTAAATTGCAGTGTACTATAAAGTGAGGGGAAAATCTAAAAATTGGAAATGATGAAATTAAATTGTCATTATTTGTAAATTATTAAGGTGGTGATGATGGTGATATGTTTAAATTTTAAATTTTTTTTCTCACCCAAGGTCATTGTATTATTTATCTGTTATTTTATAAAATATTTATCATTTTACTGTTCACCTTTAAGTCTATAATCCACTAAGAATTTTTTTATGTGATGTAAAATATGGATCCAAAATAAAAATTTAAAGGTGGATATCAATTCTCTCAATATAATTTAATCATAGGAATGAGGAAAAGGTTACCTTGTGTGTGTGTGTGTAATAAATATATGATACTTCTACACATGTATGTAAGATCCTTTGTGTAAGTATCACTAAAATTCCTGAGTCATAGGATATGTAGTTCTTCAGTCTTTCTAGATAAAGTTAAACAGCATTTCAAAGTTTCTATAACAGTTTGCACATTACACATACATGCATGCAAACACACACATATAATTTATTAAGGTGACCAATCATCCTCCTTTAGGGAGGACAGTCCTTCTTTAATAAGTTTCATCCTCCCTTGAAAAGTGTCCTCTTACATGTCCTCCTTTTTGATATTGGAAGACTAATCTGTAAATGTAGTATTTGATTGATGTAGAGTCAATCCATTGCATGTGATGTGACATATTTGTATTAGACATGACGATTTGTCAAAGATCACTACAGTGTGGCGAGATGTGATTATAAAATGCATGTGCTCTGCACAGGAGACCTTGAGAGAGCACGTGATATACCGAGCACGCAAATGGCTTTGTGTACTTCTTACTTAAACAGGACACGGCACATATGACAATGTAGACTCATGGTTATTTCTTTCTCAGTGAATATTCAATCATAGACAGGTAAGCACAATTCACATTTTATTAACTCATTATCTATTTAATAATTTCCAAATATGTATAATATTATTTACAAGTATTTTCCCAAAATTTGAGTTTTAAAGTGGAAATCTAACCTCAAACCATATCTATTAATAGTGAATTTTGATTAAATAGTTGCATAAAACAGATGTTTTTTAATTACAAAATGAAAAATACACCCAAATATCACTCCAAATTAGTGGTTTTGTTTGATATTTAGTTTTGTTAATTTAGTTTCCAGAAAATTCACCTACTATGATGTAACATTTTCAGTTCCTAATATGCTTGCATCATTCCTGTAGCTCTATATTTTATTTTTAATTTTAAATTTTATTTAAGAAGTGAAAAAACTGAAAAAGAGAAAATGCCATTTTAATGATAAATTGAAAAAGGAATTTCCATTTCTCATATTAAAGAATGATACCATTGTTTTCTGCAATATTTGCAGTGGGGAATTTTGTATTGCAGTTGGGGGCAGAGCAGCGATAACAAAATACTTTACCACCAACTAACATAAGCAATCGTTAGATGCATCAGCTTCCAGTTGTAAAGTAACAAGTTTTTTTAAAACTTCAAATTATTCTGAAGATGAAAAACAGTTGGCTGCAATGGAGGGAACATTTGAATTTCATACTATAATTCACAATCAAAGTTTTCGTAGTATGAATTGTACAACTAAATTATTGAAAAAGTTTCACAATGTAAAAATCTCTCGTGCCAGGACAAAATGTGAGGCTATTTTGAAATCAGAATTTAAAAATTAGTGTGACAAAATACAGAGGACCTGGAAACTGCAGCATTGGTAATGATTTTAGCTGATGCATCAAATCATAATGAAATTAAGTTGTATCCAATAACAGTAAGATATTTTAATGTTCCCAAGGGCATTTTTAAATTTAGAATTTACTGAGGGTAAAATTTCTAGAATTTTCTTAAACCACCTATACAGAGTAATAAATAAAAACAATTTGAAATTCAAAGTTGTTGCACCGACGGCTGATAATACAAATACAAATTTTGGTGGATGAAGACGCAAAGGGGTGAATAATGTGTATGTAAAATTACAAGAGTTACTCCAAAAGAAAATACTAGGAATAGGTTGTAATGCACATATTTTGTCAAATGCAATGAACACAGTGTCATGTGTCATGCCAATTGATGTAGAAGTAATAATAACTATAATTTATTTGCATTTTAGTCTTTTACCATTCATATTGCTACTTTAAAACAATTTTGTGAAGAAGCAAATGTTGAATACAAAATCTTAGGATATTCAAAAGTTAGATGGTGCCTGACCAGGGGGTGGTGCAGTGGATAGAGCATCGGACTAGGATGCCAATGACCCAGGTTCGAGACCCCGAGGTTGCCAGCTTGAGCACAGGCTCATCTGGTGTGAGCAAGGCTCACCAGCTTGAGCCCAAGGTCACTGGCTCTAGCAAGGGGTCACTTGGTCTGCTGTAGGCCCCTGGTTAAGGCACATATGAGAAATCCATCAATGAACAACTAAGGAACCACAACGAAGAATTGATGTTTCTCATCTCTCTCCCTTCCTGTCTGTCTATCCTTGTCTGTCCCTCTCTTTGACTCTCTCTGTCTCTGACACACACACACACACACACACACACACACACACACACATACACACACACACGTTAAATGGCTTGCTCTAACATCTGCTATAGAGCATGTTCTACAATGATTTGAGTCTCTCCATTCATATTTTTTAAGTTTAGATAAATGTCCGAAAATCCTGGAATTGTTTTTCAATAATAAACTATCTGAGATATTAATGTGCTTTGTACATAATCAAGCATCTATTTTTCACAAAACAATTAAAAAAATTGAAGGTGAACACATTTCAGCTACAGAAGTTAGTCTTAATTTTGAATGACTTTATCCTCCAATATAAATCTAATTTTGAAGAAAAGTTTTTTCCTTTAATTATAAAAATAAAATTGTCAGACTTAGAGGAATCAAATCTGGGCATAACAGAAAAGTTTATAAAGAAGTGCAGAACATTTATCAGACAGGTTTTCAATATATCGAAGAATGGTCTGAAACAAACATCATGGAAAATAACAGTTTTCAGTGGTGTTTTTTTACTTCATTGCAAGTATATTGGGCAGATATTGAATCTTGTCTTGAGTTTTTATCTAGAGAAATGCCAGACATCAAAATAGATGACAATTGTCTCTTTGAAGAAATTAGAAGATTGAATGTATATTTAAATTCTGAAAAATTAATACAATGGGAAAATGATCACATTGAAATTGATAAAAGATGGGTGGAAATATTCAGCCATTTCAAAAATGAACATATTCCATGTGAAAATTTATTTATTTTTGTTCAATTTACATTGTTCTGCCCTGGAACTAATGTAGCAGTTGAGTTTTTTAAATTGCTAATGATTTTTGGACAAGTGAGAAATCGAGATTGAATGTTGATACTCTACCTGCAGCACTTGCCGTAAAATTTAATATAAAGGATATTTCTTGTTCAGATATTTCCAATATATTGTTACAAGATGATACATTGACAAAAAATATTCAATGGAAAAGTACTCATTTAGATAATATCTAAATGAGTACATTTTTCTTACAATTATTATCAAAAGGTAATAGGCATGTGAGCATAATTACAATATAAAATATTACAAATGTTTTATTATGCATTTATCATATTATAGTATATTATTGTTGCAATGAATAAAATGTTTCTTTTATTTACAATATTGTTTTCTTCAATTTATTTTTGTCTTCCTTTTCATTGTAAAAAAGTTGGTCATCTTAATATAATGCAATGACATTGAATGAGAAATAATTATTTCAGAACATGAACACACACACAGACACACATGCACACACTCCACCACCACCTCCCTAATCTAAAAATTACATAAGTTTGACTACATCAGACTAAGTACATTTTTCTTGTAAAACACCATTAAAAGGCAGTCACAGAACAGATAACATTTGTAAATCATCTAAGCACCAAAATACTCCAATATTCACTTTATATATATAACCCTCCTACAAATCAAGATGAAAAAGGTAGACAATGCAGTAGAAAAAAGACAGCTGCAGGAATTTCAAAGGGGAAAAAAAAGCAAACAAACTTATGAAAAGGCACTCAATCACATTTGTAGCAAAAAAAAAAAAAAAAGTATATAAATTAATGTCCCAATGAGCTATTGCCACACAGCTAGTAGATTTTAAGAAGTTAAAATTTTTTGATGTGGAGAACGGTCATAATTTGCTGATTAATGTGTGAACTGTTATAGCACACTTTTTTCTCCTCCACTGCTCACATACATCCATCTGCTTCTGCACTTGGTAGGATACATTCACATCCGAATAAGACTCTAGCCTTTTGGGGAACAATTGTGGAAACTCGAGAAGCATGGTTGGACAGGATTTTTCTGTGGAGGTGATATGTCAGCTAAGAACACATGGAAATAATCTGGTTCACTAGGTGAAGTAAGGAATGGTGAACACACTAGGCAGAGTTTACAGTTTCTGGTTGCAAATGTGGGTTTAGTTATTAATTTCTCTTTGAGGAAAATGTATCCTAAGATAGGTATACAGTTGGAATTGGGATTTGAAGTCTTTTCTGTCTCTAAAATTTAGCAATTAAGGGAATAAACAAAATTTACCTTCACATAACCTTGAAGAGAAAGGTAGGCATGCCCACAGGGCAGAATTCACAACAGATAAATATTCACAACAGATAAGAATTCACAACACTATATCACTAGTGTTGACATAGGTGGACTCATCTTCATGAGTTTATGTGACTCCTATAGTTGGAATGAGTAAACATGAGCATTATTGCTAGAATTTATAGTCACTTAAAATATTTGTTCATTATTGTAACTTCTTATTAAACTACCAGTTTTTATTCCCTCCCCAAAATAAAGAAATTCTTCCTGATACCTTTAAAATTTCAATTCAGAGTTTTTCTTTTCTCTTTCTCTCTCTTTCTTCCTCACTTCCCCCGCCCCCAAATTTCCCATAGGAAATTTAAAGAGTCGTATTCACTTTGCTTGTCTTTTATACCAGTAATGGTTACATCTCTATTGCTTTGTAAAGAACTCCAAAATATAATGTTTTAAAATATGAAATAGCATTTAACATTAAAGACTAAATTTTCTAGGCTTCTACGGCATGTATCTGGAGTCCAGACCATGACATGGGAAAAGAGAGAATCTCACAATACTTATTCAATGTTTTATGGCCTGGATTGAAATATGCATAACCCATGTGTGCTCATATTTCATTGTGAAAATTTATACACGAGGACATACCTGGATGCAATATAGGAAATAAAGACTTCATGTATGTAACCATGTGCTAAGAAAAGAAAGGCAGTCGACTTTTAAATTTTTTGATAGAAGAGGCAACCAGAGATTGCTACACCTTTTGAAATAGAGTATAGTATACTAAAATACTATGTAGGTATAATGACCATAAAGAAATAATGCAATTATACTTCATAATAGCATAAGTTTGGAACCAAATGCATGTTTGTTTGTTTTTTTTTGTATTTTTCTGAAGCTGGAAACGGGGAGAGACAGTCAGACAGACTCCTGCATGCGCCCGACCGGGATCCACCTGGCACGCCCACGGGGGGGGGGGGGGAGGGCGCTCTGCCCACCAGGGGGCAATGCTCTGCCCCTCCGGGGCGTCGCTCTGTTGCAACCAGAGCCACTCAAGCGCCTGGGGCAGAGGCCAAGGAGCCATCCCCAGCGCCTGGGCCATCTTTGCTCCAATGGAGCCTCGCTGCGGGAGGGGAAGAGAGAGACAGAGAGGAAGGAGAGGGGGAGGGGTGGAGGGGTGGAGGGGTGGAGAAGCAGATGGGTGCTTCTCCTGTGTGCCCTGGCCGGGAATCGAACCTGGGACTTCTGCACGCCAGGCCAACGCTCTACCACTGAGCCAACCAGCCAGGGCCCCAAATGCATGTTTTTAAGTTGCATTTCTACATCCTGTGACTTTTTGACCCTGAGTCATTTACCTATATTATTTCTTAGTTTTCTCATCTATAAAATGGTAATCATATGACCAATCTTGCAGCCCTGTTATGAGAACAAGTAACATCTTTCCAGTTCTGAACATGCAGTAATTAATAATTTTTTTTCCTATTAGTAACAGTAAAAATGAACTCAAATTGGAATGGTTGGTCATCTCACTACGTTTTTATTGGGCCCATGTGTGTGTTCATTCGGCCCTCAATTTAATTTAGAAATCAAGCTCCTTTCTCGTTTTTAAATATGATAGGCAGTAAGTCTAATTACAGAGAACTGCATTGATATATTGGAAAAAGAAGGATTACAATCAGAAGGTTTTCCTAAACTGATAGAAGTTAGTAAGTAACACATTTCTTTGAATTGGAATAACAGTCTTTCAAGCCCTATAAATTTAATGAATTTCTGATCCTGAACAAGGTGATTAAGCACTTTGCTCAGGACTAAGTTGTTTGGCACCTTGTGTGCTCAGCTTTGGGTACTTAGTAAACATTCCCAGACAGGAAGAGTCCCATTTTAACACCCTGCAACATAAGCAGAACAAGCACAAACCTGATGATAGCCAGATCTGCATGGGGTTCCTGAACCACGCTTTAAGCACATTCCTGTCAGAAATATTTTTAGTGAAATTCCTCAGCTGACATAAATCTGGAGAAAGAGGAACAAATGCTTTTCAGAATCAAGATTCATGGGCTTTGAACTGATGAACAGTAAAAAGAGACAATAGCTACTGTGACATAAAGTTCATAAACAACAGAATGAATACTTTGGATACGACTAGGCATAAAGACAGTTATAAAGAAGGAAGAAAGAATTGATACTGAGCGTGTCTAGAAAGAAAGTCTGCCCCCAGTTCAGCAGTTTCTGTGCCTAAGGCCTGGGAGCAGGATGGAAATGACAATTTAGAAGGATATATACTTGAAGGAAGAAAGCAGCTTTCTCTAAGAATGGGATGCTAGATGCTAGCATTTTATATCTGCAAATTTAGCACAAGACAGAAAGTTCTCTTATGCCGCTCCAATGAGAGTCCACTTCTGTTTCACATCTTTTGCCTCCTTCCTCCACTAACAGCATGTATCTGCATTAGGCCAATCACTGGTGGTGACCACAGGTCTCAAGGGCACAGCCCAGATTCTTATTCATTCCTCGTCTTGCCCTGACCCCGTTTCCCACAAAACAGATTTGATGGTTTGCAAGTGAAGCCAATTGTAAGAAGTATTTTGATCCCAAGATCCCATTTATGAAATTATAATCACAGTTTGGCCTCCCTCCAGTGCCTGGGACATCTAGTTTGAGATGGTAAATATATGTGATACAGACTGCTATTCATTTCTACAGCTGGTAATGTTCTTTAATGCATGTGTCCAAAACTTTTCAAGGGTAGTTTATTATTGATTTATCGATTGATTTAAATTTATTGCATTTAAATAGATACCAGTTTCCCACCGAATACATCACCCCCACCCCCGTGTTCCCCTCCACATCTCCCTTGCCACCCTCTCCCCAATGCCCTCTCATCTTCCCTCTCGGATTTGCTTTTCTCTCTCTATAACTCTGTTTTATGTATATATAATTACACTAATCTCTTTCCCTTCTCTGATCCCATACTCTGCTTCCCTTTCCCTCTGTCCTCTTTCCCTCTGGTCCCTTTGATCTCACCTCTGTCTCTATTCTGTTTCTCAGTTCACATTGTTCATTGGATTCCTCAAATGAGTGAGGTCATATGATAGTTTTCTTTCTCTGCCTGGCTTTTTTCACTTAGCATAATAGTTTCCAGGTCCTTCCATGTTGTCGCAAAAGGTAAGATTTCCTTAGTTTAGGTTAATGAATTTTGAAATTTGTGACACTGCTGGCAAAAGCTTATGATTTACATTTGTTCTACTTGGCATTTTTATACCTCCAAAGCCTTCAAAACATGCATGTGTTAGTGGAAAACACTTAAAAGGGGTAACACAGTCTCAAAAAAAGGCTCACTCCAGGAAGTGCACAGGTCTTGGCATTCCTTGTTCTAGGCTCCTCTTGTGTGCTCTCTGAAGGAACAAAGCCCAGGATATCCTGGATTGTGTATGTAAAAGGCCTCCTTCCATGTAATTTAAGGTGCTCCAGCCAATACTTGAGTTAGGTCAGCAAGTGACCAGCTACCCAGAAATTATCCTCCCAAACTACAGGAAGGATGATCATTCTGGAAGGATATCAAGTCTTATAACTGAGAACTGCTATTTCTGACAGTTACCAATTTTTTCTAAGATTTTATGTCCAGCACATGTCAACAAAGTTTGGCAGAGCCAGCATCTCTGTTCCTTTCCACTTGTCTCTTCCTTCTTCTGTCTTGTCCTCTTCCTCTTCTCTCCACCCAGCATTTTATTCCTCCTGCTCCTGAGGATATTATGCAGTGCCTGTTGAGTCAGACATTTCTGTTTACAACCAAGTTCATTCCACACATTATTTTGCTCGTTGTCATGGCTTCATCATTTCCAAACAAATATAAACATTTGTTATATGCTACTATGAAGAAATAGAATCCTTATATGTACACCAATTATTTTAGACTAGTTAGACTTCATAAAAGTTGTTTCTCTTTAGAAATTATTATAACTGTCAAGATGATTTGAAGTACTCTCAGAAAAATATATACTTAAGTTGAACTTAAGTTCCCTGTGACTTGACCATTTCATTCCTGAGAATATATACCGTGGAAATGTGGATACATGTACTTTAAAAACATATAAACAATATTACAATAGAGATATGTGTAATAGCTCCCAACTGCATATAACTCAATGTCTTACCTAAAATAGCTAAATCAACTGTGGTATATTGGACAATGGAATATGTAATAGTAATGAAAATATTCAAATTACACTTAAACTTAAAAACATGGATTAATCTGACAGTCATAATGGTGAGTAAAATAAACTACACACTATAGTGTGTAGTTAAATATGCTATTTAATTCTACTTTATATAAATTTCAAAAACAGTCAAAGTTAGTCTTCAATAAGAAAAGTAATAACAGTGGCTATCTTTGAACAGGGTGGAGCACTTATTGTATTAAGAGGGCACAAAATTTTTCTGGAATTTGAGAGTGTTCCTTTTTTTAACCAAGATGATAATTACAAGGATGCACTTATTTTGTGTTTCAACTACTATATACATTTCAGGTCTGAACTTTTATGTTTCTAGGTTATGCTTTACTTTAAAAGGTTAAATACCAGGGGAAAAAGTCTTATACTAATTTTAAAAAAGCCACTGGACAATTTAAAATCTGATCTAAAATGCAGATTCTTACCCACACTATCAGTAATATAAGCTCAGATGCAAAATGACCAGTATGTCATTAAGGGGCAATATACAACTCTCCTCTGAAAGAAATTCGTAAAAAAACAAACAAACCCTCACCACTTAGTTATGCCTGTCTTTCCTTTAGACTTCTTTAATTTTCTGTTTCATTAATATTTGGCAGAGGATAAAGTCTCAAGTTTGTCCTCATCTTGTGAATGTAATATTCTGGTGTCAGTTTCAGGACAAAGTTTGATACTTAACCTTCTATTAATAAAGGTGAAAATGAAAGTGAAGATCAGCAGGGCTTCTCTGAAACTGGACCAATGCTAGGAAATCAGCCACTTGTTTTTCTGCCAGATAAAATCTTTGTTTATGTCAAGGAAACAAAGGAGCTCCAGAGGCAACAAATATTTTTGTGAAATTTGTGAACTGAAATCCATGCCAATGCTCAAACCCCTTTCCAGATAAAATAAAGTTACTAATTGCATGCACAATAAACTTAATCAGTGGTATGTAGAGTAGGAGTCTGTTTTATTATGAAAACCCATAAATCAATAAGGTATGTTTAAAACCCTAGAAGAACATGCACACTAAAATTATAGTATTTCTAGGATAATTAGAAGTTACTTTTATAGTTTACTGTACTTTATGAACTTACATTCAATGAATGTGAATCATTTAAATCATAGAAGCACACATATATCATAAAACATTTTCATTTTGAAAAGAAAAACATTTTCTGACTAATGTTAGTCAACTTTATCTGTTAGAAAGTATTTAACAAGCACTGAATACATCCCAAAGTCTGTCACCCATTAGGGCCCAACTGGGCATACTTATGTTATTTATATTAAGATAGGTCAGCTACGAAAGGAGACTTGGATCAAGTGACTGCATTAGCTCTATCTGTTTGCACAGAAGCTGGGCATTTGATAGAGTTGCAGAGATTAAAGAAAAATAAAGTGTTTTATCCTGGTAAGCAGATAAGGAAGCAAAGGCTCAAAATAATAGCAGGTTGGAAATGGGACAAATTATTATTTTGTCCATGTGATAATTTAAATTACATAGTTTCTACATCTTTCCTTTTCCACTTTATGATAAATGTTGGAGATTTTCATATACTAGTAAAAATAGTATTTCCTTCTTTGTTTTAGTAACCATGAAATATTCCTTTATACATACATCTCATGATTTATATTTCTTGTATCTGAAAGATGAATTTGGAGGTATTTCCAACTTCTGCCATTAAAACAATATTGCAACCAACCTCTTAATACATATGTCATTTTCCTCTAGGGAAGATATATCTATAAGATAGCTTATCTATAAGATATATCTATAACATCAGCAGGGCTTCTCTGAAACCAGACCAAATGCTAGGAAATCAGACACTTGTTCTTCTGCCCAATAAAATCTTTGTTTATGTCAGGGAAGCAAAGGAACTTCAGGGCCAACAAATGTTTTTGGAACTTTGTGAACTGAAATTCATGCCAATGCTCAAACCCCTTTCCAGATAAAATAAAATTACTAATTGCATGCACAATAAATTTAATCAGTGGTATGTAGAGTAGGAGTCTGTTTTATTATGAAAACCCATAAATCAATAAGGTGTGGTTAAAACCCTAAAAGAACATGCACACTAAAATTATAGTATTACTTTTTTATTTATACTAATAAAATATATACTTATTTTTATTTTATTTTATTTTTTTGATTTAATTTATTGTGTTTACATAGATTCTAGTGTCTCCCAGAATGCATCCACCTCTCCCGTATTCCCCCTCAGCAGCTCCCTCCCCTCTTCCCTTTAGGTTTAATTCCATTTCTCAGTTCACATTGTTCCTTGGATTCCTCAAATGAGTGAGGTTATATGATATTTTTCTTTCTCTGCCTGGCTTATTTCACTTAACATTATAGTTTCCAGGTCCATCCATGTTGTTGCAAAAGGTAATATTTCCTTCTTTTTCATGGCACCATAGATTTCCATTGTATGTATGTACCACTGCTTTTTCAGCTACTCGTCCACTGATGGACACTTGGGCTGTTTCCAGATCTTCACTATTGTGAACAAGGCTGCCATAAACATGGTGGTACATTTCTTCTTTTGAGTCAGTGATATGGTGTTCTTGTGATATATTTCTAAAACTGGGATGGCTGGGTTAAAAGGCAGTTCCATTTTTTAATTTTTTGAGGCATTTCCATACTGTTTTCCACAGTGGCTGCACCAGTCTGCATTCCCACCAGCAGTGCAGGAGGGTTCCCTTTCTCCACATCCTCACCAGCACTTGTTATGTGTTGTTTTGTTAATGAGCGCCATTCTGATTGGTGTGAGGTAGTATCTCATTGTGGTTTTAATTTGCATTTCTCTAATGATTAGTGATGTCAAACATTTTTTCATCTGTCTACTGGCCATCTATATGTCCTCTTTGGAGAAGTGTCTGTTCATTTCTTTCGCACAATTTTGTTTAGATTGTTTGTTTTCCTGGTGTTGAGTTTTACAAGTTCTTTATAAATATTGGCTATTAATCCCTTATCAGATGTATGGTTGAATATGTTCTCCCATTGTGTGGTTTGTCTTTTTATTCTCTTCATATTGTCTTTAGCTGTACAAAAGCTTTTTAGTTTGATATGGTCTCATTTGTTTATCCTGTCTTTTATTTCACTTGCCCGTGGAAATAAATCAGCAACTATATTGTTGCAAGAGATGTCGGGGAGCTTACCTCCTATGTTTTCTTCTAAGATGCTTATGATTTCATGACTTACATTTAAGTCTTTTATCCATTTTGAGTTTATTTTTGTGAATGGTGTAAGTTGGTGGTCTAGTTTCATTATTTTGCAGGTAGCTGTCCAATTTTCCCAATACCATTTGTTAAAAAGACTGTCTTTACTCCATTGTATGCTCTACCTCCTTTGTCAAATATCAATTGTCCATTAAGGTGTGGGTTTATTTCTGGGTTCTATGTTCTTTTCCATTGATCTATATGACTGTTCTTATGCCAGTACCAAGCTGTTTTGAGTACAGTTGTGTTGTAGTATAACTTGATATCAGGAAGTGTGATACTACCCACTTTATTCTTCTCTTTCAAGATTGCTGAGGCTATTCGTGTTCTTTTTTGGTTCCATATAAATTTTGGGAATATGTGTTCTATATCTTTGAAAAATGTCATTGGTATTTTAATTGGTATTGCATTGAATTTATAAATTGCTTTGGGTAATATAGATATTTTAATGATGTTTATTCTTCTTAACCATGAACATGGTATATGCTTCCACTTGTTTGTAACTTCCTTGATTTCTTTTGCCAATGTTTTATAATTTTCCGAGTACAAGTCTTTAATCTCCTTGGCTAAAGTTAATCCTAAGTACTTTATTTTTTGTTGTTGCAATAGTGAAGGAAATTGTTTCCTTAATTTCTCTTTCTGAGTGTTCATTGTTGGTGTATAAAAATGCCTCTGATTTCTGAGTATTAATTTTATATCCTGCCACCTTGCTGAATTCATTTATCAGGTCCAATAGTTTTTTGACTGAGACTTTAGGGTTTTCTATATACAATATCATATCATCTGCAAATAATGATAGTTTTACTTCTTTTCCAATTTGGATGTCTTTTATTTCTTCTTCTTGTTTGATTGCTGTAGCTAGAACTTCCAGTACTATGTTGAATAAAAGTGGTGAAAGGGGCACCCCTGCTTTGTTCCTGATCTTAAGGGGATTGCTTTTAATTTTTGCTCATTGAGTATAATGTTGGCTGTGGGTTTCTCATAGATGGCCTTTATCATGTTGATGTTTGTTGTCTGTATTCCCACTTTGCTGAGAGTTTTTATCATAAATGGGTGCTAGATTTTATCAAATGCTTTTTCTGCATCTATTGAAATTATCATGTGGTTTTTCTCCTTCCTTTTTTTTATGTGATGAATCACATTAATTGATTTGTGAATTTTTTACCACCCTTGCCTCCCAAGAATAAATCCCACTTGATTATGGTGTATGATTTTTTTCATACATTGCTGGATTGGGTTTGCCAATATTTTATTGAGGATTTTAGCATCTTAATTCATCAGGGATATTGGCCTATAATTTTCTTTCTTTGTGTTGTCTTTGCCTGATTTTGGAATCAGAATTATGCTCACCTCATAAAAGGAACTTGGAAGTCTTCCTTCCTCTTAAATTTTTTGAAATAGCTTGAGAAGGATAGGAGTTAGTTCTTCTTTGAATATTTGGTAGAATTCACTTGTGAAGCCATCAGCCTGGAATTTTCTTTGTTGGGAGTTTTTTGATAACTGTTTTGATCTCATTAGTTGTAATTGGTCTGTTTAGGTTTTCTGATTCTTCCAGATTAATTTTTGGAAAAGTATATGTTTCAAGGAATTTGTTCATTTCATCTAGGTTGCCTAGTTTTTGGCATACAGTTCTTCATAGTATTTTCTTACAATATTTTGTATCTCTGTTCTGTCAGTTGTTATTTCTCCACTCTTATTTCTAATTTTATTTATTTGAGTCCTCTCTCAGGGCTTTTGTTTGTTGGGAGTTTTTTGATAACAGTTTCAATTCCATAGGTTGTAATTGGTCTGTTTAGGTTTTCTGATTCTTCCAGATTGATTTTTGAAAGATTATATGTTTCAAGGAATTTGTCCATTTCCCCTTGATTTTTTAATTTTTTGACATACAGTTCTTCATAGTATTTTCTTACAATATTTTGTATTTCTGTTGTGTCACTTGTTATTTTTTGCTCTCTAATTTTATTTATTTGAGTTCTTTCTTTTTTTTCTTGGTAAGTCTGATTAAAGGTTCATTAATCTTTTTTACCCTTTCTAAGAACCAGCTCTTGGTTTCATTGATCTTCTGTATTGTTTCTTTAGCCTCTATGTCATTTATTTTCTCTCTGATCTTTATTATTTCCTTTCTTCTATTATCTCTGGCCTTTACTTGCTGTTCTTTTTCTAGTTCTTTTTGATGCAGTGTTAGGTTGTTTATTTGAGCTTTTTCTAGCTTCTTAAGTTATGCCTGTAGTGCTATAAACTTCCCTCTCAGGACTGCTTTTGTTGTGTTCCATAAATTTTGAGTTGTTGTATGCTCATTATCATTCATTTCTAGGAATTTTAAAATTATTTTTTATCTTCTTTTTAACCCATTTATTATTTAGTAACATGCTATTTAGTTTCCATGTGTTTGAGTATTTTTCAGTTTTTCTGTTGTGGTTGACTTTTAGTTTCATATCACTGTGATCAGAGAAAATGCTTGATATGCTTTCAATCTTCTTAAGTTTGTTGAGACCAATTTTGTGCCCTAACATGTGGTCTATCCTAGAGAATGTACCATGAGCACTTGAAAAGAATGTATATTATGCTGCTTTAGGGTGAAAAGTTCTGAAGATATCTATTAAAACCAGTTGATCTAGTGTGTCCTTTAAGTCTGCTGTTTCTTTGTTAATTTTCTTTCTTGAGAATCTATCTAGTGATGTTAGTGGGGTATTGAAATCTGCTACTATTATAGTATCACTGTTGATCTTGTCTTTTATATCTATCAAAATTGCTTTATATATTTAGGTACTCCTATATTACCTAATAGGGATTTATAATGGTTATATCTTCCTGTTCGATTACTCCCTTTCTCATTATGTAGTGATCTTCTTTATCTCTTACTATAGCCTTTGTTACTATAGCCAATTTTGTCTGATACAAGTATTGCTCCCCCAGGATTATTTTTTATTTCCATTTGCATGAAATACTTTTTTTCATTATTTTACCTTTATTCTATGTGTATGTTTTCTTTTGAGGTAAGTCTCTTGTAGACAATATATGTACGGGTCCTGTTTTCTTATACATGCAACTACCCTCTGTCTTTTGATTGGATCATTTAATCCATTTACATTTAAGGTTATTATTGATATGTAGTTGTTTATTGCCATTTATTCTTTAAAGCTATATTCCTCTTCTACTGTATTCTTCCCCCTCTTTGTTTCCTTTACAAGAGGCTCCTTAACATTTCTTGCAGCATTGGTTTGATTGTAATGAGTTCCTTGAGTTTTTCTTTCTTTCTTTCTTTCTTTCTTTCTTTCTTTCTTTCTTTCTTTCTTTCTTTCTTTCTTTTTTGTCTGTGAAGCTTTTTTATTTCTCCTTTAATTTTAAATGATAATCTTGCTGGATAAAGTAGTCTTGGTTGTAGGCTCTTTTTTGCATTACTTTGAATATTTCTTGCCATTCTCTTCTGGTCTCAAGTGTTTCTGTTGAGAAGTCTGATGTCATCCTTATGGGAGCTCCTTTGTAGTTGAAAACCTTTTTTTCTCTAGCAGCTTTTAATATTTCTCTTTATCTCTTAGCTTTGGTATTTTAATTATAATGTGTCTTGGTGTGGATTTCTTTGAGTTTCTCTTTAGTGGAGTTCTCTGTGCTTCTTGTGCTTGTGTGACTTTTTTCTGCATCAATTTAGGAAAAATTTTAGCTATGATTTAGTTGAACAAAGTCTCTGTTCCTTGTTCTTTCTTTTCTTCTTCAGGAAGTCCTATGATGTGGATGTTGTTTCTCTTTAGGTTGTCACGAGCTATCTTAGATTTTCCTCATATTTTTTCAGTCTCTTTTCTTTTTCTGCTCTACTTCCATGTTTTTGTTTATCTTGACTTCTAAATTGCTGATTTGGTCCTCTGCTTCAACCAACCCGCTGTTAATTACTTCTAGTGTAGTCGTCATTTCTGATATTGTATTTGTCATTTTTGACTGGTTCTTCTTTATTATTTCAATGTCCTTTTTTATGTTTGTTATCTCTTTATTTATATGCTCTTTGTGTGCATCCATTGTTGTTCTAAGATTTTACAGCATTCTAATAATCATTATTTTAAACTCTGCATCCAGTAGTTTGCTTATTTCTGTCTCACTCAGTTCATTTTCCCGGGAGTTTTTCTTGTTGATTCATTTGGATTGCACTTCTCCATCTTCCCATTTAGTTTGTGTTGCCCTGGACCACCGTGGCCAGGGCCTGGTGCAGATCAGTGGGAATCACTGACTATGACTCGTTCTTATCCACCTTTTGGGAGCTAAAGGTTATTCCAATCTTGTGGCTGCCTTTGCTGGGTCCTGGTGTTTTTGTAAATATTAGCTGCCCTCCTAGGCTTGCTTTTATCTACTCTTAGTCTGGGAGAAGTTCCATTAATAGTTCAAGTTCCCTAAAATCCACTTTCTGTTGCCTCTTATTGTTGGCTACTTGTTGGTTTCAGTACTGTAATTCAGTGATTAGGTATGGTATTAGACATGCCTACTCCTTAGCCTCAGGTGTCATTCTATTCAGACATTTTATTTACTTATTTTATTTTGTTTTTTTGTTCTTTTTTAGCACTCAGTAGGGTATAGTCATAGAGGTCCAGTAGGTATGGCCCCTGTGCTCCCATTGTGTGGGCTGTCCACTGGGCTACTGCCTCTGTTGCTGCCTGGGGCATTTGGGATCAGGTGCTGCCCGTGCTAGCCCACCTCCATGGCTGCCTGGCCTCCACTGCCCAAGCTGGCTTATGTGCCTTCTTGGACTCCTTTCAAGGCTGCCTCAGCCTTCGCTGCTGCTGTGTGTGGGCCGGTACTGCTGGCAGGTTTGCCCATGGGCATGGGCTTTTGCAGCATCTGCAGTTGCTTCTGCCTTTGTGGGTTAGCCCTTGCATACCTGCTTGTACTGCTTCTGGGGCTGACTTGGCCTCCGGTGCTACTGAGTGTGGTTCTGCATCAATGGGGGGTTTGTGCATCAGCTCAGACTTCCTCAGCAGCCTCTGCAGCTTCCACCTGCATGCGCTCATTCAGACCATGCTCGATGTCAGCTGGCTTCTGTTGCCACTGAGGGCTCACCAGCACTATGGGCAGATTTGCATACTTGCCCAGACATCTGTAGTGGTCACTGTGGTTCTCGCCCTCACAGTCGTGCCTGGTTGTGCCCAGGTAGACCCCTTCCGCTGTCACTTGGGCCTCTGCCCCTGCCAAGGTTGGGCCCATGCTGCAGGTAGGTCTGTGCACAAGTTTGGATCTCTGCAGTGGCTGCTGTGGTTTCCTCCTCCATGGGCTGTCCCTTGTGTACTTGCTCGGACTGCCCTGGCCTTAGTGGCCATGCCTTGCTACATCTGGCCAGCTGACCCCACAGTGGGCACTGAGCAGTGTGGAGTGTGGTGTAGCTTAGACCACTACACTCACTATTTGTGTTCCTAATGTGCTGCTGGCTGTAAGCATCTCTTTGTTCTAACTGGGGCAGGAGAGCCTCCAGTAGACAGGTTAATTCCTTCCCTTTGCTGGTAATGCTGATCCCACCAAAAATGTCCACTTTAAATTTGGGGAGTGACTCAGCCTAGGGGTTAGTATGTTCATCCCTCAAAGTGTCTCTTCCTGTGCCTCTGAGACCACATTCTCCTCTGGCAAGTCTAATCCTCCCTGCACTCCCCATTCCTGGAGCTCTGGAAAAGTGGCTGTGAGCAAGGATAGCTATGCATTCTCTTTAATATGGAGCCTGGGTCTGAGAGTTCTTCCTTCTTCTATCAAACAGAATCTAGGCTCTTTTCTCAGACAAATATAGTCCATAAGCCCCTTCCAGGCTCCAGGGCTCTAGGCTAGGATTCTGGTTTTGGGGCTGTGGACCCACAACTCGCTGGGCAACCCTCCTCATCAAGAGAGTCCCTCTTGGTCATGGCTTGCTCTGGGGAATGGAGCAACCCTTTATGTGTCTCTGTCTTTCTTACCAGTCTCACTGCAGCTTTTTGGTGGTCCTCAGTTATAGAATCCTCTTAGTTTAGTCCAAAGTTGGTCTTTCAAAATGAGTGTTCTCAGAATTAAGTTGTAATCCACCTTGGTTCTGGGAAGTGGGAGTTGGAGTGTCCACCTATGCTGTGGCCATCTTGTCTCTCTGGAAAATATATTTCATACATAAGAAAATTTTAAAAAACTGGAATAGCAATTCTTATCTCTGAAAAAATGGACTCTAAAAGAAAGACTATAGTGAGAGACAATGAAGGACACTATATCATGATGAAGGAAGCAATACAACAAGAGGATATGTAACCCTTGTAAATATTATAGATCCTCACACAGGGCCTGTTTGTTTGAAAAGCAAATCTTTACGGACATAAAGAGAGAGGTTGATAGTAATAGAGTCATAGTATAAAATTATAACACCACATTGACATAAATGGGTAGATCTCCCAGACAGAATATCACAAGAAAATGGTGGCTTTAAATGACACACTATATCAGATAGATTTAGTAGATATATTTAGAACATTTTATCCCAAAGCAGCAGAATATACATTTTTTCAAGTACATATAGAACATTTCCTAGGATAGACCACATGTTAGACACAAACAAATATCAATAAATTTAAAAGCATTGAAATGATATCAAGCATCTTCTCTGAACATAATGGTATGAAACTAGAAATCAATTACTAAATAAATCCTAGAAAACACACAAAGACATTGAGGCTAAATAACATGTTATTAAGCAGTTAATGAGTTAAAAATAAATAAAGAAATCAAAAGATACTTAAAAAATTAAAATGAGAACATAACTACCCAAAATGTATGAGACACAACAAAAGCAGTTGTAAAAGGGAAATTTATAGTATTACAAGCCTATCTCAAGACAAGAAATATGTCAAATAAACTATCTAACTTTGTGCTTTAAGGAAATAGAAAAAACACAACAAAATGGTCCAAAGTGGGTAGAAGGAAGGAAATAATAAAGATCAGAACATAAATAAACAAAATAAAGTATAAAAAATATAAAAGATTAATGAAACCAAGAGCTGGTTCTTTGAAAAGATAAATAAAATGGACAAATTTTTAACCAGACTCATCAAAAAAAAAAAAATAAATCGAAAGAGAACCCAAATATGTAAAATCAGAAATGAAAGAGAAGTAATAGCGGACACCAAAGAAATGCAAAAGTTATGAGAAAATATTATGAACAACTATATGTAAAAAAATTGGATAATCTAGAGAAATGGATAAATTTCTAGAAACACACAATCTTTCAAAACTGCATCAGGAAGAATAAGAGAATTTGAAGAAACAGATCACAACTAGTGAAATTGAAGTAGTAATCAAAAAACTGAACAACTACAGTGCCACAACTATGAGTTGATACTTCTCAACTCAGTCCCTTCCTGTCAGCCTCTGTCTCTGTCTGTCTCTCTCTCTCACAAAAATAAACCAAACAAATGAACAAACAAAACTCTCAGCATAAAATATCCTGGACTGGATGGCTTCATAGTTTAGGATGGATTTTAGCAAACATTCAAAGAAGAACTAATATGTGTCTTTTCCAAATCATTCAAAAGTTTGGAAGACACCCATCTCCTTTAACAAGAGAAGCAGTATCCTAATTTCAAAGCCATATAAAGACACTACAAACAAAGAAAAGTATAGGCCAAAATTTCTGAGAAACAAATGATAAAGTCTTCCCCAAAATATTAGTAAGCCAGATCTAGCAATACATTGAAAAGATTATACACCATGATTGAGTGGAATTTATTCCAGAGATATAAGGTTGGTAGAATATTTGCAAATCAAAAAAACATGATACACCATATAAACAAATTGGAGAATAAAACAACATGATCATATTCATTGATGCAGAGAAGGCATTTGATAAAGTTCAGCACTCATTGATGATAAAATCTCTCAGCAAAGTGGGAATAGAAGGTGAATATCTCAACATAAGGTCATATATGAGAAATGCACAGCCAATATCATACTTAATGTGCAAAAACTATAAGTATTTCCTTGAATACTTGAAACAAGACAAGATGTCTGCTTTTATCACTCTTATTCAACATACTATAGGAAGCCTTAGCTATGAAAATTAGACAAGAAGAAAAAGGGCTTCCAAATTGGAAAGGAAGAAGCAAAACTGTCATTATTTGCAGATAGCCTGATACTGTGTATAAAGAACCCTATAAATTTCATTAAGAAAACCCTACTAGAACTTATAAATAAATTTAGTAATTAGCAGGATACAAAATAAATATCCAAAAATCAGTTGCATTTTTATACACAAATAATTATCTATCAGAAAGAGAAACAAAGACATTTACAGTTGTTTCAAAGTGAATAAAATACCAGGAATAAATTTAACCAATAATGTATAAACCCTGTACTTAGAAAATTATATGATACTAAAGAAGGAAATTAAAAAAGCAATAACATGTTTATGGATAGGAAGAATTAAGATCATTAAAATGTCCATACAGCCCAAAGCAAACTATAGGTTCAACAGAATTCTTATGAAAAGACCAATGGTGTATTTCACAGAACTAGAACATGTATTTCAAAAATGTTTATGGAACCACGAAAGCCCATGAATAGCCACAGCAATCTTGAGAAAGAAGAAAAATAATAGGAGTCATGCTACCTGATATCAAACTATACACAAGGCTACAGTAATCAAAGAAGTCTTCTACTGGCATAAAACTGACATATAGATTAATGGAACAGAATAGAGAGGAATGAAATCAACCAAGGTCTTTATAGTCAATTAATACTCAATAAAGGAGGAAAAACATACAATGAGATAAAAATAGTTTATTTAATAAATCATGTTGGGAGAATTGGACAGATATGTGCAAAAAAAAAAAAAAAAAAAAAAAAAAAAAGAAAATAGACCACTTTCTTACATCATACACAAGAATATACTCAAAATGAATTAAAGCCTTAATGTAAGACTCAAAACCATAAAACTCTTAAAAGAAAACATAGACACTATGGACATTTCTTTTGATTTTTTTTTTTCATTTTTCTGAAGCTGGAAACAGGGAGAGACAGTCAGACAGACTCCCGCATGCGCCCGACCGGGATCCACCCGGCACACCCACCAGGGGCGACGCTCTGCCCACCAGGGGGTGATGCTCTGCCCATCCTGGGCGTCGCCATGTTGTGACCAGAGCCAGTCTAGCGCCTGAGGCAGAGGCCACAGAGCCATCCCCAGCGCCCGGGCCATCTTTGCTCCAATGGAGCCTTGGCTGTGGGAGGGGAAGAGAGAGACAGAGAGGAAAGCGCAGCAGAGGGGTGGAGAAGCAAATGCGCGCTTCTCCTGTGTGCCCTGGCCGGGAATCGAACCCGGGTCCTCCGCACGCTAGGCCGATGCTCTACCGCTGAGCCAACCGGCCAGGGCCTATGGACATTTCTTATAGTAATATTTGTTCTATATATCACTTTGGGCAAAGGAAACAAACAAAAAATAAACAAATATGACTGTATCATACTAAAAATGTTTTGCACAACAAAGGAGACCATCAACAAAATGAGAATACAACCCACTGAATGGGAGAACATAGTCACTGGTACAACTCATAATTCAGTAATACCCAAAACTTACAAAAAAATTATAAAACTAAATACCAAAAAGAAAATAAACACTCCAATTAAAAATGAGCCAAGAAGCCTGAACAGGGCGGTGGCACAGTGGATAAAGCTGTGGACTGTGATGAAGAAGACCCAGGTTCAAAACTCTGAATTTGCCCTCTTGATTGTGGGGTCATCTGGCTTGAGTGTGGGCTCATCAGCTTGAGTACAAGTTCGCTGGCTTGAGCATGGTATCATGTACATGACCCCATGGTTGCTGGCTTGAGCCCAAAGTTTGCTGGCTTTAAACCCAAGATCATGGCTTGAGCCCAAGGTGGCTGACTTGAGCAAGGAATCACTCACTGTGCTGTAGCCCGTGGTCAAGGCACATAAGAGAAAACAATCGATGAATAACTAAAGTGCTGCAACAAAGAATTGATGCTCCTCATTTCTGTCCCTTCCAGAATGTCTGTCTCTGTCTGTCCCTCACTCTGTCTCTGCCACAAAATAAATAAATAAATAGGCAAAAGACTGGAATAAACACTTCTCCAAAGTGGATATACAGATGGCCAATAGACCTATGAAAAGATGTTCAATGTCACTGATCATCAAAGAATTGCAAATTAAAATCACAGTGAGATATCACCTCATACCTGTCAGAATGGTTATGATCAATAAATCAACAACCAAGTGTTGGCAAGGATGTGGAGACAAGGGACCACTTGTTCATTGTTGGTGAGAATGCAGATTGGTGCACCTGTTACAGGAACAAGCTGGAGGTTGTGCTGCTCATCACTATGAAGCCAACATAGAGACAGGGACTGAAGTGAACATAAGTGTCTTTAATTGAATTGCCAGCAAATGCCAAGAGGCAGAGGACTTTGGATCAGAAGTCTGCCTTCACATTATCAGTTTGCAGGCCGCTTCTACATGGTGACAAGGGCTAGTTAGGGAGGAAAAATAACCGTGGCTATGTATCCTTTCTCAGATCTGAATCCTATTCTTCTTTAGGCTTTGGCATGTTTAACATCTTTAAAGTTTTTGGTCTTGTTACTTTTCTCAAGGACATGAATTTGGTCAGAGAGCTCCATGGTCAGGGCTGTGGACTCCTGTGTTGGATCTGGTTTCCTTTCCTTTTTTTTTAAAGTGAGAGGAGAGGAGGCAGAGAGATAAACTCCCACATGTATCTTGACCAGAATACACCTAGCAAGCCAAGTAGGGGGCAATGTTCTTCCCATCTGGAGCTATTGCTTCATTGCTCAGCAACCAAGCTATTTTTTATCCCCCGAGGCAGAGGCTCCAAGAAGCCATTCTCAGAACCTAGGGCCAACTCACTGGAATCAATTGAGCCATGGCTACAGGTGGAGGAGTGAGGGAAACAGAGAGAGAAAGAAAGAGACACAGAGAGAAGGGAGAGGGTTGGAGAAGTAGATGGCCACTTCTCTGTGCCCTGACTGGGAATCGAACCTGGAATATCTACATGCCAGGCTTATGCTCTATCATTAAGTTAACCAGCCAGGGATGATCTGGTTTTCAAAGCCTGACATCTGGGCTAGGGAAACAGTGCAGCTGGCTTCCTTATGCCTGAAAAATATGAAAAACAAAAACCTGACAATTTTATAGTTATAGTATAAGATTAATGTATTGGAAATATGTCTACTGTCTGTCCCCCCTTACACAGCCACTATGGAAAGCAGTATGGAGTTACCTACTTATTTTTAAATGTAACTGCCTTATGATTGAGTGAATTCACTTCTGGTAATTTATCAGAAGAAACTCAAAACACTAATTTAATGGAATATATTACCCCTATGTTCATTGCAGCATTATTTACAATAGCCAAGATTTAAAAAGAGCCCAAGAATCCATTAATAGAAGAGTGGTTGAAAACTGTGATACATTTCCACAAGGTAATATTTACTTGGCTTAAAGTTAAAAGAAATCTTTTCCTTTGTGACAGCATGATAGACCTGGAGAGCATCATGCTAAGTGAAATAGGCCACTCAGAGAAAGACAAGTATCACATGATTAAATCATTTGTGCAATATTATGAAAAAAATAAACTAACAAACAAAAGTTCAGAGAATAGACTGACAGTTGTCAGAGGGAAAGGGGATTGGAGAGTGAGGTGAAAAAGGGGTAGGAATTAAATAAAAAACAAACAAACCAAAAAACAACAACTCATAAAAACAGACAACGGCATGATGATTACCAGTTGGAAAGTGGGAGGAGGTAAATGAGAATATTGGGGGTATAATTGCTGATGGAAGGAGATTTGCCTTGGGGTGATAAACACACACTACATATTGTGTGTATCATCTGTATATTACAGATGATGTATATCATAGAATTGTACATCTAAAACCTATATAATTCAATTAACCAATGTTATCCTGATAAATATTTAAAATATGAAATTAAAAAGGTGATGTCTTTACAAATATAAAATTAAGGATTTGCTTATTTTGTTGGAGGGTGGATCATGATTTTAAAAAAAGGACTTCTACTAAGAACGGCTCCTTGTGGTTATGTGGGCTCAGATTCTGTCATCTGAACCAATCCTTGAAAAGGTTTCCTGGAATTCTATTTGAACTAGTAGGACTGAGGCTTTCCATCATCTATCACTCCTGGACAGTTCTGACCAATCAGAGCAGCTCTGTTTTGATGAATCAGGATAGTGTCTTTTGAACCTATCAAAATGCAAGAATTTGGAGACTTTATTTGCATGACCATACACCAATCAGGGATCAGGTAAAGCGACTCTCATCCATATAAGCAAGCTCCCCAGGAGCTCACTTTCCTTTTCCACTGAGTATGGAGACTGTGTCTACATGTCTGAGTTGAAACACCAAAGATGTCCCCCAAGAACAGTGAATCAGACTGACACAGGGAGTAGAAGATAGAAGCTGACCATCATGGAGGGGTCAGACCAGCACAGGGTAAAGCAGACAGTCACAGAGCAGAGAAAAGCTGTCTGACTAGAGAGGGTACTGGACTGAAGTCCGCCTGGCCCCAAGGGCTTTTTACAGCTGTGCTGTTTTCCCAGCCATGCTTACAGTATAATAGTTGAGCTGTCTTGCACTGAATAGTTTCCTTCTTCACCAAACCCCAAATCGGGGATTTTTGTTGTTGAGTTGGCAGCAACAGCCATCAGTTGACAGCAGGTTTTGTGAATAGTTTATTCTTTACCCTTAAAACATAAATATCTTTTCTCTGAAATATGCAGTTATCTAGTCACTAGTTATATATTCTGTGTGATTTTTTTTAAATTACGTCATTTTATTTCATTATGATTTTTTGTTTAGCAACTTCCAATCTAATTAGCTATTTTTATCAATATATAGCAAAAAGAGCATGTGATAAAAGAGACAAGTGTGTGTTGGAAATAATAACGCTGATTGTAACCTAACAGCTTTTTTGTGATACAAATTGGTCTTAGACATTTGGCCCAACTTCCAGCCTAAGCTTTCTTAGTGAGCTTAAACTCTAGTCTCTTGAGTTTTTCAGATGAAAATAGCCCATGAAAATGAATTACCAACAACTTTTCTACAATGAACAATTACAATTAGCATGGGCCTCACTTTATCTCAAATTAAAATCAGCACTAAGTTCTGGGTATGTTTATTCTTGAATAGCTACATTTGTGAATACAGATACCTTATTTGGGTTCGCCCATTTAAATAGTTTTTTGGCAGCACATAAGTACAGCTCACTCTCCTGTACTTATCTCAGAGCCAGTCTCATGATGGGAACCCGGGCTCTCAACACTCTGTCTAAACATATGAGACATAGTAAAGAACGTGAAACAGTCCAAGACTATGTGGCTAAGTCTCCATTCCCTTCCCTAGGAATCCACTCTCAGAGTTCTTGTTTGCTAATGTATGATGGAATTCTTTATCTGCTCAGGTCATTCATTGGAATAAATGCTCATTTTTTAAATCCAAACATGCTGCTCAATTTACATAACATCCCAAAGGGAAAAGCAGATCAAGGATTTATTTCCCTTATTTCCTATGACATCTGGATGGCTTCAAGGACTACCTGAAACCATGCTGTGTCATTGTCTGATCCCTTGCAGCACAACATTTGCAGAAATTACCTCATTGTTGGGATGGCAATTCAATCAGAGATACAGCTGCATATATCACCTCCTACAACCTCATTGCCAAATGCAAGGCTCTCCAAAAATCTGATGTGAGTATAATAGATGTTACTGAAAATGGCAGAGGACATCTTTTTCCCTTAGATTTCTTTGCACACCACAGCTTTGAAGGGAACCATGAGCTCTTTGATCTCCTGAAGCCCAGCCCCTTTCTACGTTGCTGGCTCCACCCTCCCCTCCCTATTTTAGTCTGTCCTTTACTCACTACTTTGTTTCTAGGAGTAATTAAACTTTCTATTACAAAGTAATTGTACACCATTGCATTGCTGAGGTTTCCACTGACACAGCCTTGTAGTCTCCCTTCTGCTCCAATAGGCCTATTAATAAATTTTCACCAACATGCACATTTTCCTCTCTATCAAAAATTGGAGGGAAAATGTTAATAAAGTTTTTAAAAATCTTTTTATATTATGTTATCCTTGTATCTACTGTTCTGTGTGTAAACAACTCTAAGAATTCAAATAGTACCCAGACACTTTTGTATTGAAAAATGTGTGACAAAATGACCATAGGAGGACAGAGGCATGCAGCTTAAATTCAATTCAGCAATTTTAACTAAGCGTTGTGGAGTTTTAGAGAAGTTCTCAAACAAGCAGCACTGCACACTGTAAATTTCTTTTTGCCCAATAACAACAACTGGTCCCCTGTGGAAGAATGTGGTGTCTAAAGCGCATGAGCAAAGCACATTAGGGAGAGTGGTTTTATTGTCTGAACACTGTGACACATTTGGCTGTGGATTTAGATTGTCCAGACCAGGCTCTTGCACTGTTACCACAGAAAGGTAGCTGATTTCCTGGAACTGAGCTGATGGTCAGCGTAGCCTTCCACTGCTTTCAGTTTCTATCTGAATTGTGTTTCCAGGAAATGCCATTTGCAGTGGCCTTGGATGACCTTAGAGATTGTTTTTCTGACTGGAAAAACTTTGTTCTAGATTATTTTAAAACCTAATTAATGTTCACCTTAATCTCATACAATGCTATATATATATATATCAACTATATCGTAGTAAAGCTGGGGGAAAATGATTGTAATGGTGTGAAAGGAGAATGGAGCAAGAGGAAAAACATTATATATGAGTCTCAGCACCTCTCATTGTCATTTTCCAGAGCAAAGAGATGGCAGTTAGCATTTTAAATCTGTAACAAATATGTTGGTAATTTTTAAAAAATGCTGGTTGGCCTATTTTTTTTTTTTTTTTTGTATTTTTCTGAAGCTGGAAACAGGGAGAGAAAGTCAGACAGACTCACGCATGCGCCCAACTGGGATCCACCCGGCACGCCCACCAGGGGGCGATGCTCTGCCCACCAGGGGGCAATGCTCTGCCCCTCCGGGGCGTCGCTCTGCCGAGACCAGAGCCACTCTAGCGCCTGGGGCAGAGGCCAAGGAGCCATCCCCAGCGCCCGGGCCATCTTTGCTCCAATGGAGCCTCGCTGCGGGAGGGGAAGAGAGAGACAGAGAGGAAGGAGAGGGGGAGGGGTGGAGAAGCAGATGGGTGCTTCTCCTGTGTTCCCTGGCCGGGAATCGAACCCGGGACTTCTGCACGCTAGGCCGACGCTCTACCACTGAACCAACCGGCCAGGGCCTGGTTGGCCTATTTTTAAGGCAGGTAGGAGGCTTGGCCAGGAATATGCAGTTTTGTCAGTTCTAATTCATGTTCACAATGAGTTTGCAAAAAAGAAAAGGTCTTGTCATTTTTTTTCTACATAAAGTTCTAAAGCCTTAAAGACTTGCAGTCTGGCCCAGGTTGGTTTGCTCAGTCAGGTAGGGCGTTGTCTGGAACCGCCAAGGTTGCAGGTTTGATCCCGAACTGGGCACACATGGGAGGCAACCAATGAATGTACAACTAAGTGGAACAATTGAATGCTCCCCTTCACTTCTCTCTTTCTTCCTCCCTCTAAAGAGCAATTAATAAATAAAAAATTAAGCCCTGGCCAGATATGTCAATTGGAGTGTCTCCCAAAACACAGAGGCTGCTGCTGATTGAATCCCCTGTCAGGGCATATAAAGGCACAGCTCAATGTCCCTGTCTCTCTATCTCTCTCTAAAAAAACTAAAACTAAAAACAATCAAACAATAAAGCTTGCATTTCCCATACCATAGCTGCGAGATCCTACACAATTTGGCTCCTGTCCGCCCTTCTCCTCACCATGTGTTATCTCAGCTTCTGTACACCAGCCTTCATTTAGATACTGAACACACTCAACCACTCAACTCATTACCAATTTGGAATTTTGTACACAAACTCTCCTTTGGTCTAAAACTTTCTTCCCTCATTTTTTCTCCAATCGTGTTCGCTAAAATTTCATCTTGACTAATTTTTTCAGAGAAGAATCTCTGACACGAGTCCAAATTCAGTTTCTCTCTACACTTAGTTATAGCCAATTGTGTTATTCCTTCACAATGTTTATTAGGCATTCAAATATTACGTTTGGATAACTTGTTGTAATGTCTATTTTCTGAATGAAAAAAAAAAAAAAGCCCTGGCCGGTTGGCTCAGCGGTAGAGCGTCGGCCTAGCGTTCAGAGGACCTGGGTTCGATTCCTGGCCAGGGCACACAGGAGAAGTGCCCATTTGCTTCTCCACCCCTCCGCTGCGCTTTCCTCTCTGTCTCTCTCTTTCCCTCCCGCAGCCAAGGCTCCATTGGAGCAAAGATGGCCCAGGCGCTGGGGATGGCTCTGTGGCCTCTGCCTCAGGCGCTAGACTGGCTCTGGTCGCAACATGGCGACGCCCAGGATGGGCAGAGCATCGCCCCCTGGTGGGCAGAGCGTCGCCCCATGGTGGGCGTGCCGGGTGGATCCCGGTCGGGCGCATGCGGGAGTCTGTCTGACTGTCTCTCCCTGTTTCCAGCTTCAGAAAAATGAAAAAAAAAAAAATAATAATGCATGAGCACAGAGGCCATGGCTGTTGTGCTAACCGCAGAATCCTCAATGCCTTCCCCACGCCATCCCCAGGGCCCAGCCTGTGGTCAGTGGTCAATACATATTTATTGAGTGACTAAATGCAGTCATGTTTAAAGTATTCATTTGATGTCAGCCACTACATTTGAGTGTTTCAGTCTGCATTGTAAGCTTGATAAAAAAATATATAAAAAAATTGTCTGACCAGGCGATGGCACAAGGAATAGACTGTTGGCCTGGGAAACTGAGGACCTAGGTTTGAATCCCCGAGGTCACTGGCTTGAGTGCGAGCTCTTCTGGCTTGAGCACAGGATCATCTGTTTAAGTGCAGGGTTGCTGGCTTGAGTGTGGGATCATAGACAATGACCCCATGGTCTCTGGCTCGAGCTCAAGGTCGCTTGCTTTAGCAAGAAGTCACTGGCTTGGTTGGAGCCCCCAGGTCAAGGCACATATGAGAAAGCCATCAATGAAGAACTACAGTGCCACAACTATGAGTTGGTGCTTATCATGTCTCTCCCTTACTGTAATTTTTGCTTAACTTTGCATTGTATTAATACTGACAGTTTGAATTTTAATCTGAGTTCAATTATTTACTTAACATTGTTCTGAATAAAATAAAAAGAAAACATTGAGAAACATTCAATAAAGTAGCACCCACTCTCTTATTCATTAATAAAACATAATAACAACAAAAAAAGTAAAACTCTGAGACCTGATGAAGTGCAAATGAGTAGGCGGGCTGAATCATGTGTTTTGTTTTGTTTTTTTTTCCACAAAGAGTCAGGCAAGTTTAACATATTTTTAGAGAAAGAAGACATCTTCTTTAGTTATGGTTACGTGGCCCTTTCTTTCATACTTTTTTCAGCTTTTATGTTTGTTTAGACCCTAGAACACCTATTATGAAATTAGGATGTGATTGCATAGAGACAGTTTTAATTATTCCAGCACAATAATTCTTAAAGGTGGTAATTTTTCCCACCTGGTGACATTTAGCAGCATTTCAAAACATATTTGGTTGTCACCACTGGGTTGTTTAGCAGAAGAGGTGCTGCTGGCATCTGGTGTTCTGATCCCAGGGCTGCTGTTAAACATCATACAATGCCCAGGTCAGCTCCCACACAAAGAATTTTCCAGCCCCAAATGTCGACTATTGAGGTTGAAATGCTTTATGGAGCAGTGAAAGAGAATCTACTCCTTCAGTATGACACAAGGATGACTGTCACTAACAAAACAGGAAGCAAAGAAACAAGTCAGGAAAGATTGCGTGAAGTTGTGTTGTATCAAGTTCAGAAACAACCTAAAATTGCTCATGATAGAAGTCAGAGTAGCTGTTAATCTTGGGTAGCCAGAAGCAGAAACATTACTGGGATTTAAGTAATATTTTATATTTTGATCTGGATGGGTTTATGAGGATGTATATATTTATTTAAAAAAATAGGTGCTTATATACTAAAGTCTCCAGTAGACTTTTTTTAAATTTATAATTTAAAATTTTTATTTAGAAAATTAACTTTAACACAGTGACGTTGATCAATAAGAATACATAGAATTCAGGTAAACATTTCAATGGCATTTGAACTGTTGATTATGTTGTATACCCATCACCCAGAGTCAGATCATTTTCTTTTTTTTTTTTAAATGACTGATTTTATTTTATTTATTTATTTTTTACACAGACAGAGTCAGAGAGAGGGATAGATAGGGACAGACAGACAGGAACAAAGAGAGATGAGAAGCATCAATCATCAGTTTTGTTTTTTATTTTTATTTTTATTTTATTTATTTATTTTTAGAGAGGACAGAGAGAGGGAGAGAGAGAGGCAGAGAGGGAGAGAGAGAAGGGGGGAGGAGCTGGAAGCATCAACTCCCATATGTGCCTTGACCAGGCAAGCCCAGGGTTTCGAACCGGCGACCTCAGCATTTCCAGGTCAACGCTTTATCCACTACGCCACCACAGGTCAGGCAATCATCAGTTTTTCATTGTAGTTCCTTAGTTGTTCATTGGTTGCTTTCTCATATGTGCCTTGACTGGGGGACCACAGCAGACTGAGTAACCCCTTGCTTGAGCCAGCGACCTTGGGTCCAAGCTGGTGAGCTTTGCTCAAACCAGATGAGCCCACGCTCAAGCTGGCGACCTCGGGGTCTCGAACCTGGGTCCTCTGCTTCCTAGTCTGATGCTCTATCTACTGTGCCACAGCCTGGTCAAGCTTGTCAGATCATTTTCTGTCACATTATATTTGTCCCTCTTTACACCCCTCCCTCACAACCCCCTACCCCTGGTAACTACTTTATTTTTATCTATGTCCATGATTCTCAGTTTTATATCCCACCTATGTGTAAAATTATTCAATTCTAAGATTTTTCTGATTTACTTATTTCACTCAGTATAATGTTCTCAAGGTTCTTCAATGTTGTTGTAAATAGCAATATGTCATCACTTCTCATGGCTTAGTATTCCATAGTATATATGTACCACATCTTCTTTATCCAATCTTCGGTCGAGGTACACTTTGGTTGTTTTCATGTCTTGGACTCTGTGAATAATACTGTGATAAACATGGGGGTGCATGTTTCTTTTTTTTTCCTTTTTGCATGTTTCTTTACATACCAATATTTTTGGAGTAGAAACTCAGTATAAGGATTGCTGGGTCATATGGTAGTTCTATTATTAATTTTTTGAAGAACTACCATACTTTGTTCAATAATGGTTGTACTAATTTGCATTCCACCAGCAGTGATTGAGGGTTTCCTTTTTTAAAAACTTTATTGGTTCCATTGGCCTCTTCCTGGGATTCAGACTACAGCAGGAACATCAGCTCTCCTAGGTGCAGGCCCACCTTTTGGACCTGATAACCTTCATAATTATGTGAGCCAATTCCATTCTATATATCTACATATCTTCTTGGTTCTGGTTTCTTTCTCTTTTTTTGAGAACCCTAACTAATACACATGGTCAAATTTTTTAAAATAACAATAATACTCTCACTAATGAAACTTGTTACAAATTCAATTCTTTGCCCATTGCAGTCTCTCTTTTCTGTTTTGGGAGCTCTTCTTTTAGGTCTCTTACATGAATGCTCTTGAACCTCATTGAAGTCTGTATCCATTGTTCTCACAACCCTTTCACTTCTTCCATGTCCCCTAACCATCTTAGATTCCATGCTTCTGAACTATACCCTCTCCTGTAAACACTTGTAATTCAGTTTTCAGCTTCTTCTGAATAGTCAGTCACCTTGCCGAAAGTCTGGACTCTTCCTAGAGTGCTCAGTGTTCATCATTCAAAGGCCAATCTCTTAACAGATGCGGGAAAATGAGAAAGACTACTGAAGCCCAGAGGTCTTCATTAGAGTGGGTGAAGAAACTGCTAAGACTGTAGCTAAACCTCTTTCTTCCCAGCCCCATATTCTTCCACATCTTTTCATAAGTGTTCATCCCAGGAATGCTGCTACCTAAAAATCTCTTCACATACAAATTTCCATCTCAGAATTTGCTTTCTAGGAATTTCAACCAGCAGTAGATTGTACCTGGAGAAGTCTAAAAAATAAGATTTTTTTTTTTTTCACAGAGAGAGATAGGAAGGAAGAGAGAAAGAAGAGAGAGAGATGAGAAGCATCAACTTGTAGTTGCTTCACTTTAGTTATTTTTTTATTGATTGCTTCTCTGAAAAATAAGATTCTTAAGAGGGATTCTGGATCCAGAACATGGGATTCCTGGATGGCAGGGACCTCACCAGTGTGGTGAGTATGGCATACAGAACCTTGGCACAAGGTAAGTATACAGTTATTCATCTTTGCACCAGTGCTGTTCATAGTTAGTGCCACAGTTAGATCACCATCCCAAGGCACGACATCCATCCTTCTGCTGCTGTGAGTGTTCATTGCTAAAACACTCGCAGCTGCCCTGTTCTCTGGAGACTTTGCCTTAATAGTATGGTAGCTGCTCTGCTCAAGATGGATGCTCCCCGGACAATGGCTGACAGGGTACAAATGTCTAGCCCTTTGCTCCAAGGAGGGACAAACTCTCATGCTATCAGCACTCCAGAGATCCCAGTGGACCAGCTTGAAGTTCTTTTCCACCTACAACCATAGCCTCTTTTAATTTTTATTTTCTTGCCCTTTCCCTCTTCCTTTAGACCCCGTTTGTTGAAAGCACTCCCTCAATAAATCATGTGCACAAGAACCCAACACCAGGGCTTTGCTTCTAAAAAATATAACCTAAGACATTATTAGTAATGTTTTATTGTTTGGTATAAATAAAATTCATGTGAAGTTCCTTAGTGTGCTTAAAAAAAAGTGTGAGAAGTCTACTATGCTTGGGTTAGGGTCCTACATTTATATTGGGTTAACTTTGTTTATTATTGTTTTTACAATCTTTTATAACTTCACTAGACATTTTCATCATTTTTGTTTGTTTGCTTACTGAGATGTGTAAAAATAATTTTTGTCTCCTGGTGTGGAACTTAAATACTTTCTTGTTTTTAATTGATTACATTAAATGACAATATTTAGATTTAAAACACCAACTCAAAATTACTCACCTTTATTCTCCTTAAACAATTGAAAGACCTTATAAAACTGGATTTATATCCTGACTCTTTCTGAGTAATTTTATGCTATTTTAACTCCTTTGATATAATCCCAGAATACATTATTATGATCTTACATGTGCCAGAGATCTCTTGCTCTCTTGGTTCTGCATTCAGTTTTGTACTTCAGACTGTACATTTGCGCTATCTTTATTTCTTCCCAATCTGACATTATTAGAATTGATTTACTCATGGAAAACTCTTCTCCAAATATAAATGTTCCACTCATTTTGAAAGTTAACTTTTTCTGCCATACAGTTAGGAAAATGATATTTCACTACCTTGCACTTTCTCTCTTGCACTATTGTTTGATTACCCTTATAATAAAGAATCATGAGAGCCCTTCCCCACCCCCCTTTCCACCATGTGAAGACACAGCAGGAAAGCATCCCTCTATAAATCAGGAGGAGGGCCATTACCAAGAACCTACCAATGAAGGCACACTGGTCTTGAACTAACGGCCTCCAAAACTAGATGAAATCAATATTTGTTTTTTAAGTCACACAAATTATGGTAACTTTTTATAGCAGTCTGAGCTAAGACATACCATGATGTTCATTTCTATCATATGTACATAGCATCTGATATTTAAGTGTCAACACCTAGCCCCAATGTGTCACAGTCTGTCATCTCCAGCACTAGCTGGGACATCCAAATCTGCAAGGTCACAGTTCCCTTTGTCTCTTGCCAATCACAGAGACGTTATCACTTCACTTTTAAGGATGATGGGGTCCCTCTCACAAGTGCATAGTATTATGTTTGGTTATTTCTTCTATCATCTTAAGAGTATAATGCAAAGACAGGGAGTAGAAGCTACCACAGCTGAGATTTCAAAGAGAGGCAGGAAACTGTGTGTCTTATTTTGAAGCAAATACAAGGGATTGAGAACACAGCATAAATGAAAACAATATTAGAGTACAGATTTTATACTTTCTATACTTTGGTCTTAATGTTAGACCTCTCATTGTATAGGCTGATGTCATTTGTAGAAGCAGTGAGCACTTTCATCATCTAATAGTCATTTTCTACATTCTTCTTCTTCTTATTTTCATTATTAGTATTAAACTTTACTTTTTTTTTGAAATAGTAATACAAACTTTCTTTATAGGATTCAAAAGAAAGTATACAATGGTTAGCAGGAGTAGGCAGGTAGAGGGAAGGGGATAAGGTGAGGGGTAAGTGGAAGACTGTAAAGAAGGACAAATATAAAGTGATGGAAAATGATCTGATTTTGGGTGATGGATATATAGCATAATTAACAGTACATATGCTATACAGATGTTTACCTGAAATCTATGTAACCTTATTGATCAATGTCACCCTGTTAAATTTAATTCTCTAAATAATTTTTTAAAATAAAATTCCATGACTTGTTCATCCCTGATCCCAGTCACTTCTCTCAAGTAGGAACCTATATTACTAGATTCTTTGAGGGTTTCCAGAGATATTCAGTGTGTACAGATGTATGATTGCACACAATAATTACATTGTCGAGTAAGCACATTATACACACCTATGTACCTCATTTTTTTCACTTTACAGTGTATTTTCAATACTGTTATATATTCACAAAAATAGAGATGAACTTTCAATTTATTTACTGGCTGCATAGTATTTTAGTATATTCACATGCTAAATTTATATTGCCAATTTACATAGATGAATATATAAGTAGTTTCCAATCTTTTGTCATTTAAAGTGTTCACTCAATGGATTGTTTGTAAGTATAGTAATATGTTTTTAAACATGTATCCTTTATAACTTAAACAGGCTACATAAAGCATATGTGCGTTCTACTTAATATGGGCTAAGCATTGATACACTCTAGGAAGCACCTTCTATGTTTAAAACTTGGATGAGTGAAATAAAAAATAACACATACCAACCACAAGTCAGAATATACATTCATATTCAGTAATTTCTTTAAAAGAAGAATTATTTCTTATTTCTTTATTTTTTAGATTTTATTTATTTATCTTTAGAGAGAGGTGAAAAAAAGAGACAGAGAAAAGGGAGGAAGAGCAGAAAGCATCAACTTTCATATGTGTTTTGACCAGGCAAGCCCAGGCTTTCGAACTACTAACCTCAAAGCTCCTGGTTGATGCTTTACCACTGCACCACCACAGGTTAGTCTGAGAATTGTGTCTTTTTTTTTGCATTTTTCTGAAGTTGGAAACGGGAAGGCAGTCAGACAGACTCCCACATGCTCCTGACCAGGATCCACCCAGCATGCTCACCACGGGGCGATGCTCTGCCCAACTGGGGTATTGCTCTGTTGTGACCAGAGCCACTCTAGTGCCTGAGGCAGTGGCTATGGACCCATCCTCAGCGCCTGGGCCAACCTCGCTCTAGTGGAGCCTCGGCTGCGGGAGGGGAAGAGAGAGACAAAGAGGAAGGAGAGGGGGAGGGGTGGAGAAGCAGATGGGCGCCTCTCCTGTGTGCCGTGGCCGGGAATTGAACCCGGGACTCCTGCACACCAGGCCAACGCTCTCTGACTGAGCCAACTGGCCAGGTCAGAACTGTGTCTTTTTAAATAGTGAGCCCAACGATTTCACAGCATTACCAATGAGATTAGCAGGAACAGACAATATTGCATTGATCTCATCGCCAAATCTTTCTATGGTTTTTCCAACCCAGGAAGTATCCACATTTTCAGTAGCAGCAATTTCAGCTTTCAAATGATTTATTTCTGCATTTATCTCATCAGCTTGCTTTCTAAATCCACAAGTAAGCATGTCTTCTTAAAGCTAAAAAAATGTGAGGAAGGAAATAAAATGTTTTAAATTCCCATTTTTACTCAAGAATAACATTTTGTATTTAAGAACATATTCTTAAATACTTGAACTATTTATCTTTCACTCCTAAAATTGTTCCTGTTATGTAATTAAAGTGAATTGTTAACAAGGAATATATCCTGTCTTGGTCCTAAACACTGAAAGAAAGCATAGTTTAGAGCAGTGTTTCCCAACCTTTTTTGTGCCATGCCCCACCTTAACCTTTCTAAAATTTTTATGTCCCCCCCCCATGTAACATACATAATTTTTAACATTAAAAAATTGATTTGTTCACTTAATAAACATAAATGATAGGTTCTAGGAAGAAATCACTATGAAATTGTTAACAAAACACAGTAAGTAAAATTTCAAAACATATAATGAAAAACAGAAATTTAAATTCCAAATAATTTTAATACAGATTTTTCTATATTAATTTATTACTTTAATTTAGTGTGATCCTTGCGCTTGATGCTTGCTACACAGAGATTTTATATTAGGTTCCAATTTGGTTAGCTTTAGTCTCAAGTCTCCATGTTGTGTTATATCCAGCCGATTTCTTTTTTTTACCAGTAAATCATTTACAGCACTAAATCCACATTCAGCTAAAAATGAAGATGGAAACAGTAGCAATAGTTTTCTTTCACATTTGGTTGGATTTGGGTATTTGATTTCTGTTTCCTCACAAAGCCATGCCATCGCTCCTTTGATATTAAATAAAGCTTTAACTGACTCATCATTTTGCAATTCTGCGAGTTCTTCTTGATACTGTATATTTGATATATCAGACAAATCCACTAACATTGGCTGCATCATCCATGTTGGGAAATCAATTTGTTTTAAATCAGAAAATCTTTCTTTTAAATCAGCCGATAGAATATTCAAATGATTGACAACAACAAGTAAAGCAGTATCAGTTACTTCACATTTTTGGAGCCAATGAAACTGTTTAAAGTTTTTGTTGTTAATATGTTTCTGACATAACTCAATATTGGTAATGAAACCAGATATCTTTGCTTTTGCATCAACAAGAGTTTTATTTGTTCCTTGAAGTTGCTTATTTAATATATTTAGTTTTCAAAGATATCGGCTAAATAACTCACAAATGCTCTACCATCTATTGTTAACAGATACTTCATTTCAGGTTTGTCGCTTAAAAAATCACTAAGAGTATCAAAGAGTTCCATAAATCTTTTCAAACAGTTTCCTTTAGCCTGACCAGGCGGTGGCACAGTGGATAGAGCGTCAGACTGGGATGCGGAAGGACCCAGGTTCGAGACCCCAGGATACTCAGCTTGAGCGTGGGCTCATCTGGTTTGAGCAGGAAAGCTCACTAGCATGGACCCAAGGTCACTGGCTCGAGCAGGGAGTTGCTCGGTCTGCTGAAGGCCCGCAGTCATGGCACATATGAGAAAGCAATCAATGAACAACTAAGGTGACGCAACGAAAAACTGATGATTGATGCTTCTCATCTCTCTCCGTTCCTGTCTGTCTGTCCCTGTCTATTCCTCTCTCTGACTCACTATCTGTCCCTGTAAAAAAAATAAAAAATAAAAATAAAAATAAATTAAAAAAAAAAAACCAGTTTCCTTTAGATAGCCATCTTACTTCAGTATGAAGTAAAAGTCTCACATGGTCTTCATTTTGTTCTTCACAAAATAGCTTGAAAAGACGCTCACATTGGGCACTAGCTTTAATAGCATTAACACACTTTATTACTGTATGTAATACTTCATTCAGAACAGGCGAGATGTTTTTAGCTACCAAGTTTTCCCTATGAATAACACAATGCACAAGAATCATTTCTGGATTCGCATCTTTCATTAATTTTAAGCAGCCATTTTTCTTGCCCATCATATTGGGAGCACCATCTGCAGCACAAGATGTTATATTTTTCATTGGTATATCATTGACATCTAAGTAGTTTTTTAGCTTATTATATATATCTTTGGAGGTAGTGGTGCTTTCTAATATTTTACAGAACAACATTTCTTCAGCAAAATGTCCTTTATCAATATATCTTACGTAAGTTATCAATACTGCCTCACTGTCTCTCAAAGTTGATTCATCCATTTGCAAGGAGAATTTTCTTGTTTTCAGCTTTTCAATAAGTTGTTTTTCAATATCCTCACTCATTTTGTCTATTTTTCTGCTAACAGAATTGTCACTGAGTGGCATAGCTTTTACATCTTTGTCATCTTTTTCAAGAACCGTTTTAAGAAATGCTGATATTGATGGTTTTATTAAATTCTCTCCTATAGTGTGATTTTCTCCAGTTTTAGCGATGAATAAAGAAATTTGATAACTAGCCTCAAGAACACGATTATTAGTTGAAGTATGAGCAGTAAATAGAGACTTTAATGTTGTTCTTTTTTCAAAATTTTTCTTTAAAGTTTTAAAGTAACTCAAATCTGAATTAATATGAGCACTATGTTTCGCCTTCAAATGCGCCTCAAGACAACCTCATTTCATTGATTCGTTGGTCAAGCATTGCTGGCATAAAAGACAAAAAGGAATCTGCTCATCGTGAAGAGTGGGTATGAACCCAAATTTTAAATATTCCTCTGAATATTGTCAAGTTTTTTTCTTGCTTGCACCACTCATTTTACTATGGGCTATAATAAAAATAAGATCAATTAAAAACTAATATTAAAATATGTGTTAAAATATATTCAATGTGACATAGAGTAAACGTATACTAAAAATTCATATTTATTTAAATGTATATAACACATTTACTACACTACCACCGCAAATCAAAAGGTATCTATATTTTTTCCACTTGACAAAATTTTCTGGAAAGTTATGCTTCTAAAATTAAAATTGTCGTGCATGCACTATTATAGCCCCAATAATATTTATAAAATATTAGTGCTTTCTAGCCCCGATGCAAGAAGTACTTAATAAAGAGTTTAATATTGATAAAAATAAAATCAAATACTTACCAATTATATCTATACAATATATATATATGTATATTTATTAAATCAACGAGCTTTTACAACAGTTTTGACTGACACTTATTTCAAATTAATACCAATTGAATGATGTGAAACACTACAGAACTTGCGATGGGCCAATTAGGTGAGAATAACTGCGTCATTTAGCGAATTTTTAAAACGTCCGGGGTTCCCCGCAGCAGACGGCACACTCCGCGGTGAACCCAGGACCAAGTTTACTTGACGATGCCAATCACCCAGTTGATATTTTGGTCTCATCAAACGAAATTATACTTAATAATTATTTACCGCAATTATTTAAGAATTGCATTTTTTGCCTGACCTGTGGTGGCACAGTGGATAAAGCATCGACCTGGAAATGCTGAGGTCTCTGGTTTGAAACCCTGGGCTTGCCTAGTCAAGGCACATATGGGAGTTGATGCTTCCAGCTCCTCCCCCCTTCTCTCTCTCTGTTTCGCTCTCTCATCTCTCTCTCTGTCTCTCTGTCTCTCCTCTCTAAAAATGAATAAATAAAATTAAAAAAAATATAAAAAAAAATTGCATTTTTTGTTAAATTTGGCATCGATATCTAGCATTGCATTTAAATGGCCCGGGGCGAAAGAGTTAAAGTCGTGTGGAGTCCATTTTCAAATTGCCCCCCTTAACTATCGAATTGCCCCCCTGTGGGGCGTGGGCCCCATGTTGGGAAACACAGGTTTAGAGTCTTAAAAATGTTCACACAAAAATAGGGTTTTCCTAGGATGCCAAGCATGGCCTGAAGACAAATGTCATGTTTCAGTTATAACAGCATTTAAGAGGTAACCTTGGTCTACTGGCACTAATGCTCAGTCCCTCTTGGAATAATACAGTCAACTAAAATGTAGAAATAATGGGAACTTAGACACTGTTCTAGATCTCCATTATAAACGTGTCCAGAAGGACAATCAGGAATTCTTCCTTTGCCATATGATAACATTGGTAGTCTATACACACCCAGGATAATATAGCGAGTTTAAAAGCTGTCTTTCCCCTGTGTTTTGAAGTTTGGACATTTCTGATAGGTCTCTGTCAGCATAGATCTATCTACCTAAAATTCTTTGGGTGTTGGGTAGTAGGGTTCTAAACTTGGCATTGATCTTGGTAAAGCAAACCAGTTCCTGAGCAGAATATGTATTTGTGCTTGAAATACCTATGTATTCAGGCCACATAAAGACCATTTTAAAATATCCCAAAACAACACCTCAAACCCTATTTTATATTCTAATGATTCAGAGGGGAGGTACTTGTCATGAGCACTACAGAGTGTATCTACAGAGGACATTTCAAAGCCATTTTTACCAAGGAGGAAGACAAGCACAAGAGGTCAAGATTAAAACAATTCCTACTCAGTAAATGTCCTTCTTTCCATGATCTGGCTTTATCCTCATTCATCACATCTGAGGTACAAGGACAATGACCACTGAGCAGTACTGAAGCCACAGCAGGACTTACCTTCAGTTTATGTTCCAACATCATAGTATGCTCTCTCAATAGGTTTTCTCTGTCCCTCTCCATTTTCTGCTTCAGTTGGAATATGTTTTCCTCAAGACTTCTCTTCTGCGCCTCCATCTGCTGCTGCTGCTCCTGGAGTTTCTGTCTCATCAGCTCCTGTTCCTTCTCGGCTGCCTCCTTCCTGGCCCGCTCCTCTGCCCCAAGGAGGTTTGAGAAAGGGAAGAAAATTAAGTGAACAATGATCTCTACCCTCCTGAGCTCAGAGACAAAACCAAACTCAAAGAGGAGGGGGGAATTCTCTGAATTCTCTTCTTTGTCCATACCATGAAGAGCATTTCAGAATGTGATGGGAAAGGCCCTGACTGGCTGATCAGTCCCTGGTTGTTTTCCGATTTAATGGCGTATGTCCGACAGAAGAAGTAAAAGCTCCCTGCTGCAGGAAGGTTTTGTTCTCACACCTGTCCAAGGACAGGCAGGAGCCTGCCCGCCCATTGTGAGCCCAGCCCTGCCCACACCTGCCATGGCCTTCTCCCCGTCAGTGAGCGCTTTGTCTGCCTGTAGGATGGATTTCTCTATTGGCGCCTGTGACTACAGGAAGCTCTGGAAGATTTCATTCGCCTGAGGAAACAGGAGGGAACAAAGAACCTAGGTTTCCACTGTGTAGAATTCTACTGCACAAACAACTATGCCCATGTCATTTTTCGTTCGTGCTTAAAATGTACTGTGGCTTCACACACAGTGTCCAAGCTCCTTGCACTGAACAGAGGCTCTCCAGACCGCTTCTGCCTGTCTCCCCCCAGTCTCTCTCCTGGGGCTACTTCCTTCCCCCTCCCTAGGTCCAGCCAGGGAGAACCATGTTCGGTTCTACAAACCCACAGTCCTCGGTTGTTTTTTTAATTTGCATTCCCCACGTGAGATGCTGTCTTTAACCTCTCCTCTGCCACTTGCTGACTGTCACTTAAAATAAGTCATTTTAATGTCTCTGCCTCTCAGTTAAGATGTGACAAATGTTGACTAAAGAGCAGATGGTTTTTTTTGTTTTTTTTTTTTCATTTTTCTGAAGCTGGAAACAGGGAGAGACAGTCAGACAGACTCCCGCATGCGCCCGACCGGGATCCACCCAGCACGCCCACCATGGGGTGGCGCTCTGCCCACCAGGGGGCGATGCTCTGCCCATCCTGGGCGTCGCCATGTTGCGACCAGAGCCACTCTAGCGCCTGGGGCAGAGGCCACAGAGCCATCCCCAGCGCCTGGGCCATCTTTGCTCCAATGGAGCCTTGGCTGTGGGAGGGGAAGAGAGAGACAGAGAGGAAAGCGCGGCGGAGGGGTGGAGAAGCAAATGGGCGCTTCTCCTGTGTGCCTTGGCCGGGAATCGAACCCGGGTCCTCCGCACGCTAGGCCGACGCTCTACCGCTGAGCCAACCGGCCAGGGCTAGTAGATGGTTTTTAATGCTACTCCAAGAACTGAATTAAAGTCTAGGAAAAGAGCTTAACATTTTGTCTAGAGCAATAACAATTCAATATATATTAGTTGCATTATTACTATAATTATTATTTCTTAATATTATTATGAGTTACCACCACTTACGTAGCTAATTTTCTCAGGTTTACAAGTAATGTAACCTTGAATGCAATTGTCTACTTATTTGGCTTCCTTTTCTCTTTTAGTCAGCCTTGAGTACAAAGTCTCTGACTTTAGTAAGTTGTCTGCCTTTGGCACACTAATGTCATGTTTGTTGGATAAAGAAATGATTATTTCCCTTCTGTCTCTGGTAGATTTCAGGAAATCATACAGGGAATCCTCGGGTTATGACACACTTTTGTTCCTACAACATTGTCATAACCTAATTTTAGTGTAAGTCGAAACACACCCTAGCCTAAGTCACTTACCTATCCTAACACAGTTGTAAAATCATAATCTAGAACAGTAGTAGTCAACCGGGTCCCTACTGTCCACTAGTGGGCGTTCCAGCTTTCATGGTGGGCAGTAACAGAGCAACCAAAGTATAAATAAAAAGATAGATTTAACTATATAGTAAGTTGTTTTATAAAGATTTATTCTGCCAAACTTAGCGAACATCTGACATAAAGTACTTGGTAAGTAATTATTTTTATATGCCTTAACTTGCTATAACTCTGATTTGTAAACTTTAAAGTAAAGTTACTTCCCAACTTTATAAATCACCATTACTGTGGAACTGGTGGGTGATTCGAAAATTTTACTACTAACAGAGATACAAAAGTGGGTGGTAGGTATAAAAAGGTTGACTACCCCTGATCTAGAATATAAAACCACAGGTAAGCAATGGGGCACTGTACTGTAGTAACAAAAATAATAATAAAAAACTATTTTGCCCATGTAATCCATAAATACAAAGCTAATGACCTAAGCTGAAACATTCACTTCTCAATTTTTTAAAGATTTTATGGGAGTGAGTATCATACACTTGAAACATACTATGTTCATACTGTCGTAACTCAAGGACCCTCCTGTACCCTTTTTTTTCATTTTAGTGGGAAGCAGAGACAAACTCCTGCATGCCACTCATCCTGATCTACCTGGCAAGCCCACTAGGGGGTGATGCTTTGCCCATCTGGGACCCTTGCTCTGCTGCAACCAGAGCCATTTCTTAGAGCCAGAGGCAGAGGCCATGAATCCATTGTCAGTGCCAGTGGCCAACTTATTCTAATAGAACCTTGGCTGCAGGAGGGGAGGAGAAGAGAGAGAGAGAAAAAAAGAGAGAGTGAAAGAGAGAGAGAGAAGCAAGGGAAGGAGGGTGGACAAGCAGATGGGCGTTTCTCCTGAGTGCTCTGACACACCTGGCTGACATTCTACCACTGAGGAGACCAGCCAGAGCCCCCTTGTACTCATGTTGGAGAATGGACGTTTCTTCTCTCTTCAGGAAGAAGGAGCAAAGAGTAGGCCTTAAAGCTAAACAGTCATAATATGCCCATGATCTCATATTACACACAACGATGTTGTGCTCTCACATTTTCAGGAGACCTTCTTGACCTCATTCTGTGGGATCCTCATGCTCCTCTCCTACCTCACCTTTACTCCTTTCCTGGGCACTTGCCAATAGTCCTGTTCAATTCTTTCCTTTGTTTCCAAGTAGAGCTTGTGACCACCAGGAACAGAGAAAGTTCCCGCTGAGATACTTTCCATTAGGGCCATTGAAAGCTGCTCAAGTTCATCTCGGCAGAATTTGGCAGATGTCTCTTCATTCTGCAGCACGAAACCATCCTTCTTGTCCTTTATGACTTCCTGCAAGAGAAGTATAGACAAATGTCACCAGAAGAAAGGAAGAGAGGAAATAAAATTCCAAAGAACCTGGTAGAAGGGAGTCTAGCTCTGGTCCTCATGAGAAAAGCATTCTGAACTGAGACTCATGGACACAGATAAAAATGATGTGGTTACCCAAGAGAGGAGGTTTGGGGGGGGGGTAAAGAGGAACAAATATACAGTTATGGAAAATGATTTGATTTTGAGTGATGGGCACACAACACAATGAACAGTTCAGATACTACAGAGATGTTCACCTGAAACCTATATACTCTTACTGATCCATGTCACCCCACTAAATTTAATTTCTAAATAAAAAATAAAGTATATTAAAATTAAAAAGGAAAGACATTCTGTTGGAGAAGGTCATGGAATAAAACAGAATAATGAGGCCTAATTTACTAACAAGCCTGAAAATTCCATGTGATGCAGGGGGGAAGCTTGTTAACCCCCCTGGTCTCAGGGTCTTCCCCCAAAATCCAGGGTTGCATATCTTATCTCTATGCTCTCTGCAGCTGCAACATTCAGTGATTCATCTTCAGTGATACAATGACACAACAAGGAACATCAGAAATTGAAAATAGCCTAGGATTAGGTAATTAAGAGATATTTTGGTTCCTGAGAATGGGAGAAGGTTCTCAGAAAAGCAACCAGCTCAGGAGTGACTTTAGGGTGTTCTGGGCAATCTTGAAATCATATTCACTTCAGATAGCTATCTATATTGATTGTGCATCAGAGATCAGAGAAATTTCTGGATTCAGTACTTGAGGTTTTGGGGGTGGGGAGATGCAAATGTAGTCCTTTGAAAATTTATCCCTCATGAGATCCATACTACTTGACCCCTGAGTGACAGAGGAGCCACAGGGTCATAAAAGTTCTTCTAGGCCTCATTCTTCAAGGGGAAGGGTCACAAAGAAGAAATAGCACTATGACAAAATACCACAAGATTCTTCTGGAACTCCTGGTTTTCATCCTTGAAGGAGTTCTCCATGAAGATTGCAATGGCTTCCCTCTCGCAGGCCATGTGCACATCCAGCAGCTCCTGGAGCGTGTCTGTGGGGAAGCTCACTCGCTGCGCCACCTGCTGGCTGTAGTGCTCGGCTGCCTTCTGCATGGCCGCTGAGTTCTCAATCTGGGCCAGAGTTGTCACTGCATTCTCCAAACAAGGCACTGCCCCACTGTTGATGGCGTCCACTGTCAGGAGCCGATCCACAACTGCTGGCTGACAAGGTCACAGCAGAAGAAGACCCACAACTGCTGGCTGACAAGGTCACAGCTGAAGAAGACCAAAAACTGCTGATTGACAAAGTCACAGCAGAGAAGACCAATGGCTGCGGGGTGACAAAGTCACTGCAGTGAAGACCAATGGCTGCGGGGTGACAAAGTCACCACAAAGGATAGGCACAACGATACTCCCCCCTTTGACTTTTTAAATTAATCTGGCCTTATATCCCCCCTTTTCTGGGTGTGTGCTATTATTTGTGGCACAGGGATAATAGTACCGTGCTTTCCCTGTAGATTCGTAGTGATTTCTTTGGAAATGAGACAGAGGGTGTGAGTTCCACAGAAAAGCCTGTAAGCCCCTTGAACTGGGCTCATAGACATAAGAGGCTGGCTATGATATCCCTCGTAAAGGGTTAAAGTTTGTAGGAGAATTCCTTAATCATGTTAAAAAGAATAGATTGTGACTTGTGAATGGGTAGGAAGCAGTGGCTGTGCACAGAGCACCCTTAGGCCTTCACTTAACATTTTTCTTCCCTAGCCTTTTCATGTGATAAGTAGAGAAACATTCCTTTCTTCTTTGATCTGCAAATAGCGGTATATTCTGAGAAGAATAGAGTCAAAACTTAACTAGTGTTTAAATATAATAAATAAGTAATATTTGATTAGACAATAGTATCTTAGATAAGGTATAGTAGGATGGCCCATTGTGTGGCCTAGGATGAGAGCGTAGTCAGCAAGAAAAGAATGTTTTACTAAGAGAATTGTCTTTTGACTAAAGGCAATTGCTAGGCTTTCTCAATGAGATGTTCTCATGAGATTTAAAAATGTAGGGAAATCCATGGAATGTCTTGTGTTGCTGCTGGGCTATCTTGCAAGTGCACTCTGCATATCTTTGGGTGAAAGCTATCCTTAATGTTATGTTAATTTCTTTAGAGGCAAGCCTTTCAGAATCTTGTAGGACACTGCATAAACTCAAGGCCATTTACCTGAGCAAGTGGTGGTCCATTGTTAGTCGTCTGCTAAATCTCTCTCTGCCCCTTAACTCACAACAGACTAATACTTTAAAAGCTTTTACTGATGTTGTTATTCAAGTTATTTTGAATGATTTGCTACCTGATTTGTGACTCATAGATGTAAATTAACTGTTATCCGGAAACATGAAAACATAGTGAAACAAAAGCAATAATTAACACCATGTGATTGTAACTCGGTGTGTGTGTATAAAAAGGGAGCTATACTAGCATTGAGCAGAGATGCCTGGCAGTAAATGCTAACCGGAGAATAAAGAGGAAAAAAAGAATTCGGCTCTCTCACTCCATTTTCGCCGACGCCATCTCCTCCTGTGGGACCCCTGGGTCCCCCCCGGGGCTGGACCCCGGCAGTCCACATAAGTCACCACCAGAGTCCCCAGTCCTAATAAGCCATAAAATTTAGAGGGTAAATATCAAATGACCACTCAACAGGATTCAAATTCTGAAACTATATCTAATTCTCTCTTACACTCTCTGTTTTGAACACATACACACAGACACACACACACACAGTAACTCTGTTTACTACTGTCCCACTGACAATTTTTATGGTTCTTCAGGCCACAAGCCTAAAAAAATTCAATATCTATCTTCATTTGACATACTAAGATATCTAGAAAACAATTTCTCATTAAAACAGAAGTAAATTGTTTACATATGTAGATAGACAATGCAGTGTAAATATGATCAAATTTATTCCAAATTCTGAAGTTTCCAGTAAATTTTCAGAGGTTTTGGGGTTAATATTCTTATTTTTACATGGACAGAGAAAGTCAGAGAGAGGGATAGATAGGGACAGACAGATAGGAACGAAGAGAGATGGGAAGCATCAATTATCAGTTTTTCGTTGCAACACTTTAGTTATTCATTGACTGCTTTCTCATATGTGCATTGACTGTGGGCCTTCAGCAGACCGAGTAACCCCTTGCTCAAGCCAGCAACCTTGGGTCCAAGCTGGTGAGCTTTTTGTTGTTGTTGTTGTTCAGGCCAGATGAGCCCACACCCAAGCTGGCAACCTTGGGGTCTTGAACCTAGGTCCTTCTGCATCCCAGTCTGACGCTCTATCCACTGTGCCACCGCCTGGTCAGGCAAAGGGCTAATAATCTTTATTGGACCTCTCTAACCTCCCAAAATATCTTTTGCATTCTCCTTGGAAATCACACTCAGTATAAAAGCCTTCCTTTGAAGAAAGAGTATATCCTGTTCTTATACTCAGTTAAAGATTTACTATCAATAGCAGATTTTTTCATGTATATGAAAATTCTGCAGATATTAATGATACCATTTGTAATTTGGGAGAGGAATGCATAAACCCCCTAAAGTATGAGAAAGATACACTTACCTTCATGGAGTATGAATATCTGTAGACCCGTAATGCATATAGAATCAATCAGAACTCTTGGAGAACACATCATATAATATATTGAACAAATATTAGGCCCCACAGAGTATGAAAAGGAGACTCACATTTCCCGGTGACTGTGATTCCCTCTCTGAGGGTCTTGGTTCTTGCTTCGGTGCTGATGTAAGAACAGAATTTTTTTATTTGCTCCTTAAATTTAGGATGTAGTTGATATTCTTCAATAATTTCAATATTGGCTAGAAATTCTGTGTCATTTGTTGGCCGGATAAAGACAAAACACTTCCGTTTTGGAAAGTATTGCTGAATGCACTCTCTTGGGAGGTTGCATAATTGGACTTTTGGACTCCTGCCTGAAAGATTAGAAATAAAATGAGAGATCACAGTAGAACAGTCTGAGGACAATGACAGGAAAATTTTGTATGTTTGCTGTTACACTCGCCGGGTAAAACAGACACTGGAGACGTTTGGAGAGTTTCAGACAAAGTTTTATGGCCAAGAGAAAAAGAGAACAAAGCAAAATTAACCTGCGCAGGGGTGAACTCAAGTGGTAGTCACAAGAGCCACACCGAGCGCCTACAGTCTAGGGGTTTTTATAGCGTAGCAAGCAAGCAGTTCATACAGAAGCGAATTTGGCTTTTAGCAATTGGCTCCTCCAAATTAAATTTTTAGTCATGTGCCTTAGTAACCAGTCATACAGTTGAAAGCCCCCAGCTGGAAATGTCCCTATCTATCCCCTAGGATGTGGTCACATTAACTATCTTAGGAGTTTTTACGACTTCCTTATCTCAAGGACTCATCAGCTCCTAGTCATCCTGGGAGTCTAACGACTTCCCTATCTTTAGGACTCATCTGTCTTATTCATCCTGGGAGTCTGGTCTCATCTATTCCGGGAATGAGCTGTACTTACTGGACCAGTTCTTTTTAAGTTATTTTCCCAAGCCCATTAATGTATTTTATGGCTTTTATTCGAATGTCACATTTGCCTTATTCTTTGTGTTTAACTTCTGTTTATAATTCTCTTAGTATAGATATCCAGTGCCTCTTTAACATCAAATTTATCAATGATACAACTCTGGATAGAAATTTCAAAGAGATCAATCATGGTAAAAAAAATGTATTGCTGTCATCAATCCTAAAAATAGTAGAGCATTGTCTATATTATTGTTATTATTTACTGAATAAATGACTAACAGAAAAACAGATCCAACATAGATTTTTGGCCTGTTTGGTCCCCTGTGGAAATTGAGCTGTGGAACCAAAATGAGAGCCACAAACAAGGCTAAATAAAACAATATTAGAAATGACACCCACATTATTTAAGGAAAACTGTTTTGATGCTAAACATTATGTGTACAGCATTAGCTTTCTTAAAAAAAAGATTTGAAGAATAAATATAACTAAGATGTAATTTTAAAATGTCAGCACTAATCTCTAAACTATTTAAGGTAAAGAAATATATTTGATTGATATTGTTACTCATTTGACTAGCATTTTTCATTGTTTTGAGAAAGCATAGATAGAAATATGAAGACAAAATAAATAAATCAGAATTAATATTTCTTTCAAGGTTTCATCAGATACATATGCACACACATGAATGTATAACTTATTAATTTGAAATTATAGCAGGGATACATATTTAGGAATTCAAAAACACTGTAATATTTAGAAAGAATTAACATCATTAATATATCCATATTGTCCAAAGTAATCTATAGATTCAATGCACTCACTCTTTATCAAAATCCCAATGGTGTTTTTCACAGCACCAGAATAAATAATCCACAAATTTATAGGAACTGCAAATTTATATGGACCCAAATAGCTACAGAAGTCCTGAGAAAGAAGAAAATATTTGGAGGTATCATACCTGATATTAAACTATACTACCTACAAAAATTAGGAGATATTTCAAAATGAATATGAAACAATAAAAAAAGAATTTGATTTTTTTTTAATTAAACAAGAACATCAGAAAAGCAAATGCCATGTCAAGGAAAGTTGCTTGATTATGCAAATAAGATGAAAACCAACTTTTATTTCACTGGTGAAAATGCTCTATACAAAATCTGAAAGTACTGGAGCATCTGCACATTCCCTGATTTTAAAAGTGCATGTCCTGCAATTTCCCAGTCCTTTCAATGACTCTGCAACATGATTTGAGTGAATGTGAAGCCTGTGAAGCCATAGGACTTCTTGAAACTGGTCAAACATAGATGACAGTGGCAACAGCACCTAAAATATCCCAAAGCATGATTAGCAGACTGTGAAATCACTTTCAAGAGACTAGCACAGTATGAAGAAGACGAGGGCAGGATCACCTATCTGCCACAACAACAAAAGACTGCTACTTGACGTTATTGGCAAGAAGGAGTAGGAACAGCACTGCAAGAGAGCTGCTGGGACAGTTTCTTGCTGTCACTAGATGATGGTAGGTACCTAGACTATATGAAATCCACTCCATTGTGTTGGACTGGATTCTCAGCAACCAATGGTAGGCATTCTGTTTTCTGCTGAACACCGTAGAACCTGTAGAAGGTGAGCTGATGAGCATCATCATTAGACCCATGATGAGTAGTCAATTGTTCTCTTCTCTGATGAGCCACAGTTCAGTCTGTATCCTGACAATCATTGTGTCCTGATATGGCGTGACCAAGGAAAAAGGGAGAATCCATGTTTCATGTGAGAAAAGAACTCCTTCAGTGGTGGTAAAATCATGGTGTGGGCTGGCATCAGCATTGTTAGTTGTACTGACTTTCACGTCATCAGAAACGGATTGCTGACTGCTGTTAGATATTGAGTTGAGGTCCTGTACTTTATAGGGGTACCCTATGCTGGAACTGTTCGAAACAACTTTCTTTTCATGGACAATAATGCAAGGCCCCACCATGCACATCTTGTCAACAACATGCTTCAGGAGGCAGAAATTGAATGCATGGACTGGCCTTCATGTTCTCCAGACCTGAATCTCATTGAACATGCTTGGAATGCACTGGGAAGATGTCTTGAGCTGGAAGTTTTCCTGAAGCAAGAGTGTCAGAGGATCCCACAAGAACTGGTGGACAATCTGATCCTGCCCATGCCCTATCACTGTCAGTGTGTTTTGGCAGTCTTGGGTGACCATACTCCCTGCTGAATAGTCAATGTGTGGCATTCTCATTCAGTTTGACATGCTTCTGTTCACCCTCACCAATATGTCACTTGCTACTCAATCATGATAATTGAGTTTGCATCTCATTTGCATAATTGAACAACTTTTTTTGACTTGTTTGCTTTTCTTATGTTATTTTTTAATAAAAAATCAAATACTTCTTTTTTATTGCTTCATGTTCATTTAAAAATATCCCCTAATTTTTGTGAGCAGTATACAATGTTGTAATCAAAACAGTATGGAACTGGCATAAAAATAAACACATAGATCAAGGGAACAGAATAGAGACCCCAATAATAAATTCATGCCTATAAGATCAACTAATGTATAACAAAAGAAGCAACAAGATATAATAGGGTGAAGACAGTCTATTCAACAAATGGTGTTGGAAAAATTGGACAGACAGTTGTAAAAAAATGAAATTAGACCACCTCCTTGGATAATACAGAAAAATAAACTCAAAATAAATTAAAGACTTAATTGTAAGATGTAAAACCATAAAACTCATAAAAGGAAACATAGACAGTAAAATATCTGACATTTCTCTTAGCAATATTTTTTTTAGCTATATCTCTTAGAGCAAGGAAAACAAAATAAAAATAAATAAACAAGACTACATCAAAATAAAATGTTTTGCACAAGAAAGAAAAACATCCACAAAACGAAAAGACACCCACTAAATGGATGAAGATATTAGTCAATTATATAACCAATATGGGATTAATATCCAAACTATATAAATAACTCACATGCTCAATATAAAAACCATTTGATTAAAAAGTGAACATAGAACCTTAATAGACACTTCACAAAAGAGGCATACAGATGGCCATAGACATATGTAAAGATGCTAAATGTTTCTAATCATCAGTGAAATGCTAATTAAAACCACAATGATCTGTGCCCTCACACCCGTCTCAACAGCTCACATCGTAAATGAAAAACAACACATGTTGGTGAGGTAGTGGAGAAAAGGGAACCATAGTGCACTGTTGGTAGGAATGCAGATTGGTGCAGTCACTATAGAAAACAGTAAGGAGGTTCCTCAAATTAAAAAAAGAACTACCTTATGACCCAGAAATTTCACTGCTGGGTATATATACAAAGAAATTCAAAACACTAATTCAAAAAAAAATATATGCACTCCTGTGTTCATTAAAATGTTGTTTAAAACAGCCAAGAAATAGAAGTAATACAAGCACCCAACAATACATAAGTAGATAAAGAAGAGCTGGTACACATATACAATAGACAATTAAGTGGCCACAAAAAATAATAGGATGAATCATAACATGGGTGACAGCATGGATGACCCTAGAGGGTATTATGCTCAGTGAAATAAATTAGACAAAAAATAACAAATATCATATGATTTTACCTATATGTGAAATCTAAAGACAAAATAAACAAACAAAATAGAAACAGATTCACAGATAAAGAGAACAGACTGATGGCTGCCAGAGCATAAGGGGATTGGTGGAGGGCTGGATGAAAATGGTGAAGGGATTAACCATTTTCTTTGACCATTTGAATGGTCAAAGAAATGTAAAATACAACACAGGGTATATAGTTCATAGTATTGTAATAACTATGTATGGTGCCAGATGGGTACTTGAAATATTGGGAGGATCATTTTGTTAATTATCTGATATCCAACACTATGCTATACATTTGAAAATAATGCAAAATAATTTTGAATATAAAATTAAATTAAAAATAAAATTTATTTTTTTAAAAAGCTATGATATAGAAATTAAAATGAATATTCTAATAATTATCAAAAATATCACAAATACAGTGATAGAGTGTCAGCCCTGTGTGTGGATGTCCCAGCTTTGATTCCTGGTCATGGCACACAGAAGTGCCTATCTGATACTCCACTGTTCTCTCTCTTTCCCTCCTGCAGCCATGAAGCCATTGGAGCAAGTTGGACCCGGGCGCTAAAAATGGCTCCATGGCCTCTGACTCAGGTGCTAAGAAGAACTCAGTTGCTGAGCAATGGAGCAACACCCCAGATTGTCAGAGCATCACCCCCTATGGGGCTTGCAGGGTGGATCTGGTCAGGGTGCATGTGAGAGTCTGTCTCTGCCTCCCTTCCTCTTACAAAATTAAAAAAAAATCACAAATACATAGAATGAAAAGACAAAAATACTTCTTCAGTTTTATTAGAACATAAATCATATTTATTGATAAAACATGTATAAAGTCATTACACAGCCTGACCAGGCGGTGGCACAGTGGATAGACTGTTGGACTGGGATGCTCATTTGGTTTTAGCAAGGTTCACCAGCTTCAGCCCAAGGTTGCTGGCTCGAACAAGGGGTCACTGTAGACCCCCGCCCCCGCCAACGCACATATCAGAAAGCAATCAATGAACAACTAAGGTGCGACAATGGAAAACTGATGCTTCTCATCTCTCTCCCTTCCTATCTGTCTGTTCTTATTTGTCCCTCTCTCTGACTCTCTGTCTCTGTCTAATAACAAATTAGACAGTTATACGCCTATTTTAGAAGAATATTTTCTAATTATTTGAAAGATATTTTCTTTCATTAGATAGGCTTGAAATTTTATGCTTAACAAGTATCTGAACAGTTGTTTTTCTCAACATAAAAAAGTAGAAGTTAAAATAATAAACATGAGTGTCTGGTTGTTAAGTTTTAGCACCATTGCATTCTAAGTTGCATTTGAATCTAAATTAGGAACTGTGTAAAGAACAGATTGGTTGGTTATGAATAATTTTCCTCTACATTAGGTTTTATTTTTCTTATGTGAAGTTAAACTCCAGTTCATAGAGCTTTACAGCCAATCTCCCAGCCACCATTTCTGCAGACTTCATCTAGTCTAAAATACAAATGCAACTCCAGAGGTTATGAACAGTGTTTAGTATCTCCCACCCTCTGTTGGACCACCCACTGCACAGCCATGCTCTGTTACCTGGAATCAGCTTCAAGGCATTCTCCAGGTACTGATCTTCTGTGATAGGGTCACCATTTAACTTTAGCTCCAGGGTGAAATCCCGTACAGTCCAGATAAAGTCTGGGAAGAAACTCACAAATTCTGTGGAATCTTCTACTTCATCCCCATCTGATATAGGGGAGGACTTAGCCCTGATGAGGTCTGTGAGCTCTGTCACATAACTAGGAGTTGGCTAAGGAAAAAGAAATTCCTGTGCACAATTTCTACATTTCTCTAATAAAAAATATACGCATATAAACACTATTTTTTTGCACTGGTTCCTTCTGTTCCCCAAGACCGTTAAGTGAGAGGGCAAAAGAAACTGACTAGATCTCTCCGTTCTCAGAGACTCCATGAGACATGATGGTTCAGTTCCAGGAAGGATACTGCAGCTGCTCCAGGGCCTGGTGGTTGATGGTGCCCATGCTGTTGTAGACAAACATGCTGCTCAGAAGCACAGCCAGGGCGAAGATCCACAAGTCATTTTTAGGGTCGCCCTAGAAGCAGATTAGGGCAAGACATGTGGGAGTTTTACCCTGTAGAAATTCAGTCAGACACTAAGTCTATCAGACTTTCATTTACATTTCAGTTAATATACTCACTATGCAAAAAAGTTAAGTTTAAAGATGGGCATAACAATAGATATTAGCTTTGACAATTACAAAGACATTTCTTCATTTTTTTTATATATTAATTAGAAAGAGAGAGAGATATACTGATTTGTTCCATTTATTTATGCATTCATTGGTTGATTCTTATATGTACACTGACCGGGGATCAAACCCACAACTTTGGAGTTTTGGAACAATGCCAAAAACAACTAGGTATCTGTCCAAGGCCACAAAGGTATTGTGATTGTGATTTTTTCATATACAAAAAGACTCTATCCTCACATGTCTTTCTTTTCATTCAATTAGTTGAAATAAAATAACAGAAAAACTTACCTGGTGGATTACCTGGTATGCAATTAGGTTCAATGAAAGGTATTAACACATATTCATTCTATACATATTTGTTGGTCATGAGCTACATAAAATATTTCATAATTAACATAACAAGGGATAGATTCAACAAATGTCTATGAATATTTCCAGTCATTAAATTTAAAAAGCATTTAAAAATGCCAATTATTACTTTCAAGGTGACTATTTCAAAGCCTTGACTAACATCTATGACAATGAATGTGACAAAGATAACAATAGTTATAAGAAGTATACATCTTAATAATGAATATAAGCATTGGAATCTATAGCTATAACAGTAAATTAAAATTTAAACATCCACAGTGGAATAATAGAGCTCCAAATGTTGGAAAACTGTACAGACATGAAGTCTTCCTTAACATCTTCATTAAAAATGAAAGACTTGGTAGAATGTGAACTTTAAGAAATGAAGGTGATCCTGCAGATAGAAAGACCCACAGAAGCAAAAGTAGATATGGTAGAATACAGGGGTCTTTGCAAATAAAGTAGAGTTATTTGATTTGACTGGAACTCAGGGGAAATTGAAAAGTTAAGATGGATAGTGAGCCCAGTGTAACCTAGCTGAAGGACCTCAATGGCTGGGCTAGTTTGTCTATATAAAACACAGCAATATATAAATAATGACATAATACAGATTTTTTTCCTTTTATAAACAGTATCTAAAGTTGTTCCCTAGAGAAAAAAGTAAAAGTACCTAGAAAACTCAATAAAAATTTTTTGGAGAAAAAAATGTTGATTGGTTAATTTATTTTCTCATACCCCAATTTGAAAAAATAATCTATTAGGATAAAAAGTAGCACTTACAATACAAAATAGGTTATTTAAACAGCAAGACTATAGTACTGTTTGATATATACAAATAAACAAAATTTCGAACTCTTCTTCAGGTAGAAATAGAGAGTAGTAGAAATTTAAGTACTATGTCCAAATAAGTCTCAAAATAAAGCAGAAAAAGAGAAATTATTCATTTTACCCATTAGTAGAAAACGAAAATATAAAATGTTCATCTTAAAATGTTGTTGTAGGATAATCAAATGCTTTTATATAAGGTCTACCAGAAAGTTCTGTCCATTTTTGGAATAAAACAAAATACAAATTTTTCTTACTGTCAATAAACTTTATTAAATAATATAACTGCCATTATTATTAATGATTTCTTGCCAGCATAAGGGCAATTTGTATATCCAATTTTTGAAAAATGTTTTATCTTTTGATGCGAAAAATTGAACCAGTGCTTCTTTGATATCTTCTTCATTTTTGAATTTTTTGCCCTTCAAAAAATTTTGTAAGGACAAAAACAAGTCTCTCTCTTCTCCTCCCACAGCCAAGGTTCCATTGGAGCGGAGTTTGCCCGGGCACTGAGGATGGCTCTGTGGCCTCTGCCTGAGGCGCTAGAGTGGCTCTGATTGTGGCAGAGCGATGCCTCAGATAGGCAGAGCATCGGCCCCTGGTGGGCATGCCGGGTGGATCCTAATCTGGCGCATGTGGGAGTCTATCTGACTATCTCCCTGTTTCCAACTTCAGAAAAATACAAAAAGAAAAAAAAGTGATAGAGGGTGCTAAGTCTGGGGAATATGGTGGATGTGACAGACATGCTTCTGTAGCATTTCTTCCTTGTTGAAATTCGTAAAAATTACAGTGGCATAAATGAACTTTATCAGTAGCCATGGGTACACTATCGCTTCCCACATAAGACTAATGTGAATCAACTTTGTTTTAGTTAATTTGCTACATCAGTATGTATACATTAAGGGATAAAAATAGAGAGGCAGAGTGACATCAGAGAAATGGCACCATAAGGAGTGATACCGATAAATCTTCCCCAAAATTCAACAAGATCTTCAACCAGAGACAGAAAAATCTATCCTTGGAGCTTCCAGCAGTTCCACACTAAATGCAAAGGTATGATTGAGCGAAAAATTGACTAAATATATAATCAATCCCGAAGGAAATAAGATGGAGGAAGAAACACTCTGCCTTCCTCACTAACCTAAATAAGGGCTGCTTTCACTGGGAACTGGGAGTAAAGGAACTGAGACAGGCATAGAGTGTGAAGAGTACCAGGCTGCGGCACAAACGCCCAAACCAGGCTGTGGCACGGACATCCAAGCCGAGGAAAAACTGTGCTTGTGGCAACCCAGGCAATACAAACTAACGCTGGCGCCAAATCCAGACAAAGAAAAACAAGGGAGGCAGCCATCTGCCCTGATCTCCTGGTCAGCACACACAAATAGTGTGTGAAAAATTGCTCCTAGAGACCTGGAAGTGGGTGCCCGTGTTACCGAACAGAGGGGCAGAATCAGAGGCCTTTGTGTGGGCCAAAATCGGAGTCTCAGGGTTGCCCCTGCACCCTGAAAAGCGGCGCGTAGGGAGTGAGTGGGAGCAAAATTCCCTATGCTCGTACTTTTCCGTGTGGGCGGGGCACCTCACCTGGAGTGACAGGTGGCCGGCCTGATATCCTGGTCGGAGAGTGCAGAGAGTGGGCAAGAGATTCCCCTGGGAGTGGGTGCCCATGTAACCGGACAGAGGGGCAGAGTCAGAGGCCTTTGCGTGGGCTTTGACCGGAGTCTTGGGGGTAACCCTGTGCCCTGAAGAGTGGCGTGTGCAAAAACGAGATTCCTTATGTTTGAACTTCTCCAGGCAGGTGGGGTGCCTCACCCAACCATACAAGCTAACAGACCCATGAAGGATTAGCTTACCCACAGTCTGCTGACCTCCCAACTGACCTATGCGACCCTAACTGACAAGATCTCTCTCAGACAAAACAGGTTACAAAGTGCCAAAAGCTAGGGGAAAGGGGTAAGCTTTTGGCACTTTGCTTAAAGGGGTGCCTCAGAGTACTGAGACTTCCGGACGTGCCTAGAGGTGCATAGAAAGGCATCTTGAAAACAACTGGCTCCCACCCCTGCCCAATTATGCTAGCAGCCCTGACTGATTGAGCCTTACCCAGAGCCCTGCGCTGAGTGGGAATAGAGTGGGGATTTGCCAGCTCTTTGAACCTCTTACTCTCCAGGCAGAGGAAGCAGCAACCCCATAGGTGGATCAACAGGCTGCTAATTCAAGAAGGAAAGACTAGGAGAGAGGCTCCAGGAAAACAGACTCTCTCATTGTTGAAACCTGCAAATGCTAATGAGCCTCGACTGCCAACAAAACTGAAGCCCAATATATGACATCACCATAGAGACTTATCAACTGCAAACCTCTACCTAAACATGCCACGGGGGCAGAACCCAGGGTACAGAGTCACCAACCAGGAAGAGGGCGAGAAAAGAAAGAGCAAGAAGATAACCTCTCAAAATCAAGAATAATCCACAGATTTATAACCTATCCCTTTTTATTATATTTGTTTGTTTGTTTCTCTTATCTTCTTGTCTTGATTATTTTCTTCCTCTTCCAATTTGGTCGTTTAATTCTCTGCCAGTCTTGCTCTCTCCTCTCCTTGAACTACACTACCCATAAGTGTTACATCTCCCATTATCTTTCCTTTCCTCTTCCTTTCTCTCTATGAGGGTTGCACTCCAAAACCCTTAACTCTCTCTCTCTCCCTCCTTTTGTTCTTTTTTCTTCATTTTGTGTTTTCCTTTTTCTGTTTTACTCCCTCTATATTTGTTTTTTATTTTCTCCTCTCATTCAACCCTCAATCACAAACAAATTATTTAATTTGGGACTCAAATTTTTCTTTGTGGTGCTTTGGAGTTTTTTACTTTGCTTTTTTAACTCACTAGCAGTGCTCCCAACCCTGGCTCTTCATTTTATCTAATTTTTGCTCCAGTAAATACAATAGAAATTTTAAAATTTATTACCATTTTTCCTGTTTCCCTCTTATTCCTCTCATTATGTCTCCTAGTTAACCATCACCTAAAAGCAAATCATTTTATTCTTGACCCAAATTTTTTCCTTTTTTGCATTTTGTGGGTCCATACCCCCCCATTTCTTCCCCATTATCACTTCTCCCCAACTCAGGCCTTCCATTATAGGTAGTTTTTGTTCTATTTAGCACAATATAATTCACAGTTCACCACAAGATTTTCTCAAGAAGGAAGGGAGAGGAGAGGAGTAAAAAAAATAATATAATATATTTTTTTATTTTTTAAAATTTTTTGATCTTTATTAATTTTCATTAGTACTGTCAACAAAACCACCCTCAGGTGCCATTAAGGAAAAGGAAATAGAATATCATGGATACAAAAGACAGAGAGGTAACACAGAGAGATGAGGAAAAATCTATGGAGAAAAAATTTAATATATTGGAAACCTTGAAGCTAAATGACAGAGAATTTAAAATAGAAATCCTAAAAATACTCAGAGATATACAAGAAAACACAGAAAGGCAATTTAGGGAGCTCAGAAAACAACTCAATGAACACAAAGAATATATTACCAAAAAATTAAAACTATAAAAACAAATAAAACAAAGATGAAAAACTCAATTCACGAGCTGAAAATGAGGTAACAGCTTAGCTAATAGAATAGGCCAGTTAGAAAGTAGGATTAGTGAAACAGAAGACAAGCAACTTGAGGCACAACAGAGAGAAGAAGAAAGAGACTCAAAAATAAAAAAAAGAGAAAGCTCTACAGGAATTATCTGACTCCATCAAAAAATTTAACATAAGAATAATAGGTATATCAGAGGGAGAAGAGAGAGAATATGGAATGGAAAACATATTCAAACAAATAATAGATGAGAACTTCCCAAGCCTGTGGAAAGAACTAAAGCCTCAAATTCAAGAAGCAAACAGAACTCCAAGTTTTCTTAACCCCAACAAACCTACTCCAAGGCACATCATAATGAAATTGGTACAAAGCAACGACAAAGAAAAAATTCTCAAGGCAGCCAGGGAAAAGAAGAACACAACATATAAAGGAAGGCCCATTAGATTATCATCCGATTTCTCAACAGAAACTCTATAAGCTAGAAGAGAGTGGACCCCAATATTTAAAGTCCTGAAAGAGAGAAACTTTCAGCCAAGAATACTGTACCCATCAAAGCTATCCTTCAAATATGAAAGAGAAATAAAAACATTCACAGATACAGAAAAGAAAAGGGAATTTATGATCAGAAAACACCCACTCCAGGAATTACTAAAGGGGGTTTTCCAACCAGATACAAAGAACAAAACAAAACAAAACCTGAAGTAAAAACTGCACCAAGAAAACAATAAAACCAAATTTAAACTGTGACAACAAAAACAAACAGACAAACAAAAAAAGGGGGGAGAGGACAGAAATTAACAGTAGCAAAGGACGATGGAGTGCAAAAGTACTCACAATATAGTGCATTACAATGAACAGGGTAGGAACCCTTTTCATTACATAATGGTAACCACCCTTGAAAAAGCACCACAGAAGCACATGATTCAAAAAAGATAGCAACAGAAAAAAAAAGTATGGAATACAACCAAACAAAAACAAAGGATAGAAAAACAAAAGAGAAGAATCAAACAAGACAAAAAAGTGACAGAAAGCAATGTATAAAATGGCAATAGGGAACACACAAGTGTCAATAATTACACTAAATGTAAACGGATTAAACTCACCAATAAAAAGGCACAGAGTAGCAGAATGGAGTAAAAAAGGAAATCCAACTGTATGCTGCCTACAAGAAACTCACCTAAGCAACAAGGATAAAAACAAATTCAAAGTGAATGGCTTAAAAACAATACTCCAAGCAAAGAATATCCAAAAAAGCAGGTGTAGCAATACTCATATCTGATAATGCCAACTATGAGACAGCAAAAGTACTCAGAGCCAAAAATGGTCATTTCATAATGATTAAGGGGATGCTGAATCAAGAAGACATAACAATTTTTAATATATATGCACCAAACCAAGGAGCACCAAAATATATAAGACAGCTACTTAAAAGAAAAACTGACAAAAATATCATACTTGGAGACCTCAATACACCGCTGATGGCTCTAGATCAGTCACCCAAACAGAGAATCAATAAAGATATATTGGCCTTAAACAAAACACTAGAGCACCTGGATATGATAGACATCTACAGGAATTTCACCCCAAAGTGATAGAGTATACATTTTTCTCCAGTGTATATGGATCATTCTCAAGAATTGACCATATGTTGGGCCACAAAAATAACATTAGCAAATTCAGAAATATCAAAGTTGTACCAAGCATATTTTCTGATCATAAAGCCTTGAAACTAGAATTCAACTGCAAAAAGAAGTAAAAAAATCCCACAAAAATGTGGAAACTAAACAACATACTTTTAAAAAATGAATGGGTCAAAGAAGAAATAAGTACAGAGATCAAAAGATATATACAGACAAATGAAAATGACAATACAACATATCAGAATCTTTGGGATGCAGCAAAAGCAGTGAGAAGAAGGAAGTTAATATTACTTCAGGCCTTTATGAACAAACAAGAGAGAGCCCAAGTGAACCACTTAACTTCACATCTTAAGGAACTGGAAAAAGAAGAACAAAGACAACCCAAAACCAGCCGAAGAAAGGAGATAATAAAAATCAGAGCAGAGCCCTGGCCAGTTGGCTCAGCGGTAGAGCGTCGGCCTGGCGTGTGGGGGACCCGGGTTCAATTCCCGGCCAGGGCACATAGGAGAAGCGCCCATTTGCTTCTCCACCCCCACCCCCCTCCTTCCTCCCTGTCTCTCTCTTCCCCTCCTGCAGCCAAGGCTCCATTGGAGCAAAGATGGCCCGGGTGCTGGGGATGGCTCCTTGGCCTCTGCCCCAGGCGCTAGAGTGGCTCTGGTCGCGGCAGAGCAATGCCCCAGAGGGGCAGAGCATCGCCCCCTGGTGGGCAGAACGTTGCCCCTGGTGGGCGTGCCGGGTGGATCCTGGTTGGGCGCATGCGGGAGTCTATCTGACTGTCTCTCCCCGTTTCCAGCTTCAGGAAAAAAAAAATCAGAGCAGAAATAAATGAAATAGAGAACAGAAAAACTATAGAAAAAATTAATAGAACAAGGAGCTGGTTCTTTGAAAAGATCAACTAAATTGATGAACCCTTGGCAAGACATACCAAGGGAAAAATAGAAAGGACTCATATAAACAAAATCCAAAATGAAAGAGGAGAAATTACCACGGATATCATAGATATATAAAGTTATTGTAGAATACTATGAAAAACTTTATGCCACTAAATTTAACAATCTAGAAGAAATGGATAAATTCCTAGAACAATACAACCTTCCTAGACTGAGTCAAGAAGAAGCAGAAAGCCTAAACAGACCAATTAGTACAGAAGAAATAGAAAAAAAACTATTTAAAACCTTCCCCAAAATAAAAGTCCAGGCCCAGACAGTTATACTAGTGAATTCTATCAAACATTCAAAGAAGAATTGGTTCCTATTCTACTCAAAGTCTTTCAAAAAATTGAAGAAGAGCAATACTTCCAAACACATTTTATGAGGCCAACATAACCCTCATACCGAGACCGGGCAAGGACAGCACAAAAACAAACAAACAAACAAACAAACAAACAAAAAAAACCACTACAGACCAGTATCTCTAATGAATACAGATGCTAAAACAAAACAAAATACTAGCAAATCGAATACAACAACATATTAAAAAAATAATACATCATGATCAAGTGGGATTCATCCCAGAATCTCAAGGATGGTTCAACATACATAAAACAGTTAACGTATACACCATATCAACAAAACAAAAAACAAAATCCACATGATCTTATCAATAAATGCAGAAAAGGCTTTCGATAAAATACAACACAATTTTATGTTTAAGAGTCTCAACAAAATGGGTATAGAAGGAAAATATCTCAACATGATAAAGGCCATATATGATAAACCATCAGCTAACATCATATTAAATGGCACAAAACTGAAGGCTTTCCCCCTTAAATCAGGAACAAGACAGGGTTGTCTATTCTCTCCACTCTTATTTAATGTGGTGCTAGAGGTTCTAGCCAGAGCAATCAGACAAGAGAAACAAATAAAAGGAATCCATATCGGAAAAGAAGAAGTAAAGGTATCACTTTTTGCAGATAACATGATCCTATACATTGAAAACCCCAAAGAATCTACAAAAAGCCTACTAGAAACAATAAGCCAATACAGTAAGGTCGCAGGATACAAAATTAACATACAAAAGTCCATAGCCTTTCTATATGCCAACAATGAAACATTTGAGAACAAACTCAAAAAAATAATCCCCTACACGATTGCAACAAAAAAAATAAAATACCTAGGAATAAACATAACAAAGAATGTAAAGAACCTATATAATGAAAACTACAAAGCATTGTTAAGGGAAATCGAAAAGGATACAATGAGATGGAAGAATATTCCTTGTTCTTGGATAGGAAGAATAAATATAATCAAGATGGCCATATTACCCAAAGCAATATACAAATTTAATGCAATTCCCATCAAAATTTCAACTACATTTTTTTTAAAGAAATGGAACAAAAAAAAAATCATCAGATTTATATGAAACTATAAAAAACCCCGCATAGCCAAAGCAATCCTAAGGAAAAAGAATGAAGCTTGGGGCATTACAATGCCTGACTTCAAACTATATTATAGAGCCACGACAATCAAAACAGCATGGTATTGGCAGAAAAATAGACACTCAGACCAATGGAACAGAATAGAAAGTCCAGGAATAAAACCACATATATATGGTCAAATAATTTTTGATAAAGGGGCCAACAACACACAATGGAGAAAAGAAAGCCTCTTCAACAAACGGTGCTGGGAAAACTGGAAAGCTACATGCAAAAGAATGAAACAACTACAGTTGTCCCCTTGTACTAAAATTAATTCAAAATGGATCAAAGACCTAAATATAAGACCTAAAACAATTAAGTACATAGAAGAAGACATAGGTTCTAAACTCATGGGCCTTGGTTTTAAAGAGCATTTTATGAATTTGACTCCAAAGGCAAGGAAAGTGAAGGCAAAAATAAATGAATAGGACTACATCAGACTAAGAAGTTTTTGCTTGGCAAGAGAAATTGACAACAAAATAAACAGACAGCCAACTAAATGGAAAATAATATTTTCAAAAAACAGCTCAGATAAGGGCCTAATATCCAAAATATACAAAGAACTCATAAAACTCAACAACAAACAAACAAACAATACAATAGAAAAATGGGAAGAGGACATGAATAGACACTTCTCCCAGGAAGAAATACAAATGGCCAACAGATATATGAAAACATGCTCATCTTCATTAGTTATTAGAGAAATGCAAATCAAAACTGCAATGAGATACCACCTCACACTTGTTAGATTAGCTATTATTAACAAGACAGGTAATAGCAAATGTTGGAGAGGCTGTGGAGAAAAAGGAACCCTCATTCACTGTTGGTGGGAATGTAAAGTAGTACAACCATTATGGAAGAAAGTATGGTGGTTCCTCAAAAAACTGAAAATAGAACTACCTTATGACCCAGCAATCCCTCTACTGGGTATATACCCCCAAAACTTAGAAACATTGATACATAAAGACATATGCAGCCCCATGTTCATTGCAGCATTGTTCACAGTGGCCAAGACATGGAAACAACCAAAAAGCCCTTCAATAGAAGACTGGATAAAGAAGATATGGCACATATACACTATTGAATACTACTGAGCCATAAGAAATTATGACATTGGATCATTTACAACAAAATGGTGGGATCTTGATAATATTATACGGAGTGAAATAAGTAAATCAGAAAAAACCAAGAACTGCATTATTCCATATGTACGTGGGACATAAAAACAAGACTAAGAGACATTGACAAGAGTGTGGTGGTTGGGGGGAGGGAGAGAGAGGGAAAGGGGAGGGGGAAGGGCACAAAGAAAACTAGATAGAAGGTGACGGAAGACAATCTGACTTTGGGTGATGGGTATGCAACATAATTGATTGACAAGATAACCTGGACATGTTTTCTTTGAACATATGTACCCTGATTTATTGATGTCACCCTAGTAAAATCAATAAAAAAAATAGAAAGGCACACATGTGTTAAATAAAATGTGCTTATGTGTCGAAACTTGTGATGGAAACAGAAAGAACTTTCCGGTAGACCTTATAGAATCAGTGCATTCAAAGTTGTCTCAAATTATATATACTAGAATGCTCTGTGAATAGTTGGTGGACTTCATGATAGGACTGCTAACTCTTTGAGGGCAGGACTTTTACTTTGGTCACTAATATATACAGTAATAATCTAGAGACCTGAGAACATGGTGCTCAGTAATTATTTATTAAATTAAATAAAATTATTCACCCAGTGCCAAGAAATAAAGGAAAATTTTATTCCTCTTAACTCGAAGTAAGATTTAAACAAACAAAAATTTGCCTGATATATAGATGGATTTTGAGGTTTCACAAATAGATTGAGCAGTTAAATTACTAAGTGCATGAAGAGAATATCCAGATTAAGACAATTTATCTGTAACCCTCTGCCTTACCTTTTCCACATCGCCCAGGCCCTCAGTGTCTAGAAGGACCAGCATGTGGTCAGGCTTACAGGGATGAGGCACACACCACATCCAGATGCCCTTGGTTTTAGACTGCACCGTAGAACCCAGAGGGAATCCTGTAAAGGAAGGAGAGACCCAACACACACTGACAACAGTTAATCTAAGCAGCCGAAGGGCTATAATGACAGACTTGCTGGAAAGTAAGTACTGCAGAATAAAGATGGTGCTTTCCCTACTTTGTAAGAATGCCTTAATTTTGTCATCTATTTCAAGGAAGAGCTAAATATAAACTGTGAGAATGATACCTGGCAAGGGCTCAAGATGGAGGCGAGAGGCATCCACGAACCACACATAATGGAGATCACACTGACAACTACAATAAATGTATTTTAAAAGAAAGGCCAAGTCCAAAGCCAGATAGAAGTGAAAAGAAGAAAATCAAGAGAAATTTAAAGGAAAACAAACAAATAAAGCAATAACAACAAAGAAATTAAGAAAATATCTTTCCAGTCTAAGCAATAAAAAAAAATGACAGGAGTTGGGGAGATTGGTAGCTATAATGGGATGTGAACTCACAAAAATCACTGGGGAGCAAAATTTTTGTTGCATACACAAAAATACTTGTTCTTACCTAATTCGAGAATGCTGATCTCAAATCTGACATTAGTTTTTCTCTGTAAGCTACAGTTCTTTTGCAATTCAAAATTTTATGTTTTCATCTTATTGTAAAATTTTCAACATTTAGTTTAACATAATGAAGTAGAATGTCTTCTTGGGCATATTTCTTTGTGAAAATATAATAATTTATATAATGCAGTAAATATACCAATACACTAAAAGATATGATTGCATCAGAATTTGTTTACAATTTCAAAATAGAAAATATTAAAACACTTATTTTAATCATAAAATTTGTGCAAAACTTATTTAAATTCTATTCAGGCAAAAATTTATATTTATAGCTCTTGCTCGTGTGTGTACTTGTTGAAGACAATCTCGTTTGATGTGCCACAGTAGTCTGCTCATCACTAACAGTTCCAAGGTTTTCGGGAAACTTATCAAGGTGACTGTCAGGAAGTGAATCTTAACGCTCATGTTACATCCAATGTTGCAGAAAGCCAACAGCATCCTTTGAACCAGAAGTGCATAGTTTTCTGCTTTTTTGTTGCCAAGGAAGTTCTTTGTAGCTGCCACAAAAGACTGCCGTGCTTTCTCCTCCTTATTCATTTTCCTGGCAAATTCTTCGTCACGTATGAGGGTTCGAATTAGAGGTCCATCAAATACACCTGCTTTATCTTCTTGAAAGACAAGGCAGGAAAAGCAGAAATAATATGTTGAAAGCCTTCACTTTTTCTATTCAAAGCCTGAACAAACTGCTTCATTAAGCCAAGTTTGATGTGAAGTGAGGGGAAAATGATCCTGTCTCGATTGACTACAGATACATTCAAAATATTTTGTATCCCTACTTCCAGAGCTTCATGTTTTGGTCACTCCTTCTGTGTCGAGCATTTCTCCTGAGCCTGGCTGTCCCACAAACACAGAAAGCAAGGATACTTCATAAAACCTCTCTGTTGTCCTAGCAGGAAATTTACCATTTTAAGGTCCACACAAATGATCCAGTTATGATCCTCATACTTCAGAAAGTCAAGGACAATTTTTATATCATTCTTACTAAGTCATTCAATTTGGGTTGGCTAAACTGCTGGCATCAGAAGAAGACCCTTCAGATTCTACAACCATTTCCTCGTGAATCTTATCAAAATACACTTGATCACCATGTTCACTTTCTTCGTCCTTAGAAGAAATAAAACCATTGAAAACTGGAACCAGGAGTGTCTCAGAGTGTAGGATAGGTCATATTGCTGAAGAAATATTAGGATATGGATCATATGCCATTTTTTCTTGCCGATGCCCTTTGTATGGATCAGACAGAAATAACAGTCACTGCTGTGGTCCTTAGGTTCACGCCAAACCATGGGAATATCAAAAGGCATTCTTTTGCATTTTCCTTTTGTCCAGTCACAAAGCATTTCCTCACAATTATGACACACGATATGACAAGCCCAATTCTTATCTTGATCGCCAAGAGGAACTTAAAAATAGGCAATATATGCACATGTCACAAATGATGAAATATTGCACCTCTGATGTTGAAGTGTGTAACAGACACATATATAACAGACGATTTCAGGACTATTCATACACTTACGCCTACTTGAAGAAGCCATGATTCAATCTTAAAACAAAATAAGAGGGTGTCTTTATTAGATAATAATTTTTTACATTTAAAAACAACTACAATTATGTAAAAGTGATGTTTGTAAAACATTAATTGCCTTGTGGTTATGTTGAATTCAAGAGTCATTGCCCTTTAACTCCAATTTAAAAACCAATGCATGTCATTAACTGTAACAAAAAAGAAATTAAAATTGCATAAAAACTAGTGCATGCACCAAAACACGGATGTCAGATTTGGAATCAGCGATGCAGAAGTATATAGAGACAGTTCTAAAAATTCATACAACTGAAAATGAAAAAAAAAAATGTGTTCCCCATTGAATCTATTTTTTTTTAAGTGAAAGGAGAGGAGAGAGACAGACTCCTATATACATCCAGATAAGGATCTACCTGGCTATCCCCCATCTGGGGCTGATGCTCTGCCCATCTGGGGAAGATGATTATAACTTAGCTATGGTTAGCACCTGAGGTGGAGGCTCAAAAGAGCCATCCTCAGCGCCTGAGGCTATTGTGCTTGAACCATGGCTGCGGGAAAGGAAGAGAGAGAGAAAGAGAGAAGAGGAGAAGTAGATGGTCACCTCTTTTGTGTGTTCTGACAGGGAATCATCACACACCAGGTGGACCCTCTACCACTGAGCCAACTGGCCAGGGCACAAAAGAATTTTAACATAATGACATATATTCAAACATCTTTATATGCTGATGGAAATATTCCACATCAAATATGTTATGAGAGAAAGAGGGGAAACACAATTGCAAGAGCCCAATGCTTGCACAGGTAAAATAAGGTAAAAAGAATCTGTCCGTTAGTGGGAGAGGTTTTTCTTAACAAGAGTAATACAAAGACTAGTTGGGTAATAGAATACACTAAGGTAGTAATTTAATGGTAAGAATTAGAATTAGAAGGTTGGTTTATTGAGAGGAGCTGAGTTCTTTCTTCATGTAACCAGGGAAGAAAACTAGGAAACTTTGACTAGAGTCAAAGAATTGTCCCCTGCTTCCAACAACACTCACCATGGTTCTGTCCTGCAAGTTGGTTCATCAGGTAGGATTTGCCTGTACGATACAGTTCTACAATGGCCACAACCACCAATGGCTGAGAAATCTGGTCAAGAATCTGTAGAGCTTCCTGATTCACTGACAGCTGCTCATTGATGTTTTCCACCAAACAAATGGGGGCCATCATGTTGAGTCTAGGTGCCATGGCAACCTGCCAACCTGGAAAAATATCCCAGTAGAAATAAAATTATAATGTTATTCTTTGATGCAGAGTTATGCAAAACACTTTAGGACAATTTGAGTTTTTTGGCTTTGTTTTTGTTATAGTAAGCATAGGCTAAGCCCTGCACTGAGAGATTCATCTATTTTTGGCTTTGCCTTTATAGTGATTTTAGGCAAGAGCCAATAAGTTCCTGATGTTGTGAGGATGTCAGATTGAATGTTATTGCTGGCACTAGGCAGCCACAACTTGGAATGCAATAGAATGGCTCTACCCAATGCAAAGTTCACCATCACTGAGAAACAAAGCCTTCACGTCATGTGAACATCATCTCCCCAGACCTGTGGTTTAACCAGCATTAAAGAGGGCAGTGAGGCTGATGCTGAGGAAGAACCTAGGAGCAGGACAACTTTGGAATGAAAGCCCTAAATTGTTAAACCACAGTTTCCACACATCTTTTCTGTCTCATGATCCTAGTTGTTGAGAACGACCATGAAACTAGTAATGAGTATGGCAAGTAGTTATGAGTTCTTAAATTGACAATTCAGGCTGATATATGACAGATCAATGAAATGTAATATATATAGAAGCATTATTCTATTCAATGGACTAAATGAATTTGGGGTGTCTGAAGGAAACAGCTTTTGATTTTTCTTTCTAAGAAGTTATCAAAATATTTATTTTTAACCACAAAGTATAAAAGTCATCTCCTTTGAAGGAAACCTAATTCACTAGGAGATTGATTTTGATTTTCAAAATAAAATGTGCATAAAAATAAAAAAGGACTATATATTTTAAGCCAATAGAAAATATATATTAGTAAAATTCAATGAAGAATAACAAGAGAACCTTCAAATTCTTGCACCTTCCATGTAAGTTTTCAAAAATATCCATGTTGCCATATATGCAGGTGATTTGATACAATATATAGAAAACCTTAATGATTCTACACAGAAAAAACTATTAGCACTAATAAATAAATTCAGTAATGTAGCCGGATACAAAATTTACATTCAGAAAACAGTTTCATTTTTATACACCAATTACCAACTATCAGAAAAAGAAACTAAGAAAACAATTTCATTTACTTTTGCATCAGAAAGAATAAAATACCAGGGAATAAGTTTAAGCAAAGAAGTAAAAGACTTGTACTCTGAAAACTATAAGATATTAATCACAGTAATAAAGAAGTTACAAATAAATGGAAGAATATATTGTACTAGTGGGCTGGAGGAATTAAGATCACTAAAATGTTCATACAATCTATGGAGTCAATGTAATCTTTATTGAAATACTAATGGCATTTTTCACCTAAGTAAATCAAATATTCCTAAAAGATATATGGAACCACAAAAGACCTCGAACTGCCAAAGTGCTCTTGGGAAAGAAAAACAAAGATGAAGGTATCATTTTATTTAGTATCAAACTAGACTACAAGGTATTAGTAATAAAAACAGTATGTAGTAGCACAAAATAAACACAAAGGTCAATGGAGCAGAACAAAAAGTCCAAAACCCCATATTTATGTGGTCAATAAATCTATGACAAAAGAGACAAGAATATACAATGGAATAAAGTATGTTCAAGAAGTGGTGTTTGGAAAAGTGGACAAATACAAGCAAAAAATAAAACTAGACCTCTTTCTTATACATACATATATATAAAGACTTAAAAGTAAACCTTAAAACCATAAAATTGCTAGAAGAAAACAGGCAATAAATTCTCTGACATTGATCTTAGCAGTATTTTGAGGAGATATTTCTCCTAGGGCAAAGACAACAAAAGCAATAATAAACAAATGGAACTAAATTAAACTAAAAAGCTTTTACACTACAAAGGAAAACATCAATAGAACAAAAAGGCAGCCTACTTAATGGGGGAAGGTGTTTGCAAAATATGTCTTGTAAGGGGTTAATATCCAAAATATATTTAGAACCCATTTCTCTAAAGAGGCTCTTCATGTGATCAGCAGACCATGAAACAATGTTCAACATCACTAACCACTGAAGAAATGCAAATCAAAATCACAATGAGATGTCACCTCATACCGGTCAAAATAGCTATCATCAAAAAGACATCAAATAATAAATCTTGGCAAGAACACAGAAAAAAAGAAACTCTTATGCACAATGGTGTGATTGCAAACAGGTGTGGCCTCTACGGAAAATAGTATGGAATTTCCTCTCAATACTAAAAATAGAACTACCATATGACCCATCAATTCTACTTCTAGGTATTTATCTGAAGAAGTAAAAAACACAAATTTTAAAAAGATATTTGCACTAACCACTATGCTGTACATCTGAAACAAATACAAAATAATATTGAAAGTAAACTTTAACTGAAAAATAAAAGACTAAAAACAAAACAAAAAGATATATGCACGCCTATGTTCATTGCAGCATTAACTACAATAGCCAAGATATGGAAGCAATTAGGTATCTAACGATAGATGAATGGATAAAGAAGATGTGGTATACTTATAAATGGAAAATGGTAATTACCATAAAAAATGCAATCTTACCATTTGCAAGAACATGGATAGACTTGGAGGATGTTATTCTAAGTAAAGTAAGTGAGAAAGACAAATACCATATGAAGTCATTGTGGTATTAAATGGACTCTAAAAAACAAAATAAATGAACAAACAGAACAAACAGAAACAAACTCATAGATGCAAAGACAAACTGTTGGTTGCCAGATTGGAGCAGGTGGGGGAATGGGCAAATAAATTGAAGGGGATTAAGAAGTACAAACTTCCAGTTATAGAAAGAGTCATGGGGATGCAAAGTACAGCATAGGGTATAGAGTCAATAACATTGAAATAATAATGTATGCTGCCAGATGGGGACACCAACTAAAAATAATATAATGTTGTTTGTCAACTATAATTTAAAAATACATTTAAAAAAGTATCCATGTGAAAAGAGTCATACTAAACGCCATCCTCAAATGGGTCTATAAACTCCTGAACTTGCCTGCCCTAGAATTTGGGAGAAGAAAGGCCAACTTATTTTCTAGGAAAGGCTGAGTTGGTGCTTCCCAATTTTTAGAACATACCATGAAAGTATCTGTCCCAGGAGGTATCTGCAGCAAGCTTGGACCTGACCAATGACTTACGGCCAAAACCCAGAGATAACATGCTTACTTTCCAACTTGTGAAGGTGCAATTGGGGATGAGAGTGAGGCCATAATCTTTAGGCAGCCCATTTGATTCTGGCTTTCTCTTTTTTTCTCTCTCTCGATCCAATTATTATAAAAGCAGCCAGAGCTCTCTGAGACAATCCTGCTCATGATTCTATAATAATAGTAATAATAATGAACAATAATAATTTAGGAGGCAAATCTAATCTACTGTGCAGTCAGGGTTGAGATACCTTGATAAGTCTATCCTGATGCAAATTACTATTAAGAACACTGAGCTCACAGATTAAGAAACTGCCTGACCTGTGGTGGCGCAGTGGATAAAGCGTCGACCTGGAAATGCTGAGGTTGCTGGTTCGAAACCCTGGGCTTGCCTGGTCAAGGCACATATGGGAGTTGATGCTTCCAGCTCCTCCCCCCCCCCTCCGCCTCTCTCTTCTCTCTCTCTCTCTCTCCTCTCTAAAATGAATTAAAAAGAAAAGAAACTGCCACCTGCCCTTAAAGAGCCAGAAGAACCTAATCTCTCATCCCTCCCTGCACCTCTCTTTTCCAGATCACTTGCTGCTGTTCTGGTTATGTGACATGCTGCCAGGCTGTCACCACACATGCACCACTGCTCCAAGGGCAGAAGCTGAGCTCCCAGAACTACAGCCAGCAGCTGAACCCTGCATCCTAGACTAAGGGGCTGCCCCTGCCCTTCCTCCAGGGTCCTCAGAGGCCGTTTTGAGTCAGAAATTGAGAGGTTTAAGCTCAAGACCAAGTTGTCTGTAAAAGAAAGTTGATGAATGAGCACTTCTGCCCCACAGTTCCTGGAGTCTGTGTGTTCAAGAAGTTCCAGTGGTTTCTCACTCCTCCTTGCTCCCTTTCCTCCTCCCACTTCTCTGTTGCTGTGTTAATAGACCTTACAAACAAGCTGAGGAAGTTTTTTTTTTATATTCATACAAAGGAAACAGCAAGAAACTAAACCTGAAAATAAAATTTTTTTTTTTTACTTTTTTGGTGGGCATCATACATTTGGTAACAGCATAGGATAAAAAACAGGCATAAACTTTAACAGCTGATTATTGAGCATGAGAATAAATTATTTCATCTAAATACTGCTTTGTATTGTACAATCTTTGGAATGGTGTATGTGGTTAATACAGTAAAGAATGGTTTAATATTGAAATTGTGCTTTGAGGACCATCTTTTCTGAAGTGGGAAGCAGGGAGGTGGAGGAAGGCACTGTATTTAACAAGCGCTTCTGCTAGGAGGCCGGTTTGGTTCCTCAGTCAGAGAAAGGACTTCTGCCCCTTCCCGCAGGTGATGGAGGATCCACTCCTTCTCCCATGCAGGAGGGCTCTTTGTGCAGCCCTGGGTGGATGCCCAAGAAGCAGCGGCACATCCGAGGAACAAGGTGTGCCCGTTGCTGCCTTACGATTCAAATGGAGACGCTGTGCTGCCCTGAGAATAGAGTCCCGCGGGCCACACCGCGTCGGGCATCAGCCGCCAGCCGCCAGCCCAGGGACGGATCCACCATCGCCCGGCCCGGGCCGCCAGCGCGGGATGTGCCCCGAAGTACGGATTGTTGTTGCTGATGTTATTTAACAACCATGCGCATGAAAGACCAAGGCTAGCAGCAAACTTACCTGTTTCCGGGTCTGCAGACGGGAAGAGTTCCCAGCTGTCCTTGCTTGCTTCTCAAGCGCTCTTCCTGAGTCTGGCTCAAGTGAAAGAAAGCTGCTTTCTGGCTTCGCTTTAAACGCTGAAGATTCAGCCGGTAATCACTGCCAAGTAGTTTTGAGTCGGGTTGAAAAGATCTGAAACCGAAAGGTCACAGCCTTTTAGGTGACATTAACTCACCTCTCCCCACTCCCCGTCCACCGGAAGGAATGAAACAGGTGGAAAGAAAGACATGTTTCCTGTTCACCTGGATCACGAATCCCAGCTAGCCCCCCTCCTCACTTGGCTTGTGTCCCCTGACCCCACAATAAACACAGAGCAGCAGGCTGGATGGGAGCCCCTAGCAGCAGGCTGACAGAGGTCCGCAGCCTTGCCTCTCAGGAGTACTTTTTGGAAGGCACTCAAGGTTTTTTGTAATTGTTGTTTTCATTTTATGCTTAGACTCTTTCTTTCTCTTTCTTTCTTTCTTTCTTTCTTTCTTTCTTTCTTTCTTTCTTTCTTTCTTTCTTTCTTTCTTTCTTTCTTTCTTTCTTCCTTCCTTCCTTCCTTCCTTCCTTCCTTCCTTCCTTCCTTCCTTCCTTCCTTCCTTCCTTTCTCTCTCTCTCTCTCTCTTTCTTTCTTTCTTTCTTTCTCTCTCTCTCCCTCTCTTTCTTTCTTTCTTTCTTTCTTTCTTTCTTTCTTTCTTTCTTTCTTTCTTTCTTTCTTTCTTTCTTTCTTTCTTTCTTTCTTTCTTTCTTTCTTTCTTTCTTTCTTTCTCTCTCTCTCTCCTCCTCCCTCCCTCCCTTCTCTTTCTTCTCTCTTCTCTCTTCTTCTCTTTCTTTCTTTCTTTCTTTCTTTCTTTCTTTCTTTCTTTCTTTCTTTCTTTCTTTCTTTCTTTCTTTCTTTCTTTCTTTCTTTCTTTCTTTTCTTTCTTTTGTATTTTTCTTAAGTTGTAATCAGGGAGGAAGTCAGACTCCCGCATGTGCCGACAGGGATCCACAGGGCATGCCCACCAGGGGGCAATGCTCTGCCCATCTGGGGTTTTGCTCTGTTGAGACCAGAGCCATTCTAGTGCCTGAGGCAGAGGCCATGGCGACATCCCCAGCGCCCGGGGCCAAATTTGCTCCAATGGAGCCTTGGCTGCTGGAGGGGAAGAGAGAGACAGAGAGGAAGGAGAGGGGGAGGGGTGGAGAAGCAAATGGGCGGTTCTCCTGTGTGCTCTGGCCGGGAATCAAACCCGCGACTCCTGCACGCCAGGCCGATGCTCTACCACTGAGCCAACCATCCAGGGCTAGACTCCTTTTTTATTTCTAGCGTTTTAAAAAGCTCTTTTTAACATCCCTCTTCATTACCAGTAATTTCATCCATAAAAGTCCTATTTTTCTGGTCAAAAGATAATCACTATAATTTTGTAGCCTATTCTTCACCTTACATTTTTTTGTGGTGGCTTTGTGGGGGTTATAAGGGTCCTGTGTTTATATTTTGAGCATTTGATTTAATAAAATAATATAAACATAAAAATTCAAAAGTGAATAATTGAAATGAGCAAAGAAATTCTAACCATCAACAAATTTTAAAAGTTGATAAGTGCTTCAAATATTGTCTCTGTTTTCTGGTTTTATCTTCTATTATGTTTCACTCTCTTATATTTGAATTTTAGTGTGAATCATAATTCAGAAACAAAATATATGTAATTTTAAGGGATTTTAATGTATTAAACCACTGAACAAAATTGTGTAATTAAATTAGTCTTTTGTTACACTTGTTGCATTCTGGATAGATATAAGTAGAAGCTGTGTTACTGGAACAATTTTTGGTTAGTTTCATTGCCTATTTTCTTCCTCCTAGACTATTCTGAGTCAAAGACATTAAAGTATTAAGTCCACTTTCACTAATATGTTTGGTTGAAATTGGCTCTTTAGCATGGTAAAAACAAAGTAGCAACAGCTAGACTTAGATTCACCTTATAGCATTATCACGAATAGATTGCTAAAATGAAAAACTTGTTCCAAAGAAGCTATATATTGAATACAATATCGTAAAATAATTGAAAATTGAAATCCTCTCTTTCCATATGTGATGTAATACTACCAATCATAATCTTATGGAGTGTTTGTCTATAATATGTTTATATACTGGATTTATGTTCAAAGTTATAATGTATTCATTTTTAAAATATTTTTTTTATTCATTGAGTTTAGAGAGAGGAGAAGGAGGAGAAAGAGAGAAAAATCATTGATTTATTGTTCTATTTATTAATGCATCCATTGGTTGGCTCTTGTGCGTGCCCTTACTGGGGATCGAACCTGGAACCTTGGTGTATCGGGTTGATGCTCTATCCAATTGAGCTAATAGGCCAGGGCAGTTACAGTATATTCTTATTGTGTAATATTAGTTGGTCATTCTTTAAAACTTGATTTTGTTAGGTATTTTTAATTTGGGCAATGCTATTGTTTTCCTGCAACACATGGTGGTATACTTCACTGGTAAATGAAATATAATTCTGAGGCCCGTTGCCTTTGCATATGTAAAGATGAACAAAGTAAGTGTCTCACCAACTTTGAAATGCTATTAAACCATATCTAACAAGACTGAAGATGCACATACCCTATGACTCAGGAATTCCACTTTTGGAACATTCCACAAGGGATCATATGTACATGTGACAAGTGTATATTTTAAATATTTTTTTGAAGAAAGTTTTTACAATAAAAAAACTGAAAATGCAGATATTTCTCAGTAATAGAATAATGCTATACCTTTACAGAATAGAGCACATAAGCATACAAGTGCAAACAAAATGAATAAATATAATCAATGTTTTACTGAACAACAACAAAAAAAGCGAGACACACACACACAAAAATAAAATACAATTTACTTATATAAAGTAGGAAAGAAGGCCAAACTAAAACACATTACTTGAAGAAGCACATATAACTGATAAAATTCTAAAAGATAACTGACAAACTTGTCATAGAGATTGGTTCTAAAAGCTTTGTCAGGACTATAATAAGCATTAATAAGCAACTTTATGTGACTGACAAGTTCTGTTCTATACCCGTTCAGTAAGATGATGTTCATTTTTCAATCAACAATTATATTGTATATTGTGCTTTTTATAGTTTATGTAATTTTTGTGTTGTGTTTCACATTTTAACAAGAAGAAGAAAAAGAAGAAGAAGAAAAAGAAGATGAAGAAGACAATGTAAGTTAGCAAAATAGTGCTTTGAAAAAAAGCAGAAAAATTCTTATTGAAAACCATGATGGTCAAAAAGAAATGGCACAATATTTTAAGTGCTGAAAGGAAAGAACTTTCCACCCAAAATTATCTGTCAAGAACAAACAAATTAGGAACAAAAGGGAAATCAATTTCTCCATTATAAGGGCAACTAAGAGAATTGTTTTATTAGCACATCTGCTTTAAAGTTAAGGCTAAAGGAAGTTATACAAAATGATAAGTGAAGGAAATTTGAAGTATTAGGAAGGGAGAAGAATAACAGTATAAAATGAAAAGAATAACAGACATAGGAAACTGAAATTCAGCTAATTCACCGAAAGATAGGATAAGAAAAATGAGAAAAAAATAAAAACATTAATTAAAAGTGACAGTAAAACCCTAATACATCAATAATTGCATTAAATATAAGTTTTCTTAAAACACCAATTAAATATAGAGCTGTGCCAAGTAAATAGATAACAAATGACCCTAAACATGCTGTCTGGGGTGCAGAGGTTGCCAGGGTACATACAGGAGCAGCTCGATGTTTCTGTCTCTCTCTCTCTCTGCCTCTATCAAAGAAAAAACAAACAAACACACTGTCAACCAGAAACCTACATCAAGTATATGCTGATGAGCATGATATAAAGAGGGTAAAATTGATCACATAGAAAAAAATAAAAGAATTTTAGGAGCTGAGCTCCCAAGAAGGTAACATAGGACTAATGGGGTAGATTTTTATTTGGTGGGAGGGAGGGCTATGGAGAAAGGGAGAGAAGAGAGGAATATGAGAACATAAATTTTCTTTGTTAGAAAAAGCTGGTTTGACTTTTCATGAATTAATTTCTGGTTCACTAGGCCAGACTCCCCATTGTTTTCTTCTGCCATCAGGTTTTATTGGTTGTATTTTCCTGTCTGATACATCCCTACAAGGATCCAACTATTACATACTGAGAACTTGTACATTCTTCATTGCTTCCTAATACACAGACAGCTGCTGGTTTTAGTTTTTTAGCTGATGCATGGGAGCCAACATGAGGGGTCCAGACTCCAGTAAACCCTGAGCTAGTGGAAGATGGGATACCCTGTGTTTTCTCACTACCAAGCCTGGCATTGGCTGATGGCACAGCTCTTTCTTCATCAAGCCCCTAATTGCTGTTGATGACTCATTGTCATCAGTCTCCAAGATGTATTTCTGTAATAACATTCTGATTCTGCTCACCATTTACTGAATTTCTAACTATGTCCAGCCCTGATGCAGGTGATTTCAGGGGCATCCCAGGAGGCTAAGGGAGGCTTCAACCTGATACTGGGATCCAGCTTCTCATCTTGACCTAAGAAAGAATTTGAGAAGGTGACAGAGAGATTTAGCAAAACACAGTAAGTGTATTAAAACAATAGCACCCACTTGAGAAAGCAGGTGACTTTGGAGAATGAGACGCCCTATGGGATATGGTAGAAAAGTTTTTATTAAATGTGAGCAAGGGTGGATGATAGGGTGGTCCTTAGCTTTTTATAAATCAAGGCAATAATTACAGGGAAGATTAGATGTGTGTTTCACCTACTGTATACTTCTGAGCACTTTTCTGTTTCTATGTTATGTTTTACTTTGAAAGGTTAAAAGTTATGACAAAAGTTATTATTATAAAAAAGGGTCATGTAGGGGATTTAATTATAAACTCTATGCCTGAAAAAGAGGAAACAAAGAACAAAATAAAACACTGAAATAAAAACTGTTGCCTCATTTATGTGACAGCAAATAAAATTTGGAATCTTTATCGAAGATCTGGACAATTCAAAACCTGGTCTAAATTTCAGGTTCTTACTCACACTATCAGTAATACAGGCTTAGCTGAGAAAATAACCACCATGTCAATGCATTTCAGAGATATATTGCAATTCTCATCTGACTAAAATTATAAAACAACACACTAATTCTACCTATCTCTCCTCTTCCCTTAATTTTTGTTTGATTAATATTTTGCAAAAGATAAGTTTAAAGTTCATCTCAGCTTTTTGTGAATGTAAAATTCTGGTGTCAATTTCAGGACAAAATTTGATACTCAACTTTCTATTAATAGAAAGTGAAGTAGAGCACTACTTGAAATGGGACAGCCGCTGGGAAACCAGCTGCTTGTTCTTCTGCCCAATAAAATCTTTATGTCAGGGAAGCAAAGGAGTTCCAGGGACAAGACATGTTTTTATAAACTTTTGAACTGAAATTCTTGCCAATCCTCCAAACCCCTTTCCAGATAAACTCAAGTTATTTACTGCACTCACATAGACTTGGAATTATTTGTAAGAGTAATTTAATTAGTGAAAGGTACATTTGTAGTCTGTTTTTATTTTGTTTTGTTTTTAAGCGAGAGGGGAGTGGACAAGAAGAGAGGAAGGGAGACAAATGAGAACCATGAACTCAAGGTTGCAACCTTAGTTGCTTATTGATTGATTCTTATATTTTCCTTGACTGGGGACTGCATCCGAGACAGTGACCCCATGTTCAAGCCAATAACCTTGTCCTTCAAGTCAGTGACCTTTGGGCTTAATCCAGGGACAATGGGATCATGTTGATGATCCCATGCTCAGAGCAGCAACCCTGCACTCAATCTGTTGAGCTCGCGCTCAAGCCAGATGAGTCTGCCTCTGGGTTTCAAACCTGGGTCCTCAGCATCCCAGCTCAATGCTCTTTCCACTGTGCTACCACTAGTCAGGTGAGTAGGAGTCTATTTCTGCAAACAAACAAACAAACAAACCCATAAATCAATAAGGTATAAAAAAATCCCAGAAGAACATGTACTCTAAAATTAACAGTATTTTTAGGTCACTTATGTAATTTAAGGTTATTTTTATACTATTGTGTGTATTTTTGAATTTATTTTCAATGGGTTTAAATTATTTTTTTAATCATTGAAGTATGCATATATTATAAAATATTTTTAATTTTGTAAAGAAAATTATTTAAATTATATATTTCAAGTAATTTTTGGACTAGTTTCTATGTAATAGGTATTGCTAGTCAATTGGTCATTTTTCTGTTAGACAAGTATCTAATAAGCACTGAATATATCCAAAACTTTGTCACCCATTATAGCCCAACTGGGCATATTTATGTTATTTATATTATAGGTCAGATAGGAAAGGCAACTTGGATAAGCAGTTGCATTTTCCCCTGTCGTTAGGACAGAAGCTGGGCATTTGATAGAGTGGCACACCCTCCAGAGAGGTATTTTTATCTGGTGAGCAAATAAGAAGGTAAAGCTTCATGATAGCAGCAGGCTTGAAACAGGCACAGTTACTATAATTTTGTTTTTATAATAATTTAAATTGGCCCTGGCTGGTTTGCTCAGTGATAGAGTGTAGGCCTGGCATGTGGATGTACCAGGTTCGATTCCCGGTCAGGACATACATGAGAAGTGACCTTCTACTTCTCCACCCCATCTCTTCTTTCTCTGTCTCTGTCTCTCTCTCACTCTCGTTCCCCCACCTCACACAGCCATGGCTCAAATGGTTTGAGCAAAGTTGGCCTCAGGCACTGATGATGACACCATGGCCTCACCTCAGGTGCAAAAATTGCTCATTTGTTGAGCAATGGAGCAGCGGCCCCAGAAGAGCAGACCATTGTCCCCTAGTGGGTTTGCCAGGTTGATCTCAGTTGGGGTAAATGTGGGAATCAGTCTCTCTGCCTCCCTGGCTCTCACTTAATAAAAAATAAAAGAAAAGAAAAAATAATTTAAATTTCATAGTTTTTACATTTTAAATATTTCTCATGTACAAGAGGTCCTTGGGTTATGACAGTCTCAACATACGATGTTCAGAATTTACAACGCTCACTCTCATAAAACCTTTAAAAAGTTGAGACATGAGTGTTTCAGCTTATGCCTTTAGTGTTGTATTTACAGACTTCATGGGTGAACTAGTGTGGTTGCACATGGCAGAAGAATATGTAGTAATGCAGAATAGGAGTGAGGCAGTTGCTCCCCCAGTACACTTACTTACACCATTTTGGTTGATTAAAAGCACACATGTTCCATTTGTGTTAGGATAGGGTGTGTTTTCACTTACCTCAATATTGGGTTACTGCCATTGTCTTAGGAATGAAACTGTGTTGTAATGTGAAGACTCCCTGTATTAGTGAAAAATAGCTGTTGTTGTGAGTCGGGGGCACAGAGAGAGAGAGATCAGCAGACAAAATGTCAGTGAACTAGCAAACGACCACCGCTTGCTCAGGCAAATGACGCTGAGTTCATGCTGTGTCCTATTTTTATTCACAAGATTTCAAAAAGTTTGTTTACTTAGAAATTGGCATAAGCATCAAGCATAACCTTTACTTAAAGATACATGGAGTACATCTGCAAGATAGCTTAATAACAATACAATATCAAAGGCATTAACTGATATTGCTTCTATGGTTCCCACAACATTCCTTTCTATATCTCAAGGAATAGCCTTGAAAGAAGCAGTAAAATCTTATAAGAATATTTTACTGAGAAGAAAGTCTAGCAGCCACCTTCAGTCACATAGACTTGTTCCAGTGACTCACCTTCGAATCACAAAACAATTCTCTTGGCATTCTTTTCTTCCATGAGGAGGAGTTGCAGTGTTCTCTCAAAACAAACAAACAAACAAACAAACAAACAAACAAACAAACAAACCCATTCTTTTCTTGTTAGCTGTTTTCCCATACAGGGTTACGCAATGGATTGTTCCACTACAAATAGCAATTCCCTTTTTTTATTTTTTGGTATTTTTCTGAAGTGAAGCCCGGGGGAGACAGACAGATTCCCGCATGCGCCTGACTGGGATCCACCTGGCATGCTCACCAGGGGGCAATTCTCGGTCCATTTCAGGTGTTGCTCCGCTGCAACTGGAGCCATTCTAGTACCTCACCTGGAGGCCATGAAGCTATCCTCACCACCTGGGCCAACTTTGCTCCAATGAAGCCTTGGCTGCAGGAAGGGAAGAGAGAGACAGAGAGAAAGGAGAGGGGGAAGGGTGGAGCAGCAGATGGGTGCTTCTCCGGTGTGCCCTGGCCGGTAATTGAATCCGGGACTTCCACACGCTGAGCTGACGCACTACCCCTGAGCTGACGCACTACCTCTGAGCCAACTGTCCAGGGCCAGCATTTCCTTTTTTAATTTAGTTACTGTAGAGTATTTTTTATATGTAGATCCCATAATTTTCATTCCTAGTAACTGACAGATGATTTTATATTTGTTTCAATCTTTTGTCTTCCAGTTTTGGCTACCTCTTTGTGTTTGTTTCTTAGTAGTAGATAGATCTGCTATAATTCTCAGTTTTCTAGGGGTGACCTTATGTAGTAGGTGTCCTACTGGGTACAGTGGTGCAGTCTCCTTGGTAACCTCAGCTGGGTGCTTCAGGAATGACCCTTGTGTGACTTATGTAGACTGTCCTGTTTTAATTGAATTTTCATTGCCTTGGGCCCTTTCGTGCATGGGATCAACCCTCAGGCTGGCCTACTGTACGGCTCTACCTTGACCAAAGCAGGCAACCTGCTGTGCAGATGCTGACTACATTAAGGGAAATTCATTTCAGCATGAGTAGGTGCTTGACGAGATCGCCCCTTGAATACGCTGCATATAAAGCTAAGTGAATCTTGCTCTGATGTTCTCTGAAGCTGGCCACTGGATGTGTCGGTTCTGGGTATCTTGGGAAAAAACCTGGTGCAAGTCAATGTAAGAGACAGCCTGTGACTGGCCTTCAGCAGCCTGTTTGGAGCTACAAGCAATCCACAGTTTGTGACCACCTCTGCTTAGCTTAGGTGAGCATGGAATAGACCAAGCTCTCACCAAGATCGGCTTTTACCAGCACCAGGCCCTGGGTCAGGTCAGCAAAAGTCATAAGACACCTTGAAATCCACCTCCAGTTGCCTCTGCCTGCTGGCTGCCTGTTAGGGTTAGTCATTGAAAGAGTCTCTTGTAGAGTCAGGTGGATGGAAACAATGGATCTCTCCTGAAGGGAAGGTGCTGGTCAGGCTTCAGGGAAAATAGTGAGTGTCACCTCTCAAGCTCAGTTCTACAATTTTCAGTCTGCCCCAGATTTTGCCCTGACATTAGCAAATATCAAGTGGGGGTCAATACAAGTCTATATTGTGTGGAGGTCTGGAACCCCAAGGTTAGGTGTTCTGACAGCAGGTGGATGGTTCTAATGAGTCTCCCATAAATGGAAAGTGCCATTTGGTTTCACAGGAAAGTGGGGGAAATAGCCCATGCCTCAAAGCAAGACAACTGAATCATAGTCACCTCCGGATTCTGTCCAGATCTTTACTCCATGGCCAAAGTCACTGATTCTCAGCAGGGTCTAATCTCTGCAGGGTGGGGTGAGATGGAGTCCAGAGTGTAGGACAAATATCTTCATCCAGGCTGATGCCTTATGTAGGGGAGGGCTCCATCTGAGAAAGATGATGACTGCAGTACTAGAGAATAACTCAACACAAGGGTCCTGGTGCCTGTCCACTTTGTGTCTTTCCCAGACTAGCCAGCCCTTGAGTTTCCTCAGACAGCTCTAGTCCACTCAGCCATCCCTCTATGAGAGCCCAGGGTAAATGGCTATGAACGAGGGTTTGTGGGTTGCCCCTTTAAAAGAATGCCTGCATTTCTACAGACTCCTGGATTTTTCTGGCAGACAGAAATCTTGTGCTTTTTACAGCAAAATGCTATGATGGGTGACTCTTTCTGGCTCTGGTGCTCTGAGCTGGAAAGTCTGGCTTGGATTTTAGGCCCCACATAATTCAGGGGGAATAACCTACAGTTGAACTATGCCTCTGGAAACTGAGCTGCTGTTCATGGGAGCAAGACAAGCCCTTTTCAAATATCCACTCTTCTTACCAGTCTTGATGTGGCTTCCTCTGTGAGTCTGTGGTATAAGCCTCCTCTCCTGTTAGTCCTGAGTAGGTTATTAGGGATAAGTGTTGTTAAAATTAGTTGTAATCCACCTTGGACCTGACAGGAGCTAATTGTAACATCCACTTTCTTCACTGCCATCTGTGGTCCCCTGAAGAGGTAATGTAGGCTTAATGCTTATTAATTCTCAGTTCCAATTGAGGTTCCTTAGTCACCTTAGTGTAAAAGAATGAAATGTTGACCCTGTATGGAAAACTGATTACTAAGCTCAATGTTGGGGCAAAGAACAAATATTGTTCTGTGCTTTATAGAGTGATGCTGGCAGATCTAGAAACAAATGCATCACAATTTAGAGCTTTCATCATTCCATATTCCATATCATGTCAAATTTCATACTTTCAAGATTGGATGGATCTAGTTTCAGATGGTTGTAGAAATAATTCTGTTAAATTTTTATATTTAAAATTTATAGATCAAGAGGGGTAAGGCTTTATTCACATGGGGTAAATGAGACTTCTCATCAATACCACTCATTCTTTTCTTCTCAGCCATGATTTTGCCATGTTTCAATAAGCCAGGGTAAATATAACAAATCCCATTTTGAGGACCAACTGGGTCCAACAGTCCCTAAGACTGTTCACCTCCTGTTCAAGGATTTATTAGAAGGACACTCAAAACTCTTACTAAGTTTTATACATAAAGGAAGGGTTCATTATAGTAAAATACTACAAATTAAATCCAGCGAACAAAAAAGTGCATAGGCTGGAGTTCAAGAGAGACCAGGCAGAGAATTCTAATTGTCTTCTCCCAGGAAAGGTGTACAGACAGCATCTACTTTCCCAGAAACAATATGTGATGACTGGTACAAGAATTGTCAGTCGGGGCAGCTCAACCAAGGCATGCTATCTATCTAGTATTATAATTGAAGACAGTCAATTAGGTTTAGGGAGCTCAGTGGCTAATCTTAGTAACATAATCTCCATTTTATTTAGGGGTCTAACTAATAAAGTATTCCAAGACATTCAGAAAAATCACATTGTCAACCTGAACAACATAGTATGGCCTAAGCCTTCCATGTATATAAAACATTCATAATAAGCAGGATATTTCAAAGACTGGTGGATTTAAACCCAGGGGCTAGTCTAGCTCAGACCTTCCCTTGGAATGTGAAGGAACCCAAACCTACCGAGATAACTGTTGGGGACCGCAAGCCAACAGGGTCCTTGTGGTTTAGATTTTGGGGGGAAGATGTGTGTGGAACTGGCAGTAAGCTGACAGTCTGCCCAACACCCCACCTCACTTGCTTGATTAAGTTGCTAAAGACTAAGTTCTACCCCCCCCCACACACCTTCATTTTGGCTATGAAGCTGAGTATTTGCACTCATCCCATCCCCCCACTTCACTTGCTTGCTTAAGTTGCTAGAAGCAATTTATATGTTCTTCCTCTCACCCTTTGTTTGTTCTGATGTTGGTTGATTTCAGTTATGCAGGGGTGGAGGGTTTCTGCACTTGAGAGAATTCTTGGGTTGCCTTGGAGATGTGTGACTTTGTATGGGAAACTTTTTTATTTGCCTGTGGCTATATAATAAAGCAGGTCCGGACCTCTTGTCTTTTTGCAAGCTATCTTTTGTGTTGCAAAGAGACCTCTAGATCCCATTGTTTTTCCCTTTGTGCTTATTTCTTAATTCACCTGGAATTGCTAGCCATACTGATTCATGGCAAGTGGCATCCAAACTGGGACATGAGGAAGAAAATCCTAAACTAAAGGCAGGTGATGGAACTCCCCAAGTGCAAAAAGTAAGTAAAGTTTTTCAGTAGAGTTTTTTGGAAAAGTAGTGTTGGGAGTAATAAATTATGGGATGATTAGGGTCAAAAGTAAGGGACCTTTTTGTAAGAATACTTATGCAGCTAGAAAGCATTTTTTGATATGTTTAAGATGTGTGCCCCTGGTTCCTGGAGGAGGGAACAGTTAGTTCTACTACAAGGGAGCAAGAAGGTAAAGTTCTGAAAAGGCAGGGGTGTAAGGACACTAGGGCCAGAAGAAGGAAAGTGGCAGTCTTTCTGGCGGTTGGGGCTGCACTTTGGGGCTTGGGACCGAGAAACATGGGACAGTGAGGCTGCTTCTAGTTCTCTCTGGCTATTTGCCACTCAGCTGGAATTGGGGTGAAGGGGAGATCTCAGCATAGACAACCTGAACTGCAAGCTACAGCAGCTATGGAATTTGAGAAGGGATAGTAGACTCAGGTATTAGTCAAGTTACAGCTTCTCCTGTTATGGTCTGATTTTCTTTAATGTTTAGCTACAATCCTCTGAATTATCATTTTGTTTCTTTCCTATTCTTTGCCTGTAATTTAAGCAGGGGACCCCTGGTGGATCTGATTACAAAATTTCTCAGCAGCTGCCAAGTATTTTTCTCTAGGAAATTATGCCCCTCCATTAGTCCCATCCATTGTTAGTCCATCTATCAGAAAATGCCCTGACTGAGATTAGGCAGGCATCTTTCTAGTCTGATTTTGCTCTGAAATCCCGGGTTTCTCCCTGGTTTGTTTGATTCTAGTTTCTGTTTAGTTTTTGTCTGATGTTGTCTAAAATGTGATTTTTAAGGCCTGAATTAAATTCTTGCATGTAAAATTGGAAATGAGGACTCTAATATTGAAAAGATAAAATAAAAATAAAATAGCTTTATCGCTACATTTCTGCTTTAAAATTGGAAGTTGTAAGGAGAGCTCATTTAAATTAAATAGAATGGAATATGGATTTTTAAGACTTGCTAAGGGGGGGAGGCAAGGGGGGAGGGGAGGGGCACAAAGAAAACCAGATAGAAGGTACGGAAGACAATTTGACTTTGGGTGATGGGTATGCAACATAATCAAATGTCAAAATAACCTGGAAATGTTTTCTCTGAACATATGTACCTTGATTTATCAATGTCACCCCATTAAAATTAATAATAAATTTATTGTTATTGAATTAAAAAAAAGAAAATCATAAGAAAGAAAAAAAAGACTTGCTAATTTGTTTGGTGCATTGTAAGGTGTGTTCTGATTTGGGAGCCAAATAGTAACTCGGGTATTAAGATTAATCAGATTTATGTGTTATACTAGTGTTTCTGTACTGTAAATTGTCTTGTTTGTGTGTAAAGCTGTACTCAGGTCTGTAAAACAAAGGAACTGAACAAAATTAAGCAGGGCCCTGATAAATCATTTAAGGATAAAAATGCTAATTCTGCTTGTCAGACCACATCCTGCAAAAGGGGCCCTGGGGAAATTGGGAATTTGACTCTTCTGATGCCTTGAAATAGAGTTAACAATACAAAAGTGTAAATTCAGAGGATGATTAAATACAGGAATTGATGCATCTGTTATTATTAAGCAACATTAGCTTTTTTATGGATCATTCATGAATCAGTCACAGAGCTGCGAGGCTTGGGGCAAAGTAAATTTCTCTAACAAAGCTCTGTTTTGTTTTTTTTTTGTAATAGGAAGATAGAGAAAGTCATACTGTATTTTTTTAGCCTTATGTGCTCTCTAGATTTCCTGTTAATAAAAGGGATAGAAATGTTTTGAAAGGTATAGGAGTGTTACTTGTAAAAGCATTTACTATATTTTCTCAGACTTTTGGAATTGACCTGAGAACAAGTTTTTCTTGCAGTCCTTGGGGTCAAGGCATTGCAGAGTATGCCCATCAAATGCTTAAAGGTCAATGATAAAAAATAAGAAAGGGGGAGTTATGCCCTGGAACTCCTGCAAATCTTCTTTATCATGCTTTTTACTTAAAAAACATTTTTGAATACTGATGTACAGGGCCATTCAGCAGCAAAAAGACTCTGGAGTACAACAGGAATAGCTTTCCCTAAAGTACAATGGATGGACACACTCACAGGAATCTGGCAAGGGTTGAGGATATGTGTGTGTTTTCTTAGGTTTGCTGAGGTTCCTCGATGGATTCATGAATGTTTGGTAAGACACCATGAGCCAGGAGGAGAAACTCACTGCACAAGAGCAATTGTATAAGGCTTATTTTACTCTGCTCTCATCCCTCTCTCTGTCAAACCTGTTCCACCTATCAAATCCTCTTAGCACACTCTAAACCTCCTCCTCCTGCAAATTCTGCTGTCCTTCTCTCTCCTTCCAGTCAGTCCTAGATATTCAGAAAAATCTTAATAAGGCAGAGGAGGGCCTCAAACCCTTCAACGAGCTCTCCTGAGCATGGTTTTTAAAGTCTATAATGACCAAGAGGAACAAGAAAAGGCAGACAGCACAAAGAGATCGGGAAAACTACTAGCTCGTGGCATAGGCCCTAAAGGCTCCAATGCCCCTAAGGGGCCTCATAAGACTCATCAGGGCCCCACTACAAGTGTGTAAAGGAAGGTCATTGGGCTAAAGCCTGCCTGGCTTCTTGACCCCCGCCAAGGCCAGGCCCTTGCTGTGGGGATAAAAACACTGGAAGTAGACTGCCTACTCAGTCCTCCAAGAGAGGGTCAACCTTTTCTAGCCCTATCTCAGCCACTTCTGACCTAACCTTGCCCAGCCTGCTGGGACTTGCCACAGAAGGCTGAAGGTTCCCAGGTTCGTCATCCCCATCTCAAGTCACCGTGGATGAGCCTAGGGTAACTGTACAGTAGCAGGTAAGCCATTCTTATTTTTTATAGACATGGGGGACACTTATTCTGCCTTGCCCGAATATTCAGGTCCTGCTCACTCCTTGAAGATCTCTGTTATGGGTGTTGACAGTCTTATTTTCCTCCTCGTTTTCAACAGATCCCTGCATGTCTAATACATAGTGTCTCTTTTACACACTTTTTTCTCCTTCTGCCTTGATGCCCCATGCCTATTTTAGGCCAAGACCTACTCTCCAAATTAGGAGACTCTCTCTCTCTTTTCTCCTCTCATCTTTGGAGTTGGCTCTGTTGCTATTCTTGGCCAGCTAGATTTTTCCACTTACAATTTTTTTTCTACCACCCAGCATTGTGAATCTCAAGGTTCTCCTCACTACCCCATGGCTGCCATACTCCATAAAAAGGCCCCCTGATTTTATATTTCCAGGTCAAAGAAGACAGAAGCTCCACACATGCTGTAGATGGCCTTTCCAGTCTAACTGAATCACTGCCAAAAGTCCAGAATTGACATTAAACTTGAGACAAAATCTTAATATGCTGAAAGCAGTGGTCATTGGGACTTGGATGCTAGCTGCATAGTGTGGAAATGCAACAACAGTTCCAGTTCTTTGTGGACTTTTTCTGAATGTGTGTGACTCTGGCTTCTTGGGGCAGTTCTCAGACTGAAGTAGGGTAGGGTTGCAGTTATAGAGAATGTGCAATGGTGATGGTGCCAGCATGGACTTGGTGAAATTGCATCAACATATTAGAGATATTCAAAACAGTAAAGACTCTATTATAAATCCTGGTGTATTGACTAAGAGTCTGTTCGATAAGTTAAAAGGCTTTAATCCCTTCAGTGTATTACGACAGTTGTTTTGGTATTTGTTAGCATTGGGTATATTAATCTTGTGTTTATTTTGTATTTTTTCATTCTGCTTCCAAATTGAAACATGCAAAATCAGATGAGTGTAAATCACAGCACACAAATTAAAGTTAAAAAATAAAAAAGGGGGATACATTAGGGACTGTAAGCTGACAGGATCCTTGTGATTTAGATTTTTGAGGGTAGAGAGGTGTGCAGAACTGGCAGTAAGCTGACAGTCTGCCCAATCCCCCCACCTCACTTGCTTGATTAAGTTGCTAAAGACTAAGTTCTACCCCCCCCCCACACACACACACCACCATACTGTCTATAAAGCTATTTGCGCTCATCCCATCCCCCCACTTCACTTGCTTGCTTAAGTTGCTGGAAGCAATTTACATGCCCTTCCTCTCACCCTTTGTTTGTTTTAATGTTGGTTGATTTCAGTTATGCAGGGTGGAGGGTTTCTGCACTTGAGAGAATTCTTGAGTTGCTTTGGAGATGTGTGACTTCGTATGGGAGACTATCTTATTTGTCTGTGGTTATATAATAAAGAAGATCTGGAGCTCTTATCTTTTTGCAAGCTATATTTTGTGTTGCAAAGAAATCTTCTGATCTGGTCCTTTATTTCTTTGAGCTTCTTTCTTAACTCCATGCCATTCCCACTCAGGACCTGGAAATACTAGCCATGCTGGTTTGCGACAGATAACCTTTATTGAAATGACTGTAAAAGTGAAAAAGGTGATGTCTTGAAAGTGTAAAATAAAAGATTTGGTCAACTTACTGGAAATAACATTAGTATTTTGTCAATATTTTTTTCTTGACTTTTTAAAAGATCAGTAATCTTTCTCTGAAATATGTAATTATATAGGCACGAGTAATATGTGCTGTGTGATACATTTTTAAAATTAGGTTATTTTATTTTAATGTAATTTTTTGCTTAACTACTTCTAATTGATTAATTATTTACTCTCAATATAGAGAAAAGGGAGCACTAATGAAAGTATGTGAGCTTTGGGAAATAATAGCACTGGTGGTAACTCAGACATTTTTTAAAGGTATAAATTGGTCTAAAATTATTTGTCCCAACTTTGAGCCTAAGGGTTTTTTAGTGAGCTTAAGTTCTAGTCACTGGAGTATTCCAGGTGGGAAGAACCCATGAAAATAAATTATCAATCACTTTTCAACAACCAACAATCACCATTAGTATGAGCCTCAATCAATCTCAAATAAAAATTGACCTAAAAAATAGACATCAAATTTGGGCCATCCTCTTACCAAAACTTTTATCACCCAAGCTGGAATCAACTCAAGTCATTCTCCAGGTACTCATCTTTGGTGATAGCATGCTCTTCTATCTTCAGTTTTATTATGAAATCTCACAAAGACCCCTCAAAAAAGCCTATGAAGAAACTCATAATCTTTGTATTTTTGCTACTTTATCAGGTGGGACTTGGTATTCTCACAGTATAGCACATTGATCCACAATGGGAGTTGAAACAATGGCTGTTTCCTGTGACAGCCATAATTCATGACATTCAGTGTCTCAGCAGGGTCCACAGTCCTCCATATGGGGTGACAAGCATTGCAAATTGGTCATTTAAATGTATTAAAGCCTAGGAAAGTACTCAAGTTCACCAGCCAAGGTAGTTTTACCTGTTAGCAAACTAATCTTCTGATTTGATATTTATATGTTTCTTTTTATCAAACCTGCCACTTTCAGAATATAGGAAAGATGGGACCTCCATTCTACTTCATGTTCCTTTGTCAAGTCTTGCATATCATGAACCTAGATCACTATGTATTTGGTGAGGGAATCTATACTTGATACTCAGTTTCTTTAATCCCCTAATGGTAGCAATTAGGTTTGCACAGTGAAGGGTAAACTTAAGTTAAACACGACACAGTGTCCACATAAATCAAGATGTATTTAGAGTCCTCACTCGCAAGGAGGGCCAAGATAAGCAATTTTCCAATGCGTTACCATTGGGAAACCCAGGTGAACAACCCTAGACTTCTTTGGCTGTTGCCTTAGATGTTGTTTAGAACAAACAAGACATGCTGTTACTGCATTAACAAAATTACTCTATTTCAAGGGCAATCCTTGGCATTGCACCATCCCCTCTGGGCACTGCAGTGGCCACTCTTTATATGGTCACAATCTGCTGTATTTACTAGGGATCAGTTGCTAAGGCTTGTATAGAACAACAGCATCAACTTCCTGATTACCAGGGGGTGTCTGCATCTCATCTGGGGTATGAAAAACAGTGAGGATTGCCTCAGCACCCAAATGTCCCTTACTCATGGTAACCCCACAAGGGCTCAGTCATGAATCATCTACTCCTCCCTCAGCTTCTCATTGTCTAAGCCATAGAGTCAATATCTTTAAAACAGTTGTACTGTCAATGTGAAGAGTTCATTAACTCATTAGGGCTCATGAGTGATCACCAGCAAAATACTCAATCTTCAACCCACTCACTGGCTGCTATAGTTTATTTGTTCCTGAGAGGCTCCACCTGGAGGAGGGTACCCTGCTAGGAACTGTTGCTGCTTGGGAATATACTTGGTTTTGAGGAGCCACTGAGCCACTTCACCCGCAGGTGTTGTAAAGTACCAAAAGCTACAGAATTAATATTAATATTTTGGGAGGCTTGAGGAACATTTTGTTGATTTGGGTTAAGGTGTACAGAGAAATTGTGAGAATAGTCTCTGTACTGTTTGATTGGCATAACCAGGATGGCCCTTGGCATTGTATTGTAAATGCAAAGTGGAGGAAAACATGAATCCCCAGACATTCCACTACCACGCCTGTGGGGAAAAGGGTGAATGGCTAGCCAGGTACAGGGAGAGAAAAGCCAAAATAAACCTTTTCTCATAGCAATGAGCCATTTGCGGGCATTTGTCCCCACCGAAACTACCTCTCCTATGTAAATGAGTGTGGTTAACACGTGTGACTCTGGACAGAGAGATAGCAGATGAACACTAGATAATATGGAATGCCTTTTAATATGTAAAGAGATATCTTTCTACCATTGTGTTGGCTTGTAAATTTTGTTTTCCCCAAAAGGATGTATGGCTTGCAAATTGAACATGGTCCTATCATGTTAAAGGACATATGACTATAACCAATAGTGGTAAGAGGCTCCTAATTACAATTTTTGCTTCTGTACTTCCCACTTACAAAACTATAGAAACTAAGTAGAACAAAGGGCCAGCGCACTCTCCTTCAGATTTCTGTCGGAGTTCCTGCCGTTTGGCCAAGCTAGACAATAAAGCTTTGATGTGTAACCGGTGGACTTTGTTCATGTCTTCCATGTTCCGGGTCCCTCCAGATTAGGCATGACAGTTTCTCCCCACTCCCAGGGCTGATGTCAAAATCCTAGGGGACCCTCCATTTTTGTTGTCTCTAGCACAGTACCAGACCCATACTTTCCAGAGTCTCACTCATCTCAGATGTTAGCCCTGCTTGAGGATACTGAGGACTTTAATCTGCTTTACTAGTACTTTTATCGTCTCAAAAGCAGTGTGCTGCTATGACTTCCAGTCCCATATTTGCCTTTTCTTCACCAGGTGGCCTAAGGGATAAAAGCCCTATGCCAGTTGGGGAATACAAGTCCTCACAAACTCCAGAATTCCTCCAAAGACTTGCACCTCTTTCACATTCTTAGGGTTTACATAAGCTTGCGTCTTATCAAACTTGTCTTCTGGTAAAACGTGCATATCAACAGACCAAAAAATTCTCAAAACCAAACAGTTGCTGGTCAGTTGGTTCAGTGAATAGAGCATCAGCCAGATGTATGGACATTCCTGGTTCGATTCTAGGTGTGGGCCCACAACAGAAGCCACCATCTGCTTCTCTCCCCCTGTCTCTGCCCCTTTTCTCCCACTTTCCCTCCCACAGCCAATGTCTCAGTTGGTTCAGGCATTGGCCCTGGCAGCTGATACTAGCTCAGTCAATTCCAACATATATTATCTCAGCCCCAGAAAGGGGCTGCCAGGTGGATACCATGTAGGGCGTATGCAAGAATCTGTCTCACTAACTCCACTCTTCTCATTAAGAAAAGTACAACAACAACAAAAAAACACATATGGCAGTGACTGGGCCTTGAAAATTTGTGGGTTTACTCTTCATCTTTTTTCTCACAGATATTCCTGCAAAGCCTACAGTGTCCTGTAGTGTCCTGCAGTAAAAAGAAGTCTTGACATGCTTACATTATATCATCAATGTAATTTCCCACTTTACTCATGTGGGGAAGGGACAGGACTCAGGATGGTACCCAGTGACATACAGTGGGCTGTGCAGGTAGCCTAGGAAAAGCACTTGAAAGTTTCATTATTGTCTCTCCCACATGAAGACAAATTGATCTTAGTTATCAGAAACCTGTCATTGTCAGTCTTTCCCATGATTCTTTTGAAGTTACAACATGTTTAAAGGCAAAAACATCAGAGTAAATGAATATCTGTAAATGAAAAAGTCTAAAAAGGCCATGGTTAAAAATCTGGTGACATTTCAAGTACACATAGCAAAAAGTAATGCAATTGACTTAGCTATCCATTCCCATCTTAGTCAGCTTGATCACAGATAAAATGTTTTCCTCAAAATTCCCTTTACACACAGTTTCAGCAAATTTCAAAAACCTTTCAGCTTTTATCCTATTTTTCTCTTTCTTATTGTAAAACATTCAATTTACTTAAACACAAATTATTTTCTTCTTTACCAAAAACAAAATAAAGCAAACAACCAAAAGTATCCTTCATATCTTCACCCAAAGAAAACATATTCTATTTTCCTTTCCTAAAAAAATTCATCTCCTTTTTCATTTCTTCTTTAATGGAAAATATACATTATACTTTTTATATGCAGTAATGGTCTAATTGTTGTTTGTTAGTAATATAAAACAAACCAACCAACCAACAAACAAAAAGAACCATTAAAAACTAAAAACTTTAATTCTTTGTAAACCAATTTGAGCAAGGGAACTTCTATAGCAGCGTTTATTTTGAAGACTTTTTGTTGTTTCTTCAGTGTTTGTAGGAACTGTTTTGGTTAGCTCCCAGGCTGTTTACATTTAAAAGACATAACAAGATTTACAAGAGACAGAATAAATGTAAACTTTCTCCTGGGACTTTTTGATTTATTGATATATAAAATGTTCCAATTATGTTAGGTCAGAGGGCATGAGGCCCTGAACTGATTTTAATATGGATCACCACAATGTCCTTCTCTTTTCTTTCCTCAAGTTCCCAGGGATTCTACCTCGTGGTGTCCTAATAAGGCTTTGTCTCAGGCCCTGAGACCTTTACCTGAGTCAGTTTACACTCTCCTAGCTTTGCAAATTGTTCACTCAGGTCTCCAACTTATTATCCTGTTCTGTCACTGTGTCTGCTAACCTAAAAACCAAACAAATAAATAAACAAAGCAAAACAGAAACAATTTCACAGATAACTGAGAACAAGCGGATGGTTGCCAAGAGAGAGGGGTTTGGAGGGATGGGTATAAAACATTTTAGAAAAATAAAAGTGAAAGATACTGTAAATGTGTATAAAATATTTAATGTAATACAGTGCTTAGAACAGAGTAGGTTCATAGTAAGTTGCCACAAAGTAAACAACATGTCTGTATTTAATCTTAGGTCCTTTTCCAAATTTCTACCTTGCATTTCAGCCTCTAGTTGGGCATCAGAACCCAGCAGAAGTGCCCAGGGACAGGACAGCCCTCTAAAATAGTCATTTGTTTTACTTCTTTGCCACAATGTGTTATGAACACTTCTTCAAACAAGAGCAGTAAAGCAGCCAGTGAGAGCTTCCCAAATATAATCTGAAAGAGGCCCCCATACTCAGGAAGGACAAGGAAAGCCAAAAAGAAAAACAGACCGGGTTTAACAAACAAGGGAAGCAATTTAAGAGGTTTGCCTTCGCAGCTTCAATACAAGTATATTTCTGCTGCCACCCACAAAGTATAAAAGTTTATATAGAGGTTTTAACTGGATTCAGTCATGTACACAAGAGGCCTGAACTGGGTTCAGTCACACACCCACACTAGAACAGCTCCTTACCACATTATATTCTCAACTCTGGGTCCTTGGGCAAATTCAAGCACATTCCAAGCTGAGGAGTTGCTGCTTTGGCTAGGGTTTTGAGGTATGTGCATACTCAGGGCATTTCAGGGACTCAGTTATCTGTCCTCAGTACAGAGGCCATTCCTCCCACTCTCCTGTAAGCCTAACTGACACTTTCCCTTCATAAGATAGTTGATAGAACCACTCTTCCAGCTTCTGGCACTCCCACCCACCTGGCTCTGGAGGCCCCACCTGCCTAACTCCTAGTGGATATGCTCTGCTGAGAACTGGGCAAAATTTGGATCAGACTGAGTTGTTTGGCTTTAGATCAAAGACCACACTCACCACCTTCCCTGAAGCCTGACCAGTACCACCTTCTCATGAGAGATCCACTAACCCCATGCTCTAAACTCTGCCACATGCTCTTTTAATGACTGAAGCTAAAAGGCAGCTGTCAGATGGAGGTAGCTGCAGACATCCCTTGTGACTTTTACTGACCCACCCTTGGGCCAGTTGTTGGTAAAAGCCAGACCTGGTATATACCTTAGTCTTTCCCACATGCACCCTACCCCATCAGAGGCAGCCACAATCTGTAGATCTCTTACACCTCAAAACAGTTTGTCAAGGGCCAGGCACAGACAATGTCTGACACTGGATTGAACCAGAGTCCCTCCTAAGAGGCCCAGAGCCAACACAACCAGTGACCAGATTTAGAAAATATCAGAACAAGATATAATAAGCTTCACAAGCAGCACGTACAAAGGGTGATATCAGCAAGCACCAATCCCTGCTGAAATACATTCTGTATTGTGAAGTCAGCACTTGCCCAGCAGCTTGCACACCATAGTGAGGGTTGAGCTTCACAGTCTGCCTGCCTGAGGATCAATTCCATGTACAAATGGGCCAATAGCAATCAAAACTCTGTTACAGGCCCTGGCCGGTTAGCTCAGCAGTAGAGCGTCGGCCTGGCGTGCGGGGGACCCGGGTTCGATTCCCGGCCAGGGCACATAGAAGAGGCGCCCATTTGATTCTCCACCCCCTCTCCTTCCTCTCTGTCTCTCTCTTCCCCTCCCGCAGCCAAGGCTCCATTGGAGCAAAGATGGCCCGGGCGCTGGGGATGGCTCCTCGGTCTCTGCCCCAGGCGCTAGAGTGGCTCTGGTCGTGGCAGAGTGATGCCCCGGAGGGGCAGACCATTACCCCCTGGTGGGCAGAGCGTTGCCCCTGGTGGGCGGGCCAGGTGGATCCTGGTCGGGTGCATGCGAGAGTCTGTCTGACTGTCTCTTCCCGTTTCCAGCTTCAGAAAAATACAAAAAAAAAAAAAAAAACAACAAAAAAACTCTGTTACATCTGAGGGGTTCATATAACTCACCCAGAGGACATTCTTGGAAGACCCTGTTCAGGTGATCAAAGAGACAGTGCCACTGGGTGCCATAGGATACCTATTACATAAGGCCACCCTATGAAGACTGAGAGTTATAACAGAACTATCAAATACAGTGGTTTTCAAAGTGTGCGCCAGGGCATACTGGTGTGCCCTAGAAAATTTCCGGGTGCGCCCTATGGTATTCCAGAAAAATATGTGCCTGTTGGGGGCCAAGAAACCAACAGGGTTTTTGGAGTTTAGATTTTGGGGGGAAAGAGGTGTGGGAAATTGACTGTAAGCTATCAGTTTGCCCAACCCCCAACTCACTTGCCCTATTCGGTTGCAAAAGGCTGTTAAGCTGTGGTGCTGAATTGTTTAAACTAACCCCCAAGGTTCCCTGGAAGACTGGAGGCAAGTTTCTTTATCCTTTGTTTGGTGAAAAGTTAAGTTGATATGTAGTGTGGGGGTTTTCTGCACTCAACACAATTAAGATTAAAAAGAGAGGAATTCTTCAATGTATTGATGAGGAAATGAGAGTATGCCTTTCAAATATATGCCTAAGCTTTGAAGAAATCACTAGGACACATCAGGATCATGTTTCTGATAAACATAAAAATGAAAAAAACTTAACACATTCACGTCAGGACCTACCAAATTTACTAAATCTTACTAAGAATGTATCTATATATATATATAAAAAAGATAACTTTTATGTCATTTTTAAAAATTTTTAACCCCTCTTTATTATGAATCCTAAAAAGCATAACAAAAAAATGTAACATAAAAATGTTTTTTAATGTCAGAATAAATTTAATTTTGTCACATTTATTTCATTTAATTACCATAAAAGCACATTGGACTTTATATATTTCTTTAATATTTGACTTAATTATTATAACATATTTCTCAGAAATTTATATATAGTGTACCTACAATTATTTATAGGATTTAAAATGCTCCCTGACTTCAAAAGGTTTGAGAACCACTGATCTAATACATAAAAATAACCAGAAAAAGGCAACCTTGGGAGAAAAAGAAACAGGCTCCAAATTAAAGAACAGAATTCTCCAGACAAAAAGCTAAATGAAATGCAGGCAAACAATTTATTAGATACAGAGTTCAAAATATCAGTTTGGCAGCCATAAGGATGCTCAAAAATCTCAGTAAAAATTACAAGAAACTAAGTGAGAATTACAGCAAGATGAAAAAGACCTAAAAACCATAACAAAGGAATAGTTGGAAATTAAAAATGCAATGTCTGATATTAAGAATATACTGGGATGACGTCAGCGTAATGGCGCGGTAGGAAGCAATACCGATAAATCTCTCCCAAAACTCAACAAGATCTTCAACCAGAAACAGAAAAACCTATCCTTGAACCCTCCAGATGTTTTGCAATACACCCGAAGGTATGGTTGAGTGAAAAATAGGCTAAATATATAATCAAACCCCGAAGGAAATAGGGAGTAAGAAATGCTCCGCTTTCCTCACTAACCTAAACAGGGCGGCTTTCACTGGGAACTGAGAATATAGAAACTGAGGCAGGCAAAGGGGGTGAATAGATCCAGGCCGCGGCACAAATGGCTGAACCAGGCTGTAGCACGGAGATCCAAGCAGAGGAAAAACTGTCAACCCAGTCAATACAAGCTAAGACTCGCGCCAAACCCAGACAAAGAAAGACAAGCGGGGCAGCCATTTTCCCCAATCTCCGAGTCGGTGCGCGCAAATAGTGGGCGAGAGATTCCTCCGACTGCCTCAGCAGTGGGCGTTCATATTATCCCACAGAGAGGCAGAGTCAGAGGCCTTTGTGTGGGCCGAAAGCGGAATCTCCAAGCTGCCCCAGCGCCCTGAGGGAGTCACGCACGGGGAGGGAGAGAGAGCCAATTACAACACTGCAACTTTTCCGTGCAGGAGGGGTTTCACTCAGAGGGTGAGGTGGCTGGCCTGATATCCTGGTTGGTGCGCAAGGAGAGAGGGCAAGAGATTCCTCCCAGCACCTCAGGAGTGGGAGCCCGTGTTATCCCACAGAGGGGCAGAGTCAGGGGCCTTTGTGTGGGCCAAAAGAGGAATCTCGAACCGCCCCAGCGCCTTGATAAAGCTGCGCACGGGGATGGAGTGAGAGCCATTTCCAACGCTGGAACTTTTCTGTACGGGAGGGGTTTCATCAGAGTGTGAGACTGCTGGCCTGATATCCTGATCTGCGCGCGCAGATAGTGGGCGAGAGATTCCTCCAAGTGCCTCGGCAGTGCGCGCCCGTGTTATCCCACAGAGTAGCAGAGCCAGAGGTCTTTGAGTGGGTGGAAGCCCCGCCTGATTATGCTAGCAGCTCTGACTGACTGAGCCTTACACAAAGCCCTCTGCTGAGTGGGAATAGAGTAGGGAGTGGCCAGCTCTTTGAGCCTCTAACTATCCAGGCAGAGGCAGAAGCAACCCCATAGCTGGATTACCAGGCTACTAATTGAGGAAGGAAAGACTAGGAGAGAGGCTCCAGGAACATGGACTCTCTCACTGTCGAAGCCTATAAATGCTAATGAGCCTCAACTGCCAACGAGACTGAAGCACAATTCATGACATCGCCATTGAGACTTATCAATTGCAAACCTCTACCTGAGCGTGCCAAAGGGGCAGAACCCGGGGTACAGAGTCACCAACCAGGAAGAGGGAGAGAAAAGAAAAAGCAAGAAGATAATCTCTCAAAATCAAGAATAATCCGCAGACTTTATAACCTATCCCATTTTATTATATTTGTTCGTTTCTTTCTCTTATCTTCATTCTTGATTTTTTTTTCTTTTTTTCCTCCTCCAATTTGGTCGTTTAACTCTCTGTTGGTCTTACTCTCTCCTCTCCTTGAACTACACTACCCATAAGTGTTACATCTCCCATTATCTTTTCTTTCCTCTTCCTTTCTCTCTATGAGGGTTGCACTCCAAAACCCTTAATTATCTCTCTCTCTCTCCTCTTTTTTTTTTTTTTAGTGGTACCCTCTTTTTTTCTTTCTCTCTCTCTTTCTTTTCTCCCTCTATATTAGTTTCTTCCTTTCTCCTTTACATCTCCTCTCATTCAAACGTCAATAACGAACAAATTATCTTATCTGGGACTCAAACTTATGTTTGTGGATTTTGGGGGTTTTTTACTTCACCTTTTTAACTCACTAGCAGTGCTTCCATCCCTGGCTCTCCATTTTATCTAGTTCTTGTTCCACTAAATACAATAGTAACTTTTTAATTTGTCCCCCAATTTTCCTGTTTCCTTCTTATTCCTCTCATCATAACTCTTAGTCAAACAACACGTAAAAGCAAATCATTTTATTCTTGACCCAAATTTTTCCTTATTTGCATTTTGTGGGTCCATACCCCCCTTTTTTTTGCCCCTTTATTACTTCTCCCCAATTCAGGCCCTCCAGTACAGGCGTTGTTTTTTCTATTTAGTACAATATAACTCACAGTTCACCACAAGATTTTCTTAAGAAAGAGGGGAGAGGAGAGAAGAGGAAAAAAGGAGGGGGAGAATACTTTCCTTTTTTAAAAAATTTTTTATTTAATTTTATTTTTCTTTAATTATTTTTTTAAAAATAACTCTTTGATTTTTTATTTTTATTTTTTTAACTTTTTATTCTTTATTAAATCTCATTAATGCTATCAACAAAACCACCCTCAGATGCCATTAAAGAAGAGAAAATCGAATATCATGGATACAAAAGAAAGAGAGGTAACACAGATAGATGAGGAAAAATCTATGGAGAAAAAATTTAATATATTGGAAACCTTGGAGTTAAACGACAGAGAATTTAAAATAGAAATCCTAAAAATACTCAGAGATATACAAGAAAACACAGAAAGGCAATGTAGGGAGCTCAGAAAACAACTCAATGAACACAAAGAATATATTTCCAAGGAAATTGAAACTATAAAAGCAAATCAAACAGAGATGAAAAACTCAATTCACGAGCTGAAAAACGAGGTAACAAGCTTAGCTAATAGAACAGGCCAGATAGAAGGTAAGATTAGTGAAATAGAAGACAAGTAACTTGAGGCACAACAAAGAGAAGAAGAAAGAGACTCAAAAATTAAAAAAAATGAGATAGCTCTACAGGAATTATCTGACTCCATCAAAAAGAATAACATAAGAATAATAGGTATATCAGAGGGAGAAGAGAGAGAAAATGGAATGGAGAACATACTCAACAAATAATAGATGAGAACTTCTCAAGCCTGTGGAAAGAACTAAAGCCTCAAATTCAAGAAGCAAACAGAACTCTGAGTTTTCTCAACCCCAACAATCCTACTCCAAGGCACATCATAATGAAATTGGCACAAACCAACGGCAAAGAAAAAATTCTCAAGGCAGTCAGGGAAAAGAAGAATACAAGATATAAAGGAAGGCCCATTAGATTATCATCCGATTTCTCAATAGAAACTCTACAAGCTAGAAGAGAGTGGACCCCAATATTTAAAGTTTTGAAAGAGAGGAACTTTCAGCCACGAATACTATACCCATCAAAGCTATCCTTCAAATATGAAGGAGAAATAAAAACATTCACAGATACAGAAAAGATGAGGGAATTTACCATCAGAAAACCCCCACTCCAGGAATTACTAAATGGGTTGTTCAATCAGATACAAAGAAAAAAAAAACACAAAGCCACAAGTAAAAGCTACAAGAAGAACACAATAAAACCAAATTTAAACTGTGACAACAACAAAAAGAAAGGGGGAGGAGAGGATGGAGATTAACAGTAGCAAAGGACAATGGACTGCAAAAGTACTCACAAAATAGCGCACTACAATGAACAGGGTAGGAACCCTTTTCATTACTTAAAGGTAACCACCATTGAAAAAACCACCACAGAAACATGATTTAAAAAAGATAGCAACAGAGGAAAAATGTATGGAATACAACCAAATAAAAACAAAAGATAGAAAAATAAAAGAGAAGGATCAAACAAGACACAAAACTAACAGAAAGAAATCTATAAAATGGCAATAGGGAACTCACAAGTGTCAATAATTACACTAAATGTAAACGGATTAAACTCACCAATAAAAAGGCACAGAGTAGCAGCATGAATTAAAAAAGAAAATCCAACTGTATGCTGCCTGCAAGAAACTCATCTAAATAACAAAGATAAAAACAAATTCAAAGTGAAAGGCTGGAAAACAATACTCCAAGCAAATAACATCCAAAAAAAAAAAGCAGGCGTGGCAATACTCATATCTGATAATGCTGACTACAAAACAGCAAAAGTACTCAGAGACAAAAATGGCCATTTCATAATGGCTAAGGGGACACTGAATCAAGAAGACATAACAATTCTTAATATATATGCACCAAACCAAGGAGCACCAAAATATATAAGACAGCTACTTATTGACCTTAAAACAAAAACTGACAAAAATACAATCATACTTGGAGACCTCAATACACAGCTGACAGCTCTAGATCGGTCATCCAAACAGAGAATCAACAAAGATATCGTCACCTTAAACAAAACACTAGAGCACCTGGATATGATAGACATCTACAGGACATTTCATCCCAAAGTGACTGAGTATACAGTTTTCTCCAGTGTACATGGATCATTCTCAAGAATTGACCATATGTTGGGCCACAAAAACAACATCAGCAAATTCAGAAAAATCGAAGTTGTACCAAGCATATTTTCTGATCATAAAGCCTTGAAACTAGAATTCAACTGCAAAAAAGAGGAAAAAAATCCCACAAAAATGTGGAAACTAAACAACATACTTTTAAAAAATGAATGGGTCAAAGAAGAAATAAGTGCAGATATCAAAAGATATATACAGACAAATAAAAATGACAATACGACATATCAGAATCTCTGGGATGCAGCAAAAGCAGTGATAAGAGGGAAGTTCATATCACTTCAGGCATATATGAACAAACAAGAGAGAGCCCAAGTGAAGCACTTAACTTCACACCTTAAGGAACTAGAAAAAGAAGAACAAAGACAACCCAAAACCAGCCAAAGAAAGGAGATAATAAAAATCAGAGCAGAAATAAATGAAATAGAGAACAGAAAAACTATAGAAAAAATTAATAGAACAAGGAGCTTGTTCTTTGAAAAGATCAACAAAATTGACAAACCCTTGGCAAGACTTATCAAGGAAAAAAGAGAAAGAACTCATATAAACAAAATCCAAAATGAAAGAGGAGAAATCACCATGGACACCGTAGATATACAAAGAATTATTGTAGAATATTATGAAAAACTTTATGCCACTAAATTCAACAACCTAGAAGAAATGGATAAATTCTTAGAACAATACAACCTTCCTAGACTGAGTCAAGAAGAAGCAGAAAGCCTAAACAGACCTATTAGTAGAGAAGAAATAGAAAAAACCATTAAAAACCTCCCCAAAAATAAAAGTCCAGGCCCATACGGCTATACCAGCGAATATTATCAAACATTCAAAGAAGACTTGGTTCCTATTCTACTGAAAGTCTTCCAAAAAATTGAAGAAGCAATACTACCAAACACATTTTATGAGTTCAACATAACCCTCATACCAAAACCAGGCAAGGATGGCACAAAAAAAGAAAACTACAGACCGATATCTCTAATGAATACAGATGCTAAAATACTAAACAAAATACTGGCAAATCGAATACAACAACATATTAAAAAAATAATACATCATGATCAAGTGGGATTCATCCCAGAATCTCAAAGATGGTTCAACATACGTAAAACGGTTAACGTAATACACCATATCAACAAAACAAAGAACAAAATCCACATGATCTTATCAATAGATGCAGAAAAGGCTTTTGATAAAATACAACACAATTTTATATTTAAGACTCTCAATAAAATGGGTATAGAAGGAAAATATCTCAACATGATAAAGGCCATATATGATAAACCATCAGCTAACATCATATTAAATGGCACAAAACTGAAGGCTTTCCCCCTTAAATCAGGAAAAGACAAGGTTGTCTACTCTCTCCACTCTTATTTAATGTGTTACTAGAGGTTCTAGCCAGAGCAATCAGACAAGACAAAGAAATATAAGGCATCCATATCGGAAAAGAAGAAGTAAAGGTATCACTTTTTGCAGATGATATGATCTTATACATAGACAATCCCAAAGAATCCACAAAAAGACTACTGGAAACAATAAGCCAATACAGTAAGGTCGCAGGATACAAAATTAACATACAGAAGTCAATAGCCTTTCTATATGCCAACAATTAAACAATTGAGAACAAACTCAAAAGAATAATCCCCTTCACGATTGCAACAACAAAAAAAGAAATACCTAGGAATAAACATAACAAAGAATGTAAAGGACTTATATAATGAAAACTATAAACCATTGTTAAGGGAAATGGAAAAAGATATAATGAGATGGAAGAATATTCCTTGTTCTTGGTTAGGAAGAATAAATATAATCAAGAGGGCCATATTACCCAAAGCAATATACAAATTTAATGCAATTCCCATCAAAATTCCAATGACATTTTTTAATGAAATGGAGCAAAAATCATCAGATTTATATGGAAGTATAAAAAATCCTGAATAGCCAAAGCAATCCTAAAGAAAAAGAATGAAGCTTGGGGCATTACAATACCTGACTGCAAACTATATTATAGGGCCATGACAATCAAAACAGCATGGTATTGGCAGAAAAATAGACACTCAGACCAATGGAACAGAATAGAAAACCCAGAAATAAAATCACATATATATAGTGAAATAATTTTTGATAAAGGGGCCAACAACACACAATGGAGAAAAGAAACCCTCTTCAATAAATGGTGCTGGGAAAACTGGAAAGCCACATGCAAAAGAATGAAACTGGACTACAGTTTGTCCCCCTGTACTAAAATTAACTCAAAATGGATCAAAGATCTAAACATAAGACCTGAATCAATTAAGTACATAGAAGAAGACATAGGTACTCAACTCATGGACCTGGGTTTTAAAGAGCATTTTATGAATTTGACTCCACAGGCAAGAGAAGTGAAGGCAAAAATTAATTAATGGGACTACATCAGACTAAGAAGTTTTTGCTCAGCAAGAGAAACTGACAACAAAATAAACAGCCCACTAAATGGGAAATGGTATTTTCAAACAACAGCTAGGATAAGGGCCTAATATCTAAAATATACAAAGAACTCATAAAACTCAACAACAAACAAACAAACAATCCAATAGAGAAATGAGAAGAGGACATGATCAGACACTTCATCCAGGAAGATATACAAATGGCCAATAGATATATGAAAAGATGCTCATCTTCTTTAGTTATTAGAGAAATGCAAATCAAAACTGCAATGAGATACCACCTCACACCTGTTAGATTAGCTTTTATTAACAAGACAGGTAATAGCAAATGTTGGAGAGGCTGTGGAGAAAAAGGAACCCTCATACACTGTTGGTCAGAATGTAAAGTAATACAACCATTATGGAAGAAAGTATGGTGGTTCCTCAAAAAACTGAAAATAGAACTACCTTATGACCCAGCAATCCCTCTACTGGGTATATACCCCCAAAACTCAGAAACATTGATACGCAAAGACACATGCAGCCCCATGTTCATTGCAGCATTGTTCACAGTGACCAGGACATGGAAACAACCAAAAAGCCCATCAATAGATGACTGGATAAAGAAGATGTGGCAAATATACACTATGGAATACTACTCAGCCATAAGAAATGATGACATTGGATCATTTACAGCAAAATGGTGGGATCGTGATAACAGTATACGAAATGAAATACGTAAATCAGAAAAAAACAGGAACTGCATTATTCTATATGGAGGTGGGACATAAAAGTGATACTAAGAGACATTGATAAGAGTGTGGGGGTTATGGGGGGAGGAGGGAGAGGGAGAGGGAAAGAGGGAGGGGGAGGGGCACAAAGAAAACTAGATAGAAGGTGACAGAGGACAATCTGAGTTTGGGTGATGGGTATGCAAGATAATTAAATGACAAGATTACCTGGACATGTTATCTTTGAATATATGTATCCTGATTTATTGATGTCACCCCATTAAAAAAATAAAATTATTAAAAGAAAAAAATAAAAATAAAAATAAACCGGGAGCCAAGGCTTGTGCTCACTCCTGCCCTCAGGGCCAAGGCTTATGGCCCAGGTGCGGTGCATAACCCCACCTGCGGGGGCAGTGCATAACCCCACCAGCAGGGGCAGGGTGCAGGCTGAGGCTACCGATGCTTGTAAACCCGAGTATGTCATCACAGCCCCTACTGTGAAGGAGAAGCAGAAACCACAGCAACAGTCCCAGTGGGCTGGCTCCAGCAAGGTCCATATCCAAATGCTCTAAGCAGCAGCAGAGGGAGTGGCGGGCCTTCAGACAGACCACACCTAGGGAATACAGAGGCCACACCAGTGGACTTCAGTGGCCAAAACCTTCATTTACACAGATAAAATGAGATGGCAGAGAAATGTAACACAAATGAATCAAAAGAAATCCCCAGAAAAGGATGTGATTGAGTCAGATATAACCAAATTACCAGATGCAGAATTTAAAATAACGATTGTTAGGATGGTCAAAGATCTTAGAACAACAATAGATGGTCATTACGAACACCTAAATAAATAGATAGCAAATATAAAAAAGGACATTGACATAATAAAAAAGAACTGGTCAGAAATGACAAATACAATATCAGAAATGAAGAACACAATGGAAAGAATTAAAAGCACGATAGATGAAGCTGAGAATCGAATCAGTGAGGTAGAGGACAAGATAAATGAAGGCACGGAAACAGAGCAGAAAAAAGAAAAGAAACTCAAAAAGTCTGAGGAAACTCTAAGAGAGCTCTGTGACAACATGAGGAGAAATAACATCTGCATCATAGGGATTCCTGAAGAAGCAGAGAAAGAACAAGGGATAGAGACTTTGTTCAAACATATCATAGTGAAAACTTTCTTAAATTAAGGCAGAAAATGTCTCACAAGTTCAAGAAGCACAGAGAACTCCATTAAGGAGAAACCCAAAGAAATCTACACCAAGACACATCATAATTAAAATGCCAAAGCTAAGTGATAAGAGAAAATATTAAAAGCTGCTAGATAAAAAAAGCCTATAACCTACAAAGGAGTCACCATAAGGATGACTTCTGACTTCTCAACAGAAACACTTGAAGCCTAAAGGAAATGGCAGGAAATAGTCAAAGTAATGCAGAACAAGAGCCTACAACCAAGACTACTTTATCCAGCAAGGCTATTGTTTAAAATTGAAGGAGAAATAAAAAGCTTTCCTGACAAAAAAGCCCTCAAGGAATTCACTACAATCAAACTAATGCTGCAAGAAATGCTAAGGGGCCTGTTGTAAACAGATCAAAGGGAGAAAGAGTATAGCAGAAGAGGAATACAGCTTTAAAGAATAAAATGGCAATAAACAACTACATATCAATAATAACCTTAAATGTAAATGAATTAAATGATCCAATAAAAAGACACAGGGTAGCTATTTGGATAAGAAAACAGGACTCATACAGTTGCTGTCTACAAGAGACACACTTAAAACACAACATGCAGATAGGCTGAAGATAAAAGGATGGAAAAAAATATTTCATGCAAATGGAAACAAAAAAACCTAGGGTAGCAATACTTATATCAGACAAAATGGACTTTAAAACAAAGGCTGTAAGAGATAAAGAAGGTCACTACATAATGATAAAGGGAGCAATCCAACAGTAATATAAAATCGTTATAAATATTTACGCACCTAATATAAGAGCACCTAAATATATAAAGCAGACTTTAATGGATATAAAGGGTGAGATCAATAGCAATACATTAATAGTAGGGGATTTTAACACCCCACTAACATCACTAGATAGATCCTCAAGAAAGAAAATTAACAAAGAAACAGCAGACTGAAAGGACACACTAGATCAACTTGATTTAACAGATATCATCAGAACCTTTCACCCTAAAGCAGAATATACTTTCTTTTCAAGTGCTCATGGTACATTCTCTAGGATAGACCACATGTTCGGGCACAAAAGTGGTCTCAACAAATTTAAAAAGATTGAAATCATATCGAGCACTTTCTCTGATCACAATGGCATGAAACTAGAAATCAAACACAACAGAAAAGCTCAAAAATTCTCAAACACTTGGAAACTAAATAGCATGTTATTAAATAAGAAATGGGTTAACAATGAGATCAAAGGAGAAATAAAATATTCCTAGAAATGAACGATAATGAGCATACATCAACTCAAAATTTATGGGACACAGCAAAACCAGTACTGAGAGGGAAGTTCATAGCATTACAGGCATACCTTAAGAAGCTAGAAAAAGCTCAAATAAAAAACTTGACCCTGCATCTAAAAGAACTAGAAAAAGAACAGTAAGTAAAGCCCAGAGGTAGTAGAAGGAAGGAAATAATAAATATCCGAGTGGAAATAAATGACATAGAGGCTAAAGAAACAATACAGAGGATCAATGAAACCAGGAGCTGGTTCTTTGAAAAGTAAACAAGATCAATGAATGTTCAAACAAATTCACCAAGAAACAAAGGGAGAGGACTCAAATAAATAAAATTAGAAATGAGAGTGGAGAAATAACTGACACACAAAAATACAAAATATTGTTAAGAAAATACTATGAAGAACTGTATGCCAAAAAAACTAGACAACCTAGATGAAATGGACAAATTCCTTGAAACATAAAATCCTCCAAAAATTAATCTGGAAGAATCAGAAAACCTAAACAGACTGATAACAACAAATGAGATTGAAACAGTTATCAAAAAACTACCCCTCCCCAATAAAAGTTCCTGGGCCTGATGGCTTCACAAGTAAATTCTACCAAATATTCAAAGAAGAACTAACTCCTACCCTTCTCAAGCTATTTCAAAAAATTCAAGAGGATGAAAGACTTCTAAGCTCCTTTCATGAGGCGAGCATAATTCTGATTCCAAAACTAGGCAAAGACAACACAAAGAAAGAAAATTATAGGCCAATGTCCCTGATGAATTAAGATGCTAAAATCCTCAACAAAATATTAGCAAACTGGATCCTGCAATATATGAAAAAAAACATACACCATGATCAAGTGGGATTTATTCTGGGGAGGCAAGGCTGGTACAATATTTGCAAATCAATCAATGTGATTCATCAAATAAACAAAAGGAAGGAGAAAAACCACATGACAATTTCAATAAATGCAGAAAAACATTTGATAAAATCCAGCACCCATTCATGATCAAAACTCTCAGCAAGGTGTGAATACAGGGAACATACTTCAACATGATAAAAGCCATCTATGACAAACCCACAGCTAACATTATACTCAATGGACAAAAATTCAAAGCAATCCCCTTAAAATCAGGAAAAAAGCAGGGATGCCCCCTTTCACTACTCTTATTCAACATACTTCTGGTAGTCCTAGCCACAGCAATCAGACAAGAAAAAGAAATAAAAGGCATCCAAATTGGAAAAGAAGTAAAACTATCATTATTTGCAGATGATATGATATTGTTTATAGAAAATCATAATGTCTCAGTCATAAAACTATTGAACCTGATAAATGAATTCAGCAAGGTGGTAGGATATAAAATTAATACTCGGAAATCAGAGGCAATTTTTTACACTAACAATGAACTGTCAGAACAATAAAATTAAGGAGCAATCCCCTTCACCATTGCAACCAAAAAAATAAAGTACCTAGGAATAAATTTAACTAGGGAGATTAAAGACTTGTACTCGAAAAATTATAAAAATTGATAAAGGAAATCAGGGAAGATACAAATAAGTGGAAGCATATACCGTGTTTATGATTAGAAAGAATAAACATCATTAAAATATCTATATTACCCAAAGCAATTTATAAATTCAAAGAAATACCGATTAAAATACCAATGACTTACATCAAAGATATAGAATACATATTCCAAAACTTTATATGGAACCAAAAGAGAACACAAATAGCCTCAGCAATCTTGAAAAGGAAGAATAAAGTGAGAAGTGTCACACTTCCAGATATCAAGTATACTACAGGGCCATTGTACTCAAAACATCCTGGTATTGGCATAAGAACAGGCATATAGATCAATAGAACAGAATAGAGAACCCAGAAATAAACCCACATCTTTATAGACAACTGATATTTGACAAAGAAGGTAAGAGCATACAATGCAGTAAAGACAGCCTCCTCAACAAATGGTGTTGGGGAAATTGGGCAGCTACCTGCAAAAAAATGAGACTAGACCACCAACTTATACCATTTACAAAAATAAACTCAAAATGGATAAAAGACTTAAATGTAAGCCATAAAACCATAAGCATCTTAGTAGACAACATTGGCAGTAAGCTCTCTGACAACTCTCGCAGCTATATATTTGCCGATTTGTCTCCACTGGCAAGTGAAATAAAAGACAGGATAAACAAATGAGACTATATCAAACTAAAAGTTTTGCACAGCTAAAGACAATAAGAACAGAATAAAAAGAAAAACTTCACAATGGGAGAACATATTTGACAATACGTCTGATAAGGGGTTAATAACCAAAATTTATAAAGAACTTGTAAAACTCAATACCAGAAAGACAAACAATGCAATAAAAAAATGGGTGAATGAAATGAATAGACATTTCTTCAAAGAGGACATACAGATGGCCAATAGGCATATGAGAAAATGCTCAACATCACTGATCATTAAAAAAATGCAAATGCAAATTAAAACCACAATGAGATATCACCTCACACCAGTCAGAATGGCGCTCATCAACAAAACAACACAGAATAAGTGCTGGCGAGGATGTGGAGAAAAAGGAACCCTCCTACACTGCTGGTGGGAATGCAGACTGGTGCAGCCTCTGTGGAAACAGTATGGAGATTCCTCAAAAAATTAAAAATCAAACTGCCCCTTTTTTATTATTATTTTTTTTGTATTTTTCTGAAGTTGGAAATGGGGAGGCAGTTGGACAGACTCCTGCCTGCGCCCGATCAGGATCCACCCAGCATGCCCACCAGGGGGTGATGCTCTGCCCATCTGGGGCGTTGCTCTCTTGCAACCAGAGCCATTCTAGCGCCTGAGGCAGAGGCCATGGAGCCATCTTCAGTGCCTGAGCCAACTTTGCTCCAATGGAGCCTTGGCTGTGGTAGGGAAAGACAGAGACAGAAAGGAAGGAGAGGGGGAGGGGTGAAGCAGACGGGCGCTTCTCCTGTGTGCCCTGGCCGAGAATCAAACCAGGGACTCCTGCACGCCAGGCCGACATTCTACCACTGAGCCAACCGGCCAGGTCCTCGAACTGCCTTTTGACTCAGCTATCCCATTTTTAGCAAAATACCTCAAGAACACCATAGCACTGTTTCAAAAGAAGAAATGCACCCCCATGTTTATGGCAGCATTGTTCACAATAGCGAAGATCTGGAAACAGCCCAAGTGTTCGTAAGTAGACGAGTGGATTAAAAAGCTTTGGTACATATATACTATGAAATACTACTCAGCCATAAGAAATGTTGACATCGGATCATTTACAACAACATGGATGACCTTGATAACATTATACAGAATGAAATAAGTAATTCAGAAAAAACTAAGAACTATATGAATCCATACATAGGTAGGACATAAAAATGAGACTCAGAGACATGGACAAGAGTGTGGTGGTTACGGGGTGGGGGGGGGGAGGACAGGGAGGGTGTTGCAGGAGGGGCACAAAGAAAACCACTTAGAAGGTAATGGAAGACAATTGGGCTTTGTGCTATGGGAATGCAGCATAATCACATGTCAAAATAACCTGGAGATGTTTTCTCTGAACATATGTACTTTGATTTATCAGTGTCACCCCATTAAAATTAATTTAATAAAAGGCAAATGTATGTTCTTCTTATTTTCATAAATTGATTATCAAACAAACATGACTTTCAGTTAATAAAACTGTAACTGGAACTAATTTCATTTTTTGAAAAAAAAACCACTCCTGGTGGTTATCGAGCATGAAAAAACTCACTACTCAAAGGGTTAATTAAAACGGGAATGGACACCTTAAGAACATCCACAGTCAACCCCTGTAAATGGCCATGAATGTCTGGTTTAACTCACATGAATAAAAAAAGGAAAAAAAACCCACCTTTTACAACAGACACAAAATAAGCTCAAAATGAATTAAAGAATTAAATGTTAGAATTAAAACCATAAAAATCCTTGAAGGAAAGTCAGGTAGCAAAGTCTTGGACATATCTGGTAGCAATATTTTATATATATATTTCCTTGGGCAAGGGAAACATGAAAAAATAAACAAATGGGATGTTATCAAAGTAAAGAAGTTTTGCACAGCAAAGGAAACCATCAACAAAATATAAAGACAATCCACTGATTGAAAAAACATATTTGCCAATAAGGTGTTACTATTCAAAATTTATAAACAACTTACAAAATTCAACACCAAAAAAAAACAAAACACCAAAACCCCAAATAATCCAAATAAGAAATGGACAAAGGACCTGAATAGTCACTTCTCCAATAAAGTCATACAGATGGCCAATAGATATATGAAAAGATTTTAAACATCACTAACCACCAGAGAAATGAAAATTAAAAGACCACAATAATAATTACTTCACACCTGTTAGAATCTCTATGATTGATAAATTAACACTATTTTCTATTATATAGAGAAATAAAATATCCCGAATAGCCACAGCAATCTTGAGAAAGAATAACAAAGTGGTCTGATCTATTTTGGTGTGGCTTGCATGGGCCTGGAAGGATATACATATTTTTTTATTTTGATGGCAGTGTAGCTTGTCCTTTCTATGGAAGCGATAGTGTGTCTTTTCTTCTAAACATACTGATGTACACCCAGTTTCCCTAATCATAAGGAATGGCAAGACTCATCATTTTGTTAGACTATCCTTCCTTTACCTGCTAGCTATGTGTTTCAAGTATTCTAGTCAGTTCTTATATACAGCTAGTTATAACTTCTATTGTTCACTTAAATTTTCATAGTGTTCATTAACAAACAATAGTGTTGGTGAGAGTGCAGAGGAAAAGGAACCCTTCTGCACTACTGGTGGGATGCAGATTGGTGCAGCCACTGTGGAAAGCAGTATAGAGGTACCTCAAAAAATTAAACATTGAACTGCCTTATGACCTAGCAATTTCCCTTCTGGGAATATATCCAAAGAAACCCAAAGCACTTATTCAAGAGAGTATATGTACCCCTATGTTCATTACAGCATTATTTACAACAGTAGAAATTTGGAAGAAGCCCAAATGTCTATCAGTAGATGAATGGATAAAAAAGCGGTGGTACATACTCAATAGAGTACTACTCAGCCATAAAAAAGAAAGAAATGTCTTAGCTTTTGGGAAAACATAGATAGACCTGAAAAATATTTTGCTAATTAAAATAATCCAGTCAGAGAAAGACAAGTACCATATGATTTCATTTAGATGTGGAATCTAATAAACCAAATAAGTTAACAAACAAAATGGAAACAAACTCATATGTATGGAAAACAGCTGTCAAAAGGGATGGGATTTGGGGAGGGGGTTAAGTGAAAAAGATGAAGGGATTAAATAAAGAAAAAAATTCCTAGACAAAGAAAATAGCATGATGTTTACAAGAGGAAGAGAGGAAAGTAAAGGAGGGTAGAGGGAAGATAGATAGATGATGATGAAGGTGACTTGGGATGGTGAACACACAATACAATATACAAAAGATGTATCACATAAACTACTAGTACACCTGAAACCTATATAATTTTATTAATCAATGTCACCAAATAAATTTAATTTTAAAATTTTCAATGAGTAAATAAAGTGATACAGAAACATACTGATATAGACAATAAGTTATTGGTTAGCAAACAGAAGGAGATGGGGGTATGGGAATAAAAAAGGTAAATGATGCTGTCAATGTGTGTAAACTATTTAATAAATGCTTAGAACAGAGTAGGTGCACAAGGAAGTGAACAAGTTTTTATTTAGCAAATTTTTATTAATTCACGACTATCTTAGGGACACAGATGTTATAAATTAAAATCAACAAGTATATATTGGAAAATTACTAAATGTCAGGTCCTGGATATGTGTGTCAATGTTATCAGGTAAGGACAGACTTCACCCTTCTACCCTTCTTTAGAAGTTATTGCAGGACTAATAAAAAAACAGTATGATTGACACAAGGTTAGATTAACAGGAGAAAAGCCAATTTAATACATACAGGAAGGAAACATAATATAATGCTCATATCATAAAATGAGGCTCAAAGAAATAATGGAAATGGTCACTCTTTTATACTTTTTAAAGAAGAAACAACAAATTTGTTAGAAATTGACATGACAACATTCATGAGAAGAGAATCTAAGCAAGTTTTGGGCATTCATCAGTGAACAATCTAAACAAGTAGTAAGTTAGAAAAGAGGCAATAAGATTAGATTGCATAGAATTTTCAGTTCTAAGTTATTTAACCCTAGCCATGAAAGGCGTCTTCTAGGTGTAAGGAGGACACTTTCAGTGGGAGATTTATCTTCTACATCTAAGGAGATAAGGAAATGTCAAAGTGCCCTTCTGGCACATGGCTGCTTGTCAAGTAATTTAATTTGAAATAAGCAATATGTCATCAGAGAATGTTGGGCGCAGCTCATCTTTAGCCTTAACAGCTCCCTCTTCTGCAACATCCCTGAAAGTTTCAAATATTAAAGGCTCAGATGCCAGCTGCAGAGAAAGAAAAAGGGTTGGGAATAAGTATTCTTTAGTCAACCTTCTGATAAATGATGAATAAATGTACAAAAAGGTGTTTATTAATTGTGTGTGTATGCAGGAGGGGTGTTAAAAGGGAAAGTTAATATGCGAAAGCAAAGTTTCTTGAAAAATGCTGTCTATGTCATAGGACCATTTGTTTCTGGAGCCTGGAGACTGGCCTTGGAAATCCTTACTTGAAGGTCAACTATAAGGACTGTGTCCCCGTTGTCTTGAGAACAATGGTCTGAGATATTTTGGTGTGGCTTGCATGGGTCCAGAAGGATATATATATATATATATATATATATATATATATATATATATATATATATATTTATTTATTTATTTATTTTGATATATTTAAATATATATATATATATATATATTTTGATGGCAGTGTAGCTTGTCCTTTCTATGGAAGTGATAGTGTGTCTTTCCTTCTAAGCATACTGATGTACACCCAGTCTCCCTGGTCATAAGGGATGGTAAGACTCGTCATTTAGTTGAGACTATCCTTCTTTTACCTGCTAGCTATGTGTTTCAAGTATTCTAGTTAGTTCTTATATACAGCTAGTTATAACTTCTATTGTTCACTTAAATTTTCATAATGTTCACTTAACCTAAGAATGAAAAATTTAGAAATATCTTTAAGCACTGGTTGTCCAAATACTATTTTTACAGAGGTTAATCTGTTTCACCTATTATAAATATTCCTATTCTGTATGAGCACCAAGGTCAAAGCTTTTGGCCATCCAAGTTTAGTTTTTTGACAAATTTTTTCTAAAGTATTTTTTTTGTTTGTTTGTCCTGATGATTGATATGGGGCATGGCATTTTCATTAGTAATCCAGAATATTTTTAAGGAGGTGTCTTATCTCTGCTGTAAAATAAATTTTCCATTTAGTTTCAATACATAAAAGGAAATTCAGCACACCAGTTATCTCAGTTATTAATATTTTTTTTTACCACTGTTGTGGTATTAGAACATCTAGTCACATAGCATTCAGTCCACCCACTGAACATGTAGATAATGACCAAACAGTGACAACAGCCTGCAGCTGATGGCATCTACAAAATCTATTTGAAGTGCAATAAAGGGTAGTGTGACCTAGGAGGACTTCTTATTATTGTTGTTGTTATTTTGGGGTTTTCCCCCCCCAAAATTTGGTTAAATTTACAAGTGGTTCACTTGGAAATAATTTGGTAAGAAATATTGTGGAAGTCAGGGAAAAATAATTTTCTTTTAGTTTCTTAATTGCCTTCATCTTCACATATGTCCCATTTGGTGAACTATGATTACAAACTATAAAGCCAAAATTATAGGTACGGCAGAAAATGTATTTTGCTCAATAAATCATGTATCTAATAATTATTTGATACTCATTTGTATCTCTTTTTCTCTTTCATATTGTGGGGCTTTTTCCTGGTAGTTAATAATATTAGTTATGGATAAAGGCAGATGTAAATATCAGGCAGAAATACAATAAGATGGTCACTTTTGAGCTGAATATTTCACAGTTCTGTGAGTCTTGTTGTTTCCTAAAGATACATAATTCTCCTCCTCAGTATGAGCAAAACAGTAAACAATAACAATTTTAGAAGAAGACCAAAACCTTGTAATAGGGTAGCTTTTATATGTGCATTGACAGTAAGAGTACCTGCAAAAGAATCCATGGAGTTTACAAGTATCCCAACAGCATAACACACTCCAAAGCATATTTAGAACTGTAAATGGTAACAATTTTATGCATACAGTTTTTTGTTAAGTTCTCACCCGTTCAGTTTTATGATCCTAAAGTTGTCAGAAATCTGTTTCCAGAGTTGCTTTCATGAGTCTTAGGGAAAATGAAGCACTTTTATAAAAAACATCCAAACAAAACTCAAACTTGTGTGTGAGTGGCAAAAAACTTAAAATGGCATGGTTAAAGATCTGATTACAATGCAACTGACAAGGAAATTTGGTTATTCTTGTAATATAACTTAAAAGATAATGAATAGTATTATGACTGATGACTTTATACCAGAACATATAAAAATTTTAAGAATTTTATATAATGTAGAACATTTATCAAGCTATATGGACAAACTATAAAAAAGACTTAATATTACTTCTTACTTAACAAGTTTCTCAGTTACTTTAACAAATCAGATAAACCTAAATAAGTTAATATCTTTTTATATGGAGAAAGAAAAAATCATATGAGGCATTCCAGCAGCATTCTAGAAAACTTCAAAGTTATTTTAGGTCAAGAAGAAAATACTCTATTTAAAATCTGAATTAGGGCCACGTGGTGGAACAGTAGGTAGAGCACTGACCTGGGACACTGAAGACCCAGGTTCAAAACCCCAAGGTTGCTGGCTTGAGCATGAGCTCATTCAGCTTGAGCATGGGCTCAACAGCTTTTAAGCACAGGCTTGCCAGCTTGAGCATGGTATCATAAACCTGACCCTATGGTCACTCTCTTGAACCCAGAGGTCGCTGGCTGGAGGGCCCCGCACCCCCTGGTCATGGCACATATTGTTGTATCGAAATAGCGAGAAACAGACATTTTGCTACACAATTAAGTAACTAAATTCAAGATTCTTTATTTTAAAGCCAGCAACCGCACAGAGACCTAAGTCTTCAAATCAAGTGGCCCCAAACACAGTTTGGGGCTAGCTTTTAAAAACAAAATTACATAGTGATTGGGGAATGGGGAAGAGGAGAAGCAAGCAGTAAAACAAAGCAGTGAAACAAGCTGTCTTACAATGTTTATCTCTAAGATTAATTCAGGGAGAAACATTCCGGGAACATCTGCAACCTTGTGGAACTATCCAAGGCCACAGCCCGGAAAACTAACCTCAAGGCCAGAGAGAGGCAGTCTTTTTAGAAAAAGTTAAGTTCTGCCAAAAATTACTCATGTTAGAGCCTTTCTTTTCTATATTTTAATATGAGAAAGCAATCAATGAACTAAGGTGTTGCAACTGTGAATTGATGCTTCTCATTTCTCTCCCTTCTTGTCAGTTCCTCTCTCCCTTTCTGAAAAAAAAAAATTTAGGGAAGTTTGTCAAAATATGTCAAAAGGTTTAGACATTTAACTAAAAAGATCACGGATCATTATGAAACCATACAAAATTATCTATCTTTTAAAAAGTGACAATAAAAATACCTTAAAAACAAATACAAAAGCTTCCATAATTGTTAACACTTAGGTCTTACTACTGAGAAGATTCAGTTATCTTAAGAAATCAAGGACATGCCTGACCAGGCAGTGGCGCAGTGGATAGAGCATCAAACTCAGATATGAAGGACCCAGGTTTGAAACCCCAAGGTCGCCAGCTTGAGTGCGGGCTCATCTGGTTTGAACAAGGCTCACCAGGTTGAGCAGAGCATCACTGGCTTCAGCGAGGTATTGATCGGTCTGCTATAGCCACCCCGGTCAAGGCACATATGAGAAAGCAATCAATGAACAACTAAGGTGCCACAATGAAGAATTGATGCTTCTCATCTCTCTCCCTTCATGTCTATCTGTCCCTATCTGTCCCTCTCTCTGTCTCTGTCAAAAAAAAGAAAAGAAATCAAGAACATGATTAAAATACTATAAAACACACAAAGTTATTCTGATAGCACAGAACCTTTCATTTCCAGCAGAAAACTTTTCATAACATCAAAACTGGAACAAACAACAGTACAGGAAACCTTTGTTTTTACTAGAAAGAACCAAACTAATTCTGCACAAAATTACTTTTGATATTTAGATTTCTTACTTAATTAAATTTATTTCAATCTTATTTGTCTTCATCACAGTTAAAATTTATTTTCTCAGGATTCCTTTACATAAGTCTTCTACAATTTTCATTGTCCAAGTTAGTTTGTTTTTTGTTCTGTTAATCATTCAGAAATAATCAATTTATTTTACGACAAACCACTTTCTTTACAATGTCCTCAAAATGCATTTCTATATCTAAGTCCTCTAATATAAAAACATATATTAATTATTTCCATATTAATTAGAATTCTTAACAATTAGAAACTTTAATTTCTAATGAAAACTAAGAGTAAACAATTATGAACTAGTCTTTAGTCAAATTTATGGTTACTTTTTATAATCTCTAGAAACACATCCTTTTACTAGAAAATATATTTCATAAGTTTTAAAGGCCAATGATGCCACAAAAAACACATGACATTTTCATTAATAGGTTCAAATTTGCTTTTGTTTTTCTGCAATAACTAAGTAAGTAAACCTACATTTTGTAATTAATGTTTTACCTTACTTTTAAAGGATATACATAGTAATGACTTCTTTTATTTAACTTGCTTAGTGAAACTGTTAGGTTTCAAGTTACCATAAAGATTTGGCAAACTTTTTAATGTACATACATCAGACCTCATAATTATTATTATTAAAATATTTTACTTAAAATCTTTTATTTTATTTACATCTGCTAAACGTATTCCTTTTAAGGATCATTTATGTTACCCATGGAAACTTTAGGAGGCATTAAACAAAACCAACCATCATTCTAAGCAATTTTTTTTCCTGACAAACTTATTTGAGTATTAGTGCACATAGGTAGCCTATGGGTGTTACATTTGATGTTGATGGCTTTAAGACACATTTCTTTCAATTAAATCAACAGATTTAAATAAAACTTAATATCATACATTTTTTTAGAACATTTTAAAAAACCCATGCATTAGTTCTGTTATATATTTTTAATTTATATAAGTGCTTATTTCCTTTAAGCCAATTAAACAGATAATTTTTAAAAATTAATTTTGTAGTAATTCCAGTCAGAGGTAGAAAATATCATTTCATACATAAAACATACAAACACAAACAACAATCACAAATGGAGATCTCAAACACAGAATGACTAATATTTGCAAAGAAGTCATTTAAATATTTTATCTGCCTTTGACAGACATTTTTTAGAAGCCTGGTGGGGGCCAAATTTTGGCAAGAGAATATTTCAGCTGCTTGTGCTTTTGAAACTCTCCCGCTCTATTTTATTTTTTTCCTAGGTTCTTTTCTCAGACAATTGTGAGCTGTGTGTACATTTCTGATTATCCACAGGAGGATGTGGGTGTAGCTGAGAAGGTTTTAAAAAATCCTTATGGGCGCCTTAAACATAAAGTTGTGTTGTATTTTATTGAATGTTTTTCTGCATCTATTGATAAGATCACGTGGTTTTTGTTCTTTGTTTTGTTAATATGGTGTATTACGTTAACCGTTTTATGTATGCTGAACCATCCTTGAGATTCTGGGATGAATCCCACTTGATCATGATGTATTATTTTTTTAATATGTTGTTGTATTCGATTTGCCAGGACGGAAGACAATCTGACTTTGGGTGATGGGTATGCAACATAATTGAATGACAAGATAACCTGGACATGTCTTCTTTGAATATATGTACCCTGATTTATTGATGTCACCTCATTAACATTAATAAAAATTTATTTATAAAAATAATCCTTATAAGATTTTGAAAAATTATTTAGCCAAATGTGATTTTAAAAATTATTAAATTCCTGCATGTGTCCTGTCAGGTATTAGATGGGACAAATGTAAGTATTTTTGGAAGTATTAAATAATTCTATGGATGAAAGGAGATGTCAAGGTTGTTACCTTTCAGGGACATTCCCGCTGATAGCCAAAAGAAAGAACTGATAGCCAGTATGTCCCAGACAACAGAAAGTTAAGCCAAGCCCTCAAGAAGATGACTTTCAGGATGGGCAAGTAACCATGAAAAAATATAAATGAAAAAAGAAAATAATCACTTCTAGGAGTAGTATCAAAAACAATAATGTAAAAGAAAATATGAATCTGACAAATAGAAATAAGTATTCTGCAAGATCAGAGCAAGAAGAGACTATGCCCTACTGTGAAAAATAGCAGTAGGACAAAAACAGTAGGTCTTCAAAGAACTTATAGCATGTAGACATGTACAGATAAAAGGATTATATAACTAACCTCTTTGATATTTACAAAAACGCTATGACTTAGGCCTTATTATACCCACTTTGCAAATGTTGTAAATGGAGTTTAGAAAGGTAGAAGATGTTCTCCATAAATGTTAGGCCCCAAATTTGAAACCAGGATGACCTGTTTTACTATGTCTTGCTCTGTGATCACTCAGTGGAAGAATAATTATTTAAAATATTGATTATCCATGTATTCCTTGATCAATAAGTTACGGTAACTTTCGGTTGCTTCTCCTATACCAACAACATACTCTCTAAACACAAATGTAACTATATTACTCTATATTCTGTAGAGTCAGGCTCTTGTCTCACAAGCCCAGCAACTCCAGAGCTGGTTCTTTTTCTGACTAGTTCCTCAGGAGTTTCACTTCACTTCATATTTTGGAGAAGTTATTCTTTCATGTTTTTATGTCTTAACAATAAATGCTAAACTTACCAAGTATATTTTCTCTTGCTTTTCTATATTTCACTTCAGGACTAATAACTTTCTATTTTAAGAACTCAATTTGTAAATTGCTTATTTAAAACTAGTATAGAATTATACTCTTACAGATGATTTTTTAAAGTAGAATGTTCTTTACCATAACACAGTTGAGCAATTGATTATTCTTAAATACACCAAGAAGATTGTAAAAGTAATAAAATATTGAATCTATTGTCAAGTTATAAAATACTGGTTCCCATATTATTAGTTTGGTTCCTCTCCTATCTCTCCTCAACTCTTCTCTTCTATCTCTCTGTCCCTCTCTCTTTCTTTTGCCTTCCTCACTTGCTTAATTTAATGAAACATAGCATCATGGTAGAAAGGCCCAAATGGCAAGAAATCGATATCGGTCTCCAAGAAACAGCCAGCATGGAGTTGAGTTCTTCAATCCAACAACCCACAAAAAAATCAATCTTGCTAATAACCATATGGATGAGTTTGGGAAGTAGTATAAGAGAATAGACATTAAGCATATTCTCAATACATTAATCTTATACTCTATTGTAAATTTGTCTAAGTGTTTTTACCTTAGGTATAAGGATGCCAGCCAGAATATTTCTCTAGTCTTGATATCAGGCCTTGAAAACCAGATAAAACACTCTACAACCCTGACTGAGGAGCACTCAAAACCAATCCAAGTCCTCGAGGAAAGTAACAAGACCAGAAACCTCATTCCTCTGGGAGAAATCTAGGAGGAATACAGAGATCAAGAAGACACATGGTCTGTTTGTTATCCATCCCAACAACAGAACAAACTGATCTGCCTTAAAAGGACAGGTAGCCACATTCCACTCCTAGCCCTAACTACTCTTGATCATTCCATGAAAGAGAACTGCAAAATGTGGATATTAAGGCAGACTTTGTGTCTGAAGCACTCTACCTTCTTGGGTTTGATAGTAATTCAATTAAAGATACTTATATTCGCTTCAGTCTTCATCTCTGTGTATTGGCTTCATAGCATTGGGCAGCGTAGGCTCTGGCTTCCTCTGGGAACAGTAGATCCTTCTTCTGATCAACCTTGAGATGACTATAACCTCAGTCAGCACCCATATTGCAGCCTGTGAGAGACCATGGAGTAGCTGACTCAGCAAAACCATACATAGATTCCTGGCATGCAGAATCTCTGAGATAGCAAAATTATTTAGGAAACTTTTATTATGAATATAGCTAATTCAGAAACTTTTATATGACTTCTAATACCATAGATAACTATTGTCTGTTTTGTGTCCTTATATGAATTTAATTAAACAGGGTGTTTGGTTTGTGTTTCCTTCTTTTGCACAAATACATAATTGTTAATTAATTCAAGTTGTGGGTTTCATTAATAATTTACTCATATCTAGTGCTGTGTAGTATTACTTTTTATGACTATACCACAATTGTGTAACCCATTTTACTGTTGACGAGAACCTGGAATGTCATTTATGACTCTCAGTACATGTGTATGCATTTAGGGTAGACATAATATCAAGGACTGAAAAGAGTTGATCCAATGGTATACATTTGGTCATTTTATAGTAGATAATATTGAACAATTTTCCAATATGCATGTCTTATTTTATATTCTCACCAACTAAGTATAAAATCTTCATGCCTCATAGTCTCATCACTAGGTAGAAATGATAGACTTTAAATTATTAGTCATTTTGGTAAGTGATTAGTTTTAACTGCAGATTTAATTAGTTTTTCTTTGAGAGTGATAAGTGGGGAGGATGAGAAGCTTTTTGAGTCATTGTTTAATTGGTTCTCTTTTTGTTTCACCTGTTTAAGATTCTTGGATATTTTTCTCATAGGTTTTCTATATTTTTTCTTCTTGACTTTATGAATGATTTTATATAATCTGAGGTTAATTTTGTGTATGTATGTGCATACATATATATATCTAATATATATATGTGTATATGTAGATATGTATTTATAAATACACCCATATATATTGTTCATCTTGGTTTTCTTTTCCATTCTTTCAATACTCCAAATTTGATTCCTACATTCTGCCAAGAAAAACAAGTAATTTTAAATCAATTTTATACTCAAATGTAAAGAAAAAAATAATAGCTTGACCAGGGAGTGGAGCAGTGGATGGAGCATCACACTTGGATGCAGAAGACTCAGGTTTGAAACCCCAAAATCGTCGGCTTGAGCATCAGATCATAGACATGACCCTATGGTCACTGGCTGGAGCCCAAGGTCGCTGGCTTGAGCAAGGGGTCACTCACTCTGTTATAGCAATCCCCTGCCCCCGATCAAGACACAATGAGAAAGCAATCAATGAACAACTAAAGGAGACTAAGGAGCTGCAACGAAGGATTGATGCTTTTCATCTCTCTCCCTTCCTGCCTGTCCATTCCTATTTGTATCTCTCTGTCTCTCTCTCTCTGTCTCTGTCACAAAAAAAGAAAAAACAATAAAGTTTAAAAAATATCAAAGGGATATATGTGCCCATGTTGTTGAGATGAAGCAAAAGCAGTAATCACAGAGAAGGCCTACCTCAAGAAACAAGAAAAATCCTATGGAAACAATCAAACATTATATCCGAAAAAAACTGAAAAGTAACCAACGTAATGTCAGCAGAAAAAAAAAATACTGAAAATTAGAGCAAAATTTTAAAAATAGAAAATTATACAAAAAATTGAAGTGGACCCCTAGCCAGATGGTGGTGCAGTGGATACAGTGTTGGCCTGGTATGCAGAGAACACAGGTTCGACACCCCAAGGTTGTCAGCTTGAGTACAGACTCATCCAGCTTGAGCACGGGATGTCCACCTTAAGGCCAGGGTCTCTGGCTTGAGTATGGGATCAAACACATGACCCCATGGTCATTGGCTTGAAGCCAAAGGTCACTGGCTTGAAGCCCAAGGTCTCTGGCCTAAGCCCAAGGTTGATAGCTTGAGCAAGGGGTTACTGGCTTGGTTAGAACCCCTGGGTCAAGGCATCCGTGAGAAAGCAAGTAATGACCAACAAGGGTGCTACAATGAAGAGTTGATACTTCTCATCTCTCTCCCTTGCTATCCGTCTGTCCTTATCTGTCTCTATCTCTCCCTCTCTGTCTCTCTCTGTCTCTCTTGCTAAAAAGAAAATGTGGAAGAGTTGATTCTTTGAAAATATTAATAATATTGATAGGCCTCTAGATAAACTTACTAAAAAAAAAAAGAGAAAGGACTCAGTGAAAATCAGAAACAAAAGAGAAATTACCACAGACATCACAGATATAAAAAGGATCATAAAAAAATACCATTGAAGACTACGTGACACCAAATTCGGTGACCTATCAGAAATGGATAGGTTCCTAGAAATATATAAGCTTCTTAAACTGAAACATTTAAATAAATTGCTCATCAGTGAGAAAATTAAAACCATTCAAAACCGCCCAACAAGTAGAAATCCAGGACCAAATGGCTTCACTTGTGAATTTTACCAAAACATTAAAAATAATTTGATACCTATCATTCTCAAATTCTTTCAAAAAATTGAAAAAGAGGCTATAGTTCTTAAAACAGTTTGTGAGTCTAACATAACCCTGATATCAAAACCTGACAAGGATAATGCAGAAAAATAAAACCACAAACCAATGTTTCTGAAGAATAGAGATGCAAAAGTCCTAAATAAAATATTAGCAAATCAATTATAGCAATACATTAAAGAAATAAAACAACACAGTCAAGTGGGGTTCATGCTCGGGTCAGAAGGATGGTTCAATATATGCAAATCAATCAATGTATTACATAAACACAAATAACGAATAAAAATTACGTGATTCTATCAATAGATGCAGAAAAAGCATCTTATACAATACAGCATCCATTTATGGATAAAAACTCAATAAAATGGGTATAGAAAGAAAGTATCTCAGCATAATAAATATGTGACAAACCCTCAGCTAATATAATACATGTTGAAAAACTTAAAGCTTTTCCTCTAAGATCAGGAACAAGACAAAAATATTCAGTCTCACCACTCTTAATCAATATATAAATTTCAAAAAATATGAAAATATGATCAACTTCACCAGTTATTAGGGAAATGCAAATTAAAACTAGAATGAGATATCACACCACATGTGTTGAAATGCCTGTCATCAACAAGACAAGTAATAACAAGTGTTGAAGAGGTTGTGGATAAAATAAAACCCTCATTCACTGCTGGAGGGAATAGAACCAGTACCGTCACTATGGAAGACAATATGGAGGTTCCTCAGAAACTTAAGAATAGACTCAGCAACCTCTCATCCAGGTATCTACCCAAAAACTTTAAAAACATTTACTCATAAAATATACGCATCCCTCTGTTCATGGCAGCATTATTTATAATGTTCAAAACATGGGGTGGGGGGGAATGTTGCCTTTTGCTAGAGGATTGGATAAGAAAGATGTGTTACATATTCACAATGGAATACTACTAAGCCATAAAAGAGATGAAATACCACCATTTGCAACAACATAGATGGCTCTTGAGAATATTATGCTAAGCGAAATAAGTCAGACAGTAAAAGTTGAGAACCACGTTTCACTCATATGTAGAATTGGAAACTGAATATCAAAAATGAGCAAATAAGAAAAATAAACAAACACTCATAGACACAGACAACAGTGTGGTGGTTACCAGGGGGATGGAGGATGAGGGGGATAGTAAAGGCCAAATATATTGTGACAGAAGATTTGTCATTGTATGGTGGGCACACAAGGCAATATAAAGGTGATGAGTCATAGTATTGTACACTCGAAACCTATATAATTTTATTAAACAATGTCAGCCCATTTACTTAATTAAAAAAAAAGATGATGTTGCAGGTAGGTTCCAGATCACCATAAAAAAACAAATGTCACAGTAAAGCGAGTCACAAAACATTTTTTGGTTTTCTGGTGTATATTAGTTTTATACAGTAGTGGAGTGTACTAAGTGTGTTATAGCATTTGGACTAAAAAAATATGCATACTTTAATTAAAAATAATTTATAGAGGCTCTGACATGTTGGTTCAGTTGTAGAGCATCTTCCCAGCATGTGGAAGTCCCTGGTTCGATGCCAGGGCAGTCAGAAGAAGCGCCCTTCTGCTTCTTCACCCCTCCCACTCTCCTTTCTTTCTCTCTTCCCATCCCGCAGTCAAGGCTCCATTGGAGCAAAGCTGGCCAAGGCTTTAAGGATGCCTCCATGGCCTCTGCTTCTGGCGCTGGAATGCCTTCGATTGAGGTGGAGCAATGCTCCAGAAGGGCCAAGTATCGCCCCCTGGTGGCCATGCCAGGTGGATCCTGGTTGGCCACATGTAGGAGTCTGTCTGTCTGCCTCCCCACTGCTTCTCACTTCAGAAAAATACACACACACAAAAATTTTATAGAGATGTTTACCTGAAACCTACATACTTTTATTGATCAATGTCACCCTGTTAAATTTAATTGCCTATATAATGATAATAATAATTTATTGCTAAAAAATGTTAACCATCATTTAACCCTTCAGCAAGTTCAAATCTTCATGCTAGATGTTGATGAAATGTGTTATCTACGTATCACAATAAAGCAAAGCACAATAAAACGAGTCAGGCCTGTAGTTTCTACAGTTGACATGAATCAGTTCTCTACATGTGTGTCATCTGTGTCTGAGCTCTCTAGTTTGTTGACTCTGGGCATCCCTTCATGTGTGCACCTATACCAAGCTCTCTTCAGTTCTTCTAATATAAGTTTTGCTCTGATAGAGCAAGTTCTCTCTCATTTTATTTTTATTCAAAATTATCTTGCCTGTACTTTGCTTTTTGCATTTTCACATAAATTTTAGAAGCTAAGCATTTTCAACAAATATACACTTTGGGATTTTGTTTGGAATTACATTGAATATTTAGATAAATTTGGGTATAAATGGATTTTTTAAAGACTACAGCTCCAGTCCATGTATTTATTATGTTCTACCAGTTTCTTAAGCTTTTTATACCTCTCAGTATTTTCTATAGTTTTCATTATATGGTGTTTGCATATACTATTTTAGATTTATTCTTAGATATATTTTAAGTAAACTTTTTTGACAATATATGTACATATATAAAACAGTACACTTCATAAGTGTACAAGTTTTTGAACTTTCCAAACTGAACACATAATCATTGCTATCATCCAAATACGAAATTCATATCATAACAAGGTCCCCAACCTATTTCTCATGTTCCCTTTTAGCTTTACCAACGTCCATATTCCCAATCCAAAGTAACCACTACCCTACTTTAATACTTAAGTTAAATGGAATCATGAACAATGTACCCTTTAGTATAATGTGTATTTTTTCAATATTTTAATTATAACATTAGTCCACATTTTTCTGTGTAGCTGTAGATCATTTATTCTCATTGCTATATAGCATTTCATTCTATGAATACATTTTTTATTTATCCATACAAGTGTTGACAGACAGTTGAGCATTATCTAGTTTCTTACTCTTATGGAAATTTTTGCACTTATCTTTTAGTTTACATGTGTGCAAATTCTTCTTGTGCATATACACAGAAAAGGATTGTTGTAAAGCCAAATGCCCAGGATTAGCAGATACTGTAACACAGTTTCATAATTGTAATAATTTATATTTTCACCAGCAGCGTAGACATTCTTGGTTCTCCACAACTTTATCTATATTTGATTTTTTTTTTCATTTTACAGTTGAGTAGTGGTAACACATTGTAATTTTAATGATTCATTTAATTGAGCATTTTATGTTTGTTGGTAATTTGATATCCCTTCTCATTTTATTTTTTGTATTTTTCTGAAGCTGGAAACGGGGAGGCCGTCAGACAGACTCCCACATGCGCCCCACCGGGATCTACCCGGCATGCCCACCAGGGGGAGATGCTCTGCCCATCTGGGGCGTCGCTCTGTTGCGACCAGAGCCGCTCTAGCACCCGAGGCAGAGGCCATGGGGCCATCCCCAGTGCCCGGGCCATCTTTGCTCCAATGGAGCCTTGGCTGTGGGAGGGGAAGAGAGAGACAGAGAGGAAAGAGAGGGGGAGGGGTGGAGAAGCAGATGGGCTCTTCTCCTGTGTGCCCTGGCCGGGAACCCAACCCAGGACTTCCGCACGCCAGGCCGACGATCTGCCACTGAGCCAACCGGCCAGGGCCCCTCATTATTTTCTTAGAAAAAATTATGTCATGTTATATGTAGCTGGTTATAATATTTCTTTTTTCACATGGTACATTTTTAATATCTGTGTATAAATGCATGTATTGTTAAATAGATGTGTTTATGGATAGAAATACATGTATTTACCAGTTGAAACACATTTAGGCTACTTTCACCTTCATAATATTTCTTAGACCACCCCTAGTACTTAGCAGACATAACTTGTAGCACATCCTGCATTACTTATCTCAGAGCCAATCCCATGCTAGGAACCTAAATCCAACATATGAAATAGTCAAGAATTTAGGGCAGTCTAAGAATGTGTGGCTGAATTTCCATTCCCCTCCTTAGGAATCCACTCTCAGAGCTCTTCTCTGTTTGCTAATTCATTATAAACTTCTTCACTCTGCTAAGGTCTTTTTTGGAAGAAAATCCCATTTCTCTCATTCAAACATACTGTCCCAAATTACAAGACATCTTCAAAGAGGAAAGCAGATCAAGAAGTGATTCCATTATTTGCTGTGACATTTACTATGGGTGGTTTCATGAGCTATACATAAAACCATGATGTGACAGCGACTCATTCCTTGGAATACCATTTTAGCAGACACAGTGAAAATGATTTCACCTTCTAGATGGTAATTCATTCAGATTCAATGGTGAGATTCAGGCCACGCACACCTGTTTGGCAGAACCAATACCTAATTTTTGTTGATTTAGTCATGCCGGTTGTTATACTGGTACTTGTACTCAGGCTTCTCTCTAAGGTGAGTGCCTGGGCAGCTGCCCAATGTGGAAATCACAAATTTACATTTCTTATTCTTTTTTCACATTTATTTATTTATGCAATGTAGTATCCAAACACCTGTAGTAATGTTCATTCTGCCCATAGGTGAAAAAAATTGCAAGTGAGAATGTCAATCAAGAAGCAATATGGATATTTGTTAAATAACAGTTTTATAGTTTTTTTGTCAGGTATCATTTAATTTTTTTCACTAATATTTTAAAAGTTTCTTATAGTTTTGTGTACCTCTTTTATTGTTTTTATTTAAGTATTAAATGCATGAAAAAATAAAGTACCTTTCTGTACATCATTTTTTACCCTTAAAATGGTCATTTGGGCAGAGAACTGGTTCTTAAATTATTTGCATCCCACCACTGGATATAGAGCTGCATACATTACCTACTATAACCTCACTGCCAATTGCAAGACTATCTAAAAAAGCTTGTGTGGGTATAAAACATTTTACTGAAAATGGGGAGGATATTTATTTGATCATCACAGGAACCATGAGCTTTCCAAAGCACTGTACATTTCTGGCTTCAAGCTCTTCTCCCTACTCTAGTCTGTCCTTTACTTACTACCTTGCTATTGGGAGCAAAATTTTTCTAGCAAAGCAACCAAACACCATGTTTATTGCTGAGATTTCTGCTGACACATGCTTGAAGGTTCCTCTTTGCTCCAATAAGCATATTAATTAATTTTTACAATCATATACATTTCCCTCTCTATCAAGAATTGGGGGGCAGATGTTAAAATAACCATTCACTTTATCATTTCATATGTTACCTTTTTTTTGTATTTTTCTGAAGTGAGAAGCAAAGAGACAGACTCCTGTATGTGACCAACCGGGATCCACCTGGCCAGCCCACAATGGGCAATGCTCTGCCATCTGGGGCGTTGCTCTGTTGCAACTGGACCCATTCTAGCACCTGAGGCAGAGGCCATGGAGCCTCCTCAGTGCCCGAGCCAACTTTGCTCCAATGGAGCCTTGACTGTGGAAGGGGAAGAGAAAAGACAGAGAGAAGTGAGAGGGGGAGGGGTGGAGAAGCAGATGGACGCTTCTTCAGTGTGCCCTGGTCAGCAATCGAACCCGGGACTTCCACATGACAGGCCGATACTCTACCACTTATCCAACCAGACAGGACCTATATGTTACATTTTATAACATGTTATCACAATATCTACACTTCTTTAAGAATAAAAAAGGCTGTGTGTGAACAATTTTGAGTTCAAACAATGTCTTTTGTTTGAACCCTTGGTTTGGAAATTCTGTGGTGAAATTCATACAATGGTGAGATTCATTGAACAGAGGCATGCAGCACCATTTTCATTACACAACTCTGGCATTTTAGTGAAGTTTCCAAACAAAAAGTAGTTCATTTCATGGATTTTTTTGGCCTGTGTATTACAACTGGTCACCTGTGGAAGATACAATGTCTAAGAATACTGTGCAAAGCACATTAGGGACTGCAGTATTATTGTCTGAACACTTTTTACACATTTGGTTGTGAATTTTGATTGTCAAGACCAGGCTCTTGGATTGAAACCACAAAAAGGCAGCTGGTTTCATGGAAATGAGCCTCTGATAAAGGTAGTTTTCACTGCTTTCAGTTTCCATCTGATTTATGCTTCTAAGAAATGCCACTTCTAGTGGCCTTGGATGACCTAAGAGATGGTTGTTCTGACTGGAAAACATTTAAAATAGATCATTTTGAAACCTCATTAATGTTTACCTTAATCTTATGCTACATTATTTAAAAATCTGATTATTGTTCACCTTATACTTACAGAATGTCATACATTTGTCTTTGTATCTCACTAAAGCTAGAAAGAAAATAACAGCTGGAAATATATGATATTTGGAGGGAGCAAGGGAAGAATCATTATAAATAAGAGATTTGGAAACTCTCATTTTGTTTTCGCAAATACGTATATGGCACTTAGCATTTTCAGTACTGCAAAAAGAGACTGGTAATTTGAAGATGTCACTGGTTGGCCTGTTTTTAATGATAAAGACAAAGCCAGGGTTAGTCAGGCTGGTCAGTCCTAATTCATGTTCACACAGTAGTCAGGTGAATTTTTCAAAACAAAAATTACATTGTTTTTAGACACAAAAGATTGCATTCTGTATACCATAAATGCAAGATGCTCCTACACAATCTGACTTCTCACTACCCAATCCTCATTACATGTTCTCTGAGCTTCAGCATGTGGGCATTCATTCGGATACCAAACACACCCAACTCCACCAATCAGGATTTTTTTACACAAACTCCCCTTCTGCATTTAATTAAATTCTCTCATTTTTTTCCTCATTGGGCTCATACTAAAAATTCATCTTTAATCTCATTTCATTAAGGGAGGTTCTGACTAACTTATCTGAATTTGGTCTACTTTGGACTCTGCCTTGCACTATTCCTTTGCAATGCTTATCTAAAATTCAATATTACATTTGTTTGTGAAACTTGTTTTAATGTCTTATTTCTGAACTAAAAATAAATGCATGACACAAGAATCATGTTTCTTATGCTAACCACGCAATCCTCAATGTATTCCTAATGCCTTCCCCACTGCTCAGCCCATGGTCAGTAGTTGATATATACTTACTAAATGATGAAATGTGGTCACACTTAATAATATCCTTTTTTGATGTCAGGAATATTTGAGTTTATTTATTTTATTTTTTTTATTTTTACTATTTGGTGCATTTTTTTTTAATAGGGCGACATCAATAAATCAGGATACATATATTCAAAGATAACATGTCCAGGTTATCTTGTCGTTCAATTATGTTGCATACCCATCACCCAAAGTCAGATTGTCCTCTGTCACCTTCTATCTAGTTTTCTTTGTGCCCCTCCCCCTCCCCCTTTCCCTCTCCCTCTCCCCCCTCCCCCTGTAACCACCACACTCTTATCAATGTCTCTTAGTCTCACTTTTATGTCCCACCTACGTATGGAATAATGCAGTTCCTGATTTTTTTCTGATTTACTTATTTCACTTTGTATAATGTTATCAAGATCTCACCATTTTGCTGTAAATGATCCGATATCATCATTCCTTATGGCTGAGTAGTAGGAATATTTGAGTTTTGATCGCTGCATTGCATGCAACCTTGAAAAAAATATGAGCCCTGGCCAGTTGGCTCAGCGGTAGAGCGTCGGCCTAGCGTGCGGAGGACTCGGGTTTGATTCCCGGCCAGGGCACACAGGAGAAGCGCCCATTTGCTTCTCCACCCCTCCGCCATGCCTTCCTCTTTGTCTCTCTCTTCCCCTCCCGCAGCCAAGGCTCCATTGGAGCAAAGATGGCCCGGGCGCTGGGGATGGCTCTGTGGTCTCTGCCTCAGGCGCTAGAGTGGCTCTGGTCGCAACATGGCGACGCCCAGGATGGGCAGAGCATCGCCCCCTGGTGGGCAGAGCATCGCTCCACGGTGGGCGTGCCAGGTGGATCTCTGTCGGGCGCATGCGGGAGTCTGTCTGACTGTCTCTCCCTGTTTCCAGCTTCAGAAAAAAATGAAAAAAAAAGAAAAAAAAAAGAAAAATATGGGAAATCCACTGACAATACACAAATCATGAAGTGATAAGGGTGAGCTCTAGTCGTATAGTGTTAGTTGCTGTCATTATCATCCTCATCATCTGTGATAGGTTTACTTTTGATGGTTGTTGGGGTCAAAGGAAACACTGTCTCTAAGAAAAAATATATAGTACAAAACAGGGATGTTTAGGGATTTTTATAAAATTTGTCAGCACTAAAACTGAGAATTTCAAATTTTATTCTGAGTTCAATTATTTATTTAATATTATTCTTTTTTAAAAATAAAAGAATAGGCTTCCAGTCAAGATGACCGAGTTGGTAAATGCAGTATTCTTATCCTCCCACAACCATATCAAAATTACAATAAAACTTTAGAAAAAACACTATTCACAACCACCTGAAATCTAGATGAATAAAATTCCTATAAGTAAGTATATAAAGAAGAAGTCACTAGACTGGTAGAAAGAGGGATAGATGCAAAATGGTTTTGTTCCCACCCATGTGTGGAAGTTAAAAATTTGTAAGAATATCTTAGCTATCGCATTGCCCATTGGGGAGCAGGGTTCACAGCCCTATACCAGGTCACCAATCCCAGGGTTCCAGTGCTAGGAGGTGAAGTCCCCATTATGTCTATATATAAGTAAAAAACAGCAGGAATAATGGCTGAGTAAATGGAGTACTGCTGAGTCCCAAACATTCCTCTCAAAGGTCCTGGAAGACTTACCTGAATTCACTCACTATGAGCTCCAGTTGTGGAGCAAGAGCTAAAAAGTGCCATGAACATGTGAAAAGGAACTGAATTATCTGGCATCAGGCCCAAAGCTGGAGGGAAAGCTTTATCCCAAACAGAAGTAATAGCAGGGACCATTGTTTTTTGGCTGAGGCTTTACCACGCAGAGCCAGTAGACACCCACCATATCTGAGTTTTTATCAACTTGGAGAACTTTGTTTTTCCTATCCCTGGTCACTTCCTGAGTTCTTGAGGTCATCCAACTTTGGCCCTACCCAAAACTGTTTAAGCAGCTTTTCTGTAAAAACAACTTGTCTTGATTTAAGCTATAAATTTCCTCCAAATCTCTCAATAATGCAGCATCTGGTACCAGCATGATATATGCCACTTTCTAAGTGACCCCAGGCTTGTCACTAGTGGCAGCCAAATTTGGTTTTCAGCTTGGCCTCTCCTAAGCACCTCCAATCACATAACAAGTAGAAACCATCTGTAGATCACTTTATAGCTCATGTCAGGTAGCCCTGGGCAAGGCACTACCAAGGGTTGACATTGGCTTGCACAACACATCAGGGCTGAACCAAATACCTGATGGATAGCTTCAGACCATGCCAACGCATTTCCCAACCACTTTACTGAGTGACACACTCAAGGGACAGACACAGTGAACAACAGAGCCCTACTGAAGTGAGTCTTGCTTAATTGGGTTGTCCCTTGCACAACTGATCATCCATGGTTCTTGTGTCCAGACCTCACAGCTAATCAACCTGATAGTAAATGCCTCCCACTGATGTATTAACAATAATCAAGGCTCAACTACAACAGGAAGGTCCACACAGCCCATTCATGGGGCATACCTGGAGCACCCAGCTTAGTTAAGCTAAGCCTATGGACCCTATAGGACATTTGTTACATAACGTTATTTTACCAAGACTGGAAGATGTAGCAGCTCTACCTAATACAAAGAAATGCATACAAGGATGCAGTCAAAATAAGAAGACAAAGGAACATGACCCAAATGAAGGAATAGAACAAAACTTCAAAAAAATAACTAAACACAGTAGAGGTAAACAATTAACCAGTGCAGAGGACAAATCACTGGTCACAAGATTGCCCAATGAAATCAGGGAGAGAGTAAATGAACTTAGTGAGAACATCAACAAAGAGATAAGAAGTATAAAAATGGAGATAGAAAACATAAAAAAAGAACCAGTCAATGCCCTGGCCGGTTGGCTCAGCGGTAGAGCATTGGCCTGGTGTGCGGGGGACTTGGGTTCGATTCCTGGCCAGGGCACAAAGGAGAAGCGCCCATTTGCTTCTCCACCCCCCCTTCCTCTCTGTCTCTCTCTTCCCCTCCAGCAGCCAAGGCTCCATTGGAGCAAAGATGGCCCGGGCACTGGGGATGGCTCCTTGGCCTCTGCTCCAGGTGCTAGAGTGGCTCTGGTCGCGGCAGAGCGACCCCCCCCCCTCGGAGGGGCAGAGCATTGCCCCTTGGTGGGCAGAGCGTCGCCCCCTGGTGGGCGTGCCGGGTGGATCCACTCGGGCGCATGCGGGAGTCTGTCTGACTGTCTCTCCCTGTTTCCAGCTTCAGAAAAATACAAAAAAAAAAAGAAAAAAAAAAAAAAGAACCAGTCAAAATGAAGAATACATTAGCTGAGATGAAAAATACATTATAGGGAATCAACAGTAGAGTAAATGAAGTGGAGGACTCAATCAATGATTTGGAAGATAAGAATGTAAAGAACACCCAATCACATAACAAAAGAAAACCAAAAATTTGAGGATTGTGTAAGGAGACTTTGGGATAACTTCAAATGTATCAACATTTGCATCATGGGGATGCCACAAGGAGAAGAGAGACAGCAAGGAATTGAAAATGTATTAGAAAGCTTTCCTATCTGGTGAAGGAAAGCTGAACCCAAACAAGATGAACCCAAGGAGGCCCACACCTAAACATATCATAAATAAAATATGAGAGGTTCAAGACAAAGAGAGAATCTTAAAGCTCTAAGAGAACAACAGTTACTGTATTTCCCCGTATATAAGACAATCCCATGTATAAGATGCACCTTCATTTTGGGACCTAAAATTCAGGGAAAAAAAAGTATGACATAAAGTTATTGAATTTATGCTTTATTCACCATAAAATTTGTACATCTCTTCATCACTGTCAAAACTCTCATCCATTAACTTGTTGTTTCTGTGTGTAATGATAAATCACTGTCTTCAACAATGAGTGCAAAAATTTAAAGCCGGTAGCCATGGCCACCATCACAACCACCTGGCCCCTGCAGGTTCACATTAGATTCAGACAGATGGTAATGATACAATGGAGCCAAGAACTGGTGGGCCATTAGCTTTAATCCTAGCTTTCACCAAGCGGGCAATAAAAATACACACTGGGCTCCAAAACCCACTCATTCAGTGCTCACAAAGCCACTAATATATCTGAGTTTCCTAGAATCAAGTGTTGCTAGCTCACCAGACTTATTCACCTCTGTTCCCCATCTCCTTCTGCCTGCACAAACTCTGCACAAACTGGCTTCTCCTTCAGCACTCCACCATCTTGGCTGCTTCTCCTGGCCTCCTCCACGTGACCTTTCTCTGCTCTCCTCTCTAATGCTAATCTCAGGAACTGAAAGAGAGCAGGCTCCCAGTCTGCCCCACTTTATAGTGTAGAAATAAAAACCTTTAATCCAATATACAAACAAGGAAGTCTCTGATACAAAGTCACTTATCTGAGGCATAATGGGATTCCTCATGAGAGTTCACCACCCCATATCAAAAAGTGTTGGAAAGGCTTAGTTCTAAAACCAAGCCCCAGGCTACAAGGATTCTGCCAGCCCACAGCTCACCCCCAATACACATTAATATAATCATGCCCATCCCAAGCAAGAAGTGCAACCAATACCATCACCTGGGCTACGGGCTTCTACATGGGCAACACCATCTTTAATAAAGTGAGCATAATATATTTTATATGCCCAACAAAAGCAAGCGTGAAAAGGTGGAAAATGGAAGTAAAAAAATCTACAACCACTATATAAGATGTACCCAGTTTTAGACCTCAATTTTTTTTTTTTTAAAAAAAGGTGAGTCTTATACATGGGGAAATATGGTACTTAGCTGTAAAGGAACTTCCTTAACACTATCAGTCTATTTCTAAACAGAAACTTTACAGGCCAGAAGAGATTTGTAAGAAATATTTAAAGTGATGAAAAACAAAGACCTACATCTGGGATTACTCTCCCCAACAAAGTTATCATTTATAATTGAAGCACAGATGAAGCATTCCCAGATGACATAAAACTAAAGAAGTTCATCATCACCAAACCAGTATTACAAAAAATGTTAGTCTTCTTTAAGAATTATAAAGAAAAATGATAAAAATTTGAATAATAAAATGACAATACATGTATATCTATCAACAATTACTTTAAATGCAAATGGTTAAGTGCTCCAATCAAAAGATAGATGGGGGTTTAATGAATAACAAAACAAGATCCTTACATATGCTGTCAACAAAATTATCATTTCACTTCCAAAGACACTCTCATAGAATGAAAGTAAAGAGATGGAAATGATATTTCATGAAAATAAAAATAAATAATTAAATAAAGTTTGGTATAACAATATCTATAGCAGACAATACCTACTTTAAAACAGAGGTTGTAACAAGAGACAAAGAAGGACCCAGAAATTCTACTTCTAGGTATTTATCTGAAAAAATCCAAAACGATGAATTGTTTTGCATTTTTATGTTCATTGCAGTATTATTTACAATAGCTAAAAAATAGTGTTGGTTAAATAAGTTTGTAAATACGATATATATTTTTGCTCGCTTATAGTTTGTATTGGTTGTGGGAGACACGTTATAAGCCAGCAAAGTCATTATAGCCTAAGGTTTAGTTATAAGACTAAGCTTTTCCCCACACCATTGACCGTTGAATAAAAGAAGGTAGTACACTCTTATGAGGAATCCCATTATGCCTCAGATAAGTGACTTTGTATCAGAGACTTCCTTGTTTGTATATTGGATTAAAGGTTTTGATTTCTATACTATAAAATGGGGCAAACTGGGAGCTTGCTCTCTCTTGGTTCCTGAGATTAGCATTAGAGAGGAGAACAGAGAAAGGCCATGTGGAGGAGGCCAGGAGAATCAGCCAAGATGGCGGTGTGCTGATGGAGAAGCCAGATTGTGAGAAGGAGAAGAGATGGGGAACAGAGGTAATTAAGGCTTGTGAGGTACAAACCTTTGATTCTAGGAAACTCGGATAAGTTAGTGGCTTTGGGAGACCTGAATGAAAGGGAAGTGTTTTTCAACTGTATGTATTTATTGCCCGCTGGATGCAAGGGAGAATTAAAGCTAATGGCCCACCAGTTCTTGGCTCCATTGTTTCATTACCATCTGTCCAAATCAAATGTGAACCTGCATGGGCCAGTTGGATGTGATCATGGCCGTGGCTAATGTCCATACAAATAGAAACCACCTAATTGTTCATCAATAGATGAGTAGGTAAAAAAGAAGTGGCACATACATACAATAGACAATTACATGACCACAAAATAAAAAATTAAATCTTGCCATCTGCAACAACATGGATGGACCTAGAGTGCTAAGTGAAAGGTCACACAGAAAAAGACACATGCTATATGATTTAATTTATATGTGGAATCTAAAACAAATTAAATAAGCAAGCACACCAGAAATGGATTCAAAAGTCCAAAGGACATTTTAAACATTGCCTGATGGGAGGGATAACAGTGAAATGGATGAAAATGGTGAAGGGATTAAGAAGTACAAATTGGTAGTTACAAAATAGTCATAGGTCTATAAAGTATTGCATAGGGAACATAGTCAATATTGTGATAACTATGTATGGTGTCAGATGTGTACTATATTTATTGAGGTGATCACTTCCTAAGTTATATACATGTTAAATCACTGGATTATAGAACTGAAAGAAATATAATAGTGTACATCAAGTAGAATTAAAAAATTAAAAGTGTATTTTAAAAATAAATAAAATAAAATTTAAAAGTAATAAAATAACAAATACTGAATTTTTAAAAATATAATTAGGCCCATTTTCTTACCAACTGATTTGAAAGAGAGATCTGAGGAAGTACAGTATGGTTTGGATCATGTTACTTTTATTTTCTCCACAGACTGGTAATTTAAACACATTTTAAGGCAAAGATGACATTTTCTTCAGACATTAATAAGTGGCCCTTTCTTTCCTGAGTTTCTCTAGTCCTTATGGCTGTTTAGAATTCAAGAACATCAATTATAAGATTGAGATGTTGTTGCATAAATGTGGCTCTAATTTTTCTAACACAGTAGCTCCTAAAGGAGGTGATTTTGCCCCTCGGTGACCTTTGCCAGTGTCTGGAAGAATATTTGCTTGCCACCAGTGAGTTAGTTAGCCCTCTTCTCTGTAAAATTTCCCTTGAACTAATGAAAGTTGCACTGCTCATGACGGATGGCCCCAGGCAATGACACGTTGTACAGATTCCAGCCCCTTTGCTTCAAGGAGGGTTCAACAGGTGCTATGTGTGCTACAGAGATCTCATGGGACCAGACTGAAGCCAGCTTCCACACAGACAGCAGTCTCTTTAATTTTTATTTTCTTGCATTTTTCTACATCCCTGAGTCCCCTCTACTGAAAGTACACTCAATAAATCACTTGCATGTGAATCGTCCTGTGAGGTTTTTTTCCTAGGAAATCCTACCTGCTTTATACTTTAGTATAGTAAACTTCATGTGATAGTTCTAAGTGTGTTTTAAAAAATGAGTATTCTGTTTTTGGAAGTTGGGTTCTATTCTATATTAATATGTTTGACCAAATTAATATAATACTTAAAAAAATATTTTCTAAGTTTACTGATATTTTTGTCTGTTATTTTTCTGACTTACTAAGATGGGTGAAAATTATTTTTACATTTTCTCCTATGGAAACTTAAAATGTTCTCGGTTCTATACATATAATTGTTTACATTATAAGTGACAATATTGAGACAAATCATGAAACTCAACATTACCTTTCAAAAGAATTACAGGACCTTAAGATATTTGATTTTTAATCTTATTTTAAAAAATTATTTTATGTTACCCCAGAGAACATTATTAAGATTGCTTTTTTCTTCAATATTTATTGATTGTTTCACATATCTAGTGCTATCTGTCCTCTTTATTTGCTTTGTACTTCAGTTTTTCTATTTGAACCCTCTTTACTTCTGCCTAAAGTAAAATCTTTAGAACTTTTTTAGAGTCAATCTACTTGTGGCAAACTCTCCTTCAAAAATGAATTTTGCACATATTTTTGGAACTTGTTTTTCTCTGCATCCATATACATTGACAATTTTTTTTACTTACACTTTCCCACTTACACTATTCTTTGATTTTCACTGATATACTGAGAAGTCAGCTTTCACTATTTCTTGTTTTGAAGTAAATATGTTCTTACTCTATAGATGCCTTTTTTTTGTATTTTTCTAAAGTGAAAAACAGAAAGACAGAGAGACAGACTCCTGCATGCACCTGACCAGGTTCCACCTGGCAAGCCAAGTAGGGGGCAATGCTCTGCCCATCTGGGCCACTGCTTTGTTGCAACCAGAGCTGTACTAGCACCTGAGGCAGAGGCCATGGTGCCATCCTCAGTGCCTGGGCCAACTTTGCTCCAGTGGAGCCTTGGCTGAGAAAGGGGAAGAAAGAGACAGAGAGAAAAAAGAGGGGAAAGGTTGGAGAAGCAGATTGGAGCTTCTTCTGTGTAACCTGGCTGGGAATCAAACCCGGGACTTCCACACGCCTGTGCGACACTCTACCACTGAGTCAACTGGGCAAGGCCTATAGATGCTTTTAACACATTCTCCTTTGTATGCCAATATTATCCTTTGATTGCTCAGAAGTAGAATCATGTTAAAAAATACAAAACAAAACATTTCATTAAATTGCACATCAGCACATGGATGATTTTTTAAGTTTTGTAGATATTTCTGATGTTATATCTTCAAACATTGCTTCTGTTTCATTTCCCTTTCCTTAGCTGCTACTTCTGATTACATGTTTGTTAGGTTAGTCCACTTGCTCTAACCTCTTTATTATCAACCTTTCACACTAATCACTTTGTTTTTTATATATAAACCAGCTCAATCAGTTTTTCTTCAGTTGGGTCTAATATGCTTCTAAACACAACCTTTGAGTTTGTCATCAATTTTTGAATTTTGTTTTTAGAAGTTCAATAGGCTTGTTTTATTTATATTTTTAAATTTAATTTATTGGAGTGACACTGGTTAACATAATTATGCAGATTTCGAGTGCCCAATTCTACAATACATCTCTGTACACCGTATTGTCTTAACTTATCCAAGTGAAGTTTTCAGTCATTGCCATGTATCCCTCCTATACATTCCTCCACTACCTCCCAGCCCCCAGAGTTGGAACAATTCAGAGAAGATTACCATTGCCACTCTGCAAGGGTGGACAATAGGCTCATTTTAAAATACTTTATATGTAATCTTGTAATTGATAATTTCCTGCAGATAATTTTGAGTTTGCCTTTTATTTTTCTAAACATAGAGAACTTGAGTATTTTTAATATATTTTTGATAATTGTACAGCTAAAGACTCTGAAGGTCTCGAATTGGTAGAAGAGGCCTTCAGAGGCTCAGGTTACACCCACCGCATTCCTGGATAGTTTCAAGGAAGCCCCCTGCTGATATCAGTAAACAAGACTATCACCTGTTAAGAAAACAAACAAATCAAGACTTCAAAGTGGCCCAAATCCAAAAGTGGATTACAAATAATAGCTGATGCCAACCCCAAAAGACCTAGAAATAACACAATTGAAAACTGGATTTTTCTGATTTACTAATTTCACTCCGTATAATGTTATCAAGATAAGAGACATGGACAAGAGTGTGGTGGTTACCGGGGGTGGGAGGGAAGGAGGAGCGGGAGGGAAGGAGGAGAGGGGGAGGGGCACAAAGAAAACTAGATAAAAGGTGACAGAGGACAATCTGACTTTGGGTGATGGGTATGCAACATAATTGAATGACAAGATAATCTGGACATGTTTTCTCTGAATATATGTACCCTGATTTATTAATGTCACTCCATTAACATTAATAAAAATTTATATAAAAAAAAGAAAACTGGAGGCAGACAACACCAAGCCTAGACTCAACCAGCTCTACAAAAAAAACATAGAGACATAATGAGAAGACAGAGAAGTGCAATCCAAATGAAACCACAAGAGAAACATCCAGGAGATGAACTGAGTGATATGGAAATAACCAAACTATCGGATACAGAGTTCAAAATAATGATTGTAAGAATGCTTAGGGATCTTAGAACAACAATGGATGGTCATTACAAACACCTAAATAAAGAAATAGCAAGTATAAAAAAGGATATTGAAATATTAAAAAAGAATCAGTCGGAGGCCCTGGCTGGTTGGCTCAGTGATAGAGCGTTGGCCTGGCATGCAGAAGTCCTGGGTTCAATTCCCGGGCAGGGCACACAGGAGAAGTGCCCATCTGCTTCTCCACCCCTCCCCCTCTCCTTCCTCTCTGTCTCTCTCTTCCCCTCCTGCAGCCGAGGCTCCATTGGAGCAAAGATGGCCCGGGCGCTGGGGATGGCTCCTTGGCCTCTGCCCCAGGCACTGGAGTGGCTCTGGTTTCAACAGAGTGATGGCCCAGAGGGGCAGAGCATCACCCCCTGGTGGGCGTGCCGGGTGGATCCCGGTCGGGCACATGCGGAAGTCTGTCTGACTGTCTCTCCCCATTTCCAGCTTCAGAAAAATACAAAAAAAAAAAAGATAAAAAAAAAAGAAAGAATCAGTCGGAGATGACAAATACAATATCAGAAATGAAAACTACAATGGAAGGAATTAAAAACAAGATGGATAGAGCTGAGGATCGAATCAATGAGTTGGAGGACAACTTGAATAAAGGCAAGAAAGCAGAGAAGAAAAAAGAGAAGAGACTCAAAAAGTCTGAGGAAACTCTTAGAGAGCTCTGTGACAACATGAAGAGAAATAACATCTGCATCATAGGGGTTCCTGAAAAAGAAGAGAAAGAAAAAGGGATAGAGATTTTGTTCAATCATATCATAGCTAAAAATTTCCCTAAATTAATGGAGGAGAAACTCTCACAAGTTCAAGAAGCACAGAGAACTCCATTAAAGAGAAACTCAAAGAAACCTACACGAAGACACATCATCGAGATGACGTCAGAGTAATGGCGCGGTAGGAAGTGATATCAATAAATCTCCCCCAAAATTCAACGAGATCTTCAACTAGAAACAGAAAAACCTATCCTTGGAGCGTCCAGATGTTTCACAATATACCCGAAGGTATGGTCGAGCGAAAAATTGGCTAAATATATCATCAAACCCCGAAGGAAATAGGGAGTAAGAAATGCTCTGCCTTCCTCACTAACCTAAACAGGGCTGCTTTCACTGGGAACTGAGAATATAGAAACTAAGGCGGGCAAAGGGAGTGAATAGATCCAGGCCGTGGCACAAACAGCCGAACCAGGCTGTGGCACGAAGATCCAAGCCGAAGAATAACTGTGCCTGTGGCAACCTAGTTAATACAAGATAACACTCGTGCCAAACCCAGACAAAGAAAGACAAGAGGGGCAGCCATTTTCCCCGATCTCCTGGTTGGCGCATGCAGATAGTGGGCGAGAGATTCCTTTGAAAGCCCCGGGAGTGGGCGCCCGTGTTATCCCACAGAGAGGCAGAGTCAGGGGCCTTTGTGTGCGGAATCTCCGGGCCGCCCCAGCACCCTGAAAAAGCCGCGCACGGGAAGGGAGCGAGAGACAATTCCAATGCTGGAACTTTTCCGTGCGGGTGGGGGTTTCACTCAGAGGGTGAGGTCGACGCGCACAGACAGTGGGCAAGAGATTCCTCCCAGCACCTCAGGAGAGGGCGCCTGTGTTACCCCACAGAGGGGCAGAGTCAGGGGCCTTTGTGTGGGCCAAAGGTGGAATCTCGGGCCGCCCCAGCACCCTGAAAAAGCCGCACACGGGGAGGGAGTGAGAGCCAATTCCAATGCTGGAACTTTTCCGTGCGGGTGGGGGTTTCACTCAGAGGGTGAGGCGGCCGGCCTGATATCCTGGTCTGCGCGTGCAGATAGTGAGTGAGAGATTCCTCCAAGTGCCTCGGCAGTGCGCGCCCGTTTTATCCCACAGAAGGGCAGAGTCAGAGGCCTTTGTGTGGGCCAAAAGCAGAATCTCCAGGCCACCCCAGCGCCCTGAAAAAGCTGTGCATGGGGAGGGAGCGAGAGCCAATTCCAACACTGGAACTTTTCCGTGTGGGCGGAGATTTCACTCAGAGAGTGAGACTTCTGGCCTGATATCCTGGTCTGCGCACGCAGATAGTGAGTGAGAGTTTCCTCCAAGCACCTCGGGAGAGGGCGCCCGCCTGTGTTACTGGACTGAGTGGCAGAGCCAGAGGTCTTTGAGTGGGCAGAAGCCCCACCTGATTATGCTAGCAGCTCTGACTGACTGAGCCTTACCCAGAACCCTGTGCTGAGTGGGAATAGAGTAGGGAGTTGCCAGCTCTTTGAGCCTCTTACTATCTAGGCAGAGGCAGCAGCAACCCCATAGCTGGATTACCAGGCTACTAATTGAGGAAGGAAAGACTAGGAGAGAGGCTCCAGGAACACAGACTCTCTCACTGTCGGAGCCTATAAATGCTAATGAGCCTCGACTGCCAATGAGACTGAAGCACAATACATGACATCGCCATAGAGACTTATCAACTGCAAACCTCTACCTGAGCGTGCCAAAGGGGCAGAACCCAGGGTACAGAGTCACCAACCAGGAAGAGGGAGAGAAAAGAAAAAGCAAGAAGATAACCTCTCAAAATCAAGAATAATCCACAGACTTTATAACCTATCCCATTTTATTATATTTGTTCGTTTCTTTCTCTTATCTTCATTCTTGATTTTTTTTTTCCTCCTCCAATTTGGTTGTTTAACTCTCTGCCAGTCTTACTCTCTCCTCTCCTTAAACTACACCACCCATAAGTGTTACATCTCCCATTATCTTTTCTTTCCTCTCCCTTTCTCTATATGAGGGTAGCACTCCAAAACCCTTAACTCTCTCTCTCTCTCCTCTTTTTTCTTTTTTCTTCTTTTAGTGGTTCCCTCTTTTTTCTCTCTCTTTCTTTTCTCCCTCTATATTAGTTTCTTCCTTTCTCCTTTACGGCTCCTCTCATTCAAACCTCAATAATGAACAAATTATCTTATCTGGGACTCAAACTTATGTTTGTGGCATTTTGGGGGTTTTTTACTTCACCTTTTTCACTCACTAGCAGTGCTCCCATCCTGGCTCTCCATTTTTTCTAGTTTTTGTTCCACTAAATACAATAGTAACTTTTTAATTTGTCCTCCCATTTTCCTGTTTCCCTCTTATTCCTCTCATCATAACTCTTAGTCAACCAACACCTAAAAGCAAATCATTTTATTCTTCACCCAAATTTTTTCCTTATTTGCTTTTTGTGGGTCCATATCCCCCCTTTTTCTTTTTTGCCCCTTTATTACTTCTCCCCAATTCAGGCCCTCCATTACAGGCATTGTTTGTTCTATTTAGTACAATATAATTCACAGTTCACCACAAGATTTTCTCAAGAAAGAGGGGAGAGGAGAGGAGAGGAAAAAAGGAGGGGGGAAATAATTTCCTTTTTTTAATTTTAATTTAATTTTATTTTTCTTTATTTAATTATTAATTTTTTAAAAAAACAACTCTTTTCGATTTTTTATTTTTATTCTTTTAACTTTTTATTCTTTATTAAATCTCATTAATACTATCAACAAAACCACCCTCAGATGCCATTAAGAAAGAGAAAATCGAATATCATGGATACAAAAGAAAGAGAGGGAACACAGATAGATGAGGAAAAATCTATGGAGAAAAAATTTAATATATTTGAAACCTTGGAGTTAAACGACAGAGAATTTAAAATAGAAATCCTAAAAATACTCAGAGATATACAAGAAAACACAGAAAGGCAATTTAGGGAGCTCAGAAAACAACTCAATGAACACAAAGAATATATTTCCAAGGAAATTGAAACTATAAAAACAAATCAAACAGAGATGAAAACCTCAATTCACGAGCTGAAAAACGAGATAACAAGCTTAGCTAATAGAACAAGCCAGATAGAAGGTAGGATTAGTGAAATAGAAGACAAGCAACTTGAGGCACAAGAGAGAGAAGAAGAAAGAGACACAAAAATTTAAAAAAATGAGATAGCCTTATAAGAATTATCTGACTCCATCAAAAAGAATAACATAAGAATAATAGGTATATCAGAGGGAGAAGAGAGAGAAAATGGAATGGAAAACATACTCAAATAAATAATAGATGAGAACTTCCCAAGCCTGTGGAAAGAACTAAAGCCTCAAATTCAAGAAGCAAACAAACTCCGAGTTTTCTTAACCCAAACAAACCTACTCCAAGGCACATCATAATGAAATTGGCACAAACCAATGGCAAACAAAAAATTCTCAAGGCAGCCAGGGAAAAGAAGAAGAAATAAATACATTCACAGATACAGAAAAGATGAGGGAATTTATCATCAGAAAACCCCCACTGCAGGAATTACTAAAGGGGGTTCTCCAATCAGATACAAATTTCAAAACAAAACAAAGCCACAAGTAAAAGCTCCAAGAAGAACACAATAAAACCAAATTTAAACTGTGACAGCAAAAAAAGAAAGGGGGGCGGGGAGAGGATGGAGATTAACAGTAGCAAAGGATGATGGAGTGCAAAAGTACTCACAAAATAGTCCACTACAATGAACATGGTAGGAACCCTTTTCATTACTTAAAGGTAACCAAGACACATCATAGTTAAAATACCAAAGCTAAGTGATAAAGAGAAAATTTTAAAAGCTACAAAAGAAAAAAAAGCTATCACCTACAAAGGAGCCCCCATAAGGATAAAATCACTTCTCAACAGAAACACTTGAGGCCAGAAGGGAATGGCAAGAAATATTCAAATAATGCAGAACAAGAACCTATAACCAAGATTACTTTATTCAGCAAGGCTATTATTTAAAATTGAAGAAGAAATAAAAAACTTCCCAGATAAAATAAAATTAAATTAAAAAAAAAAACAACTAACAAAAAATCCCCACAAGGAATTCATTACAACCAAACCGATGCTTCAGGAAATGTTAAGGGGCATGGTGTACACAGATCAAAGTGGGAAAAGAATATAGCAAAAAAGAAATACAGCTTTAAAAAATAAAATGGCTATAAACAACTACATATCAATAGTAACCTTAAATGTAAATGGATTAAATGATCCAATCAAAAGACATAGGGTAACTGCATGGATAAGAAAACAGAACCTGTACATATGAGGTCTACAAGAGACACACCTTAAAGCAAAAGCATATAAATTGAAGGTAAAAGGATGGAAAAAAATATCTCATGCAAATGGAAATGAAATAAAAGCTGAGGTAGCAATACTTACATCAGACAAAATGGACTTTAAAAGAAAGGATATAGTAAGAGATAAAGAAGGCCACTACATAATGATAAAGGGAGTAATCCAACAGGGAGATATAACTATTATAAATATCAATGCACCTAATATAGGAGCTCCTAAATATATAAAGCAGACTTTGATGGACTTAAAGGGTGAGATCAACCGCAATACTATAATAGTAGAGGATTTCAATACCCCACTAATATCACTAGATAGATCCTCAAGAAAGAAAATTAACAAAGAAACAGCAGACTTAAAGGAAACATTAGATGAACTCAATTTAATAGATGTCTTCAGAAGCTTTCACCCTAAAGCAGCAGAATATACATTTTTTTCAAGTGCTCAAGGCACATTCTCTAGGACAGACCACATGTTATGGCACAAAAGTGGTCTCAACAAATTTAAGAAGATTGAAATCATATCAAGCACTTTCTCTGATCACAATGGCATGAAACTAGAAATGAATTACAGCAGAAAAGCTCAAAAATTCTCAAACACATGAAAAATAAATAGCAGGTTTTAAAATAACAAATGGATTAAGAATGAGTTCAAAGAAGAAATTAAAAAATTCCTAGAAACGAATGACAATGAGCATACAACAACTCAAAATTTATGGGACACAGCAAAAGCAGTACTGAGAGGGAAATTCATAGCACTATAGGCACACTTTAAGAAATGAGAAAAAGCTCAAATAAACAACTTAACCCTGCATCTAAAAAAATTAGAAAGAGAATAGCAAGTAAAGCCCAAATGTAGTAGAAGGAAAGAAATAATAAAGGTCAGAGCAGAAATAAATGACATAGAGGCTAAAGAAACAATACCGAGGATCAATGAAACTATTAGCTGGTTCTTTGAAACAGTTAACAAGATCAATAAACCTTTAACTAGACTCACCAAGAAAAAAAAAGAGAGGACTCAAATAAATAAAATTAGAAATGAGAGTGGAGAAATAAAAACTGACACAATAGAAATACAAAATCTTGTAAGAAAATACTATGAAGAACTGTATGCCAAAAAACTAGACAACCTAGGTGAAATGGACAAATTCCTTAAAACATACAATCTTCCAAAAATTAATCTGGAAGAATCAGAAAACCTCAATAGACCGATTACACCAAATGTGATCGAAACAGTTATCAAAAAACTCCCAACAAAGAAAGTCCAGGACCTGATGGCCTAACAAGTGAATTCTACCAAATATTCAAAGAAGAACTAACTTCTATTCTTCTCAAGCTATTTCAAAAAAATCAAGAAGAAGGAAGACTTCTAAGCTCCTTTTATGAGGTGAGGATAATTCTGATTCCAAAACCAGGCAAAGACAACACAAAGAAAGAAAATTATAGGACAATATCCCTGATGAATTAAGATGCTAAAATCCTCAACAAAATATTAGCAAACTGGATCCAACAATATATGGAAAAAATCATACACCATGATCAAGTGGGATTTATTCTGGGGAGGCAAGGCTGGTACAATATTCACAAATTAATCAATGTGATTCATCACATAAACAAAAGGAAGGAAAAAAACCATATGATAATTTCAATAGATGCGGAAAAAAGCATTTGATAAAATCCAGCACTCATTCATGATCAAAACTCTCAGGAAAGTGGGAATACAAGAAATATATCTCAACATGATAAAAGCCATCTATGACAAACCCACAGCCAACATCCTACTCAATGGACAAAAATTAAAAGCAATCCTTTTAAGATCAAGAACAAGGCAGGGGTGCCCCCTTTCACCACTTTTGTTCAACATAGTCCTGGAAGTCCTAGCCACAGCAATCAGACAAGAAGAACAAATAAAAGGCATTCAATTTGGAAAAGAAGGAGTAAAGCTATCATTATTTGCAGGTGATATGATATTGTATATAGAAAACCCTAAAGTCTAAGTCAAAAACCTACTGGACCTGATAAATGAATTCAGCAAAGTGGCAGAATATAAAATTAATACTCAGTAATCAGAGGCATTTTTATACACCAACAATGAATAGTCAGAAAGAGAAATTAAGGAATCAATCCCCTTCACTATTACAACCAAAAAATAAAGAATCTAGGAGTACATTTAACCAAGGAGACTAAAGACTTGTACTCAAAAAATTATAAAACATTGAAAAAAGAAACCAAGGAAGATAGAAACAAGTGGAAGCACATACCATGCTCATGGTTAGGAAGAAAAAATATCATTAAAATGTCTATATTACCCAAAGCAATCTATAAATTCCATGCAATACCAATTAAAATACCAAAGACATACTTCAAAGATATAGATCACATATTCCAAAAATTTATATGGAACCAAAAAAGAACACGAATAGCCTCAGCAATCTTAAAAAAGAAGAATAAAATGGGAGGTATCACACTTCCTGATATCAAGTTATACTACAAGGTCATTGTACTGAAAACAGCCTGGTACTGGCATAAGAACAAGCATATAGATCAATGGAACAGGACAGAGAACACAGAAATAAACCCACAGCTCTATGGACAACTGATATTTGACAAAGGAGGTAAGGAAATACATTGGAGTAAAGACAGCCTCTTCAACAAATGGTATTGGGAAAATTAGACAGCTACCTGCAAAAAAAATGAAACTAGATGACCAACTTACACCATTCACAAAAATAAACTCAATATGGTAAAAGACTTAAATGTAAGCCGTGAAACCATAAGCATCTTAGAAAAAAACAGGCAGTAAACTCTCGGACATCTCTCGGAGCAATGTATTTGCTGATTTACCTCCATGGGCAAGTGAAATAAGAGACAGGATAAAAAAAATGGGACTATATCAAACTAAAAAGCACAACTAAAGACAATAAGAACAGAATAAAAGGACAATCTACACAATGGGAGAGCATATTTGACAATACATCTGATAAGGGGTTAATAACCAAAATTTGTAAAGAACTTGTAAATCTCAACACCAGGAAGACAAAAAATCCAATTAAAAATGGGCAAAAGAAATGAATAAACACTTCTCCAAAGAGAACATACAGATGGCCAATAGGCATATGAGAAAATGCTCAACATCATTAATCATTAGAGAAATGCAAATCAAAACCACAATGAGATATCACCTCACACTAGTCAGAATGGTGCTCAATAAAACAACAGAGAATAAGTGCTGGCGAGGATGTGGAGAAAAGGGAACCCTCGTGCACTGCTGGTGGGAATGCAGACTGGTGCAGCCTCTGTGGAAAACAGTATGGAGATTCCTCAAAAAATTGAAAATCAAACTGCCTTTTGACCCAGCTATCCCACTTTTAGGAATATACCTCAAGAACACCATAGAGCCTCTCCAAAAGGAGAAATGGCAACATTGTTCACAACAGCAAAGATCTGGAAACAGCCCAAGTGCCTGTCAGAGGACGAGTGGATTAAAAAGCTTTGGTACAGTCTGACCTGTGGTGGTGTAGTGGATAAATCGTCAACTTGGAAACACTGAGGTTGCTGGTTCAAAACCCTGGCTTGCCTGGTCAAGGCACATATGGGAGTTGATGCTTCCTGCTCCTCCCCCTTCTCTCTCTCTCTCTCTCTCTCTCTCTATCTATCTATCTCCCCCCTCCTCTCTAAAATAAATAAATTAATTAATTTTAAAAAAAGCTTTGGTACATATATACTATGGAATACTACACAGCATAAGAAATGATGACATCGGATCATTTACAATAACATGGATGGACCTTGATAACTTTATACAGAGTGAAATAAGTAAATCAGAAAAAACTAAGAACTATATGAATTCATACATAGATGGGACATAAAAATGAGACTCAGAGACATGGACAAGAATGTGATGGTAATGGGGTGGGGAGTGGGGGGATGGGGCAAGGAATGAGAGAGAGGGAGTGGGGGGAGGGGAGAAGCACAAAGGAAACCAGATAGAAGGTGACGGAAGACAATTTGACTTTGGGTAAGGGGTATACAGCATAATCAAATGTCAAAATAATCTGGAGATGTTTTCCCTCAACATATGTACCATGATTTATCAATGTCACTGCATTAAATTTAATAATAATAAAAAAAGTTTCTGAAGGTCTCTATCTGCTCTCTTTTGTTTTTGCTTCTGCCTCCTTACAGTGCATCTTTGTATGGTGTACTTAGTTAACTTTGAGGAAATTTTTTCTTCTTACAAGAACCCTGGAATAAAATATTTCCAAGATCACTAATTCAGAATGTGAGACCCCTTTTGTCCTTCTCAAAACTCAGTCCCCTAGACCCTATCTACAATGCCTTCATACTGCTTCCTCCATTCTCTCTGTCTCTTCCCCTTTCAGAAGGTCTTTTACTGTCCAGTTTCTCTTGATGACTAAATTTGTTAGATCTCCATTTTCCGTACATGACATTAAGCAACTCTCAACACCTAATCCCAACCAACACAAAGTTGAGGAAGTGGCATATAAACCTTGGTGTTGGTTTGAATCCATAACTAAAGATTTACCCAGTTCCCAAAAAGATAGAGAGAAATTTATTTAACATTTCAGAATGTACTGGGTCCTTAATCTATGAGATATCAAGTTGTGCACTTATTTGTGGGGCTGGGAGATGTCCTTCTTTGGTTTAAGAAGGCAAAATGGACTACTGCCTTAAAAAATTATCTTAAGGGATCTCAAACCAGTGCTGAGTCCAGTCAGAGAGTACAAGTTAAGGAAAATCTTTCAGAAGCCAATTCAAACTTTATCCTAGTAAAATCGATTGGTCATGTATTTAGAATTATAAACAACTAAAAGATAAAACTTGGCATTAGAACTATTTGGAAAGAACACCCAGGGCTTGAATTTAATTACCAAATGAACTATGCTCTAGCTACAAGCTTTTTGAATGTTCTAAGTCCTGAGCTTAGTGACACTACAAAAGGATATCTACTGGTAAAATGCTCAGATGTTTGAACTTCAGAGCTTATCCCAGTTCTATCAGGGTAACATTTCTAATAAAATAGAAGATATACAGCACAAGTACATGGTATTACTATTAAAACAATTAGAAAAACCTAATTGAAAACTGGAACCATAAATATAGGACCCTAATGTTCTGGATACTTTCTGGTATTGTAAAAGAAAACATTGTCAGGTTTGGAAATGTCCAGCTCTCAGGAGGAGGGAAAAGATCTAGTTACCCTATTCATAAGAGGAATACTCATTCAGTTCTGAGGAAGCAAATGTCCCAAGCCTTTAAATCCCACTAAATTCAAAAGATGATATTGTTCATATTATTTGAAGAACAACCTACCACATTTCTCACCAATATTGGGGTGACATATTCCACCCTTAACTCCATTTCATTTTCACCCTCTTTTTCAGTCACTAAACATTGTCAGTGATGGAGTTTGAGAATTTGCTTAATAATTAGCCTTCTAGTTCTTCAGCATCTCTATAGTATCTCTTAAGGTTCAACACAATTTCCTTCTTAGCTCAACTAGCCATTTAATCTCATGGGTATTAAAATTTATTGTGATCGACAAAGACTTTTTTCACAAGTCCCTTTATTCACTTCCCTTACACTTGTATTGCCTAAAGTCTGACTTTCTTAAGTCCTCTGTCCTCTTCAAACTAAAGCCAATTTTACTGAAAACTTAAGCCAATTAGTGGACAGGATTTCTCCTTGTTGTGGGTAAGAAATTTTTCTGATATCGAGCATTTATGGGTTGTGGAACCATATAATAGGATACTGTAATAGATCCCTCTGTGACCTTCCCCTAAATTCACCAATATAATTTAAAATTAGACAAATTTAAGGAACTCTGTCTAAGAATTCAAGGATTACTAGATTAGGAACTCCTTGTTCCTACTCTAGCTCATGCAACACTTTCATTCTGTCTGCTAAAAATATCAAATGGAAGGAGGTACTGGCTATCCCAAGACATGAAATCTATAATGTGTTTCATTTCAAAATTACTATAAATTCTAACCTTCACTTCACCCCCATCAAACATTTTTATTCCCATTCCAGTTCCTTAACGCTATATAGTCACTTGGCTTTAGGCCACCTCCCCTCATTTGGAGGCCCTTGAGGAATTCAGAGACTTCAAAAACAACTGCCAGTGAATGAGAAGATTAATTAAAAACAGAATGTATATTTTATTAACTCAGATGAGTTTAAAGATACCCAGACAGCCATTCAATGTCTCCTTAAATTTAGTTCACAGTCTCCATAAAATTACATGTCAGAGCAAAAGAAAACTGTGTAAGTCTCCTTCAACATCTTTCATTGCATTTCAAAAATTTTTATAAGTTGTGTTTTTATTTCCATTTTGTTTAAAATATTTTTTAGTTCCTTGTGAGACTTATTTGAGCAATGTGTAATATAGAAAGGTATTGTTTAATTTCTGGTATTTTAGGTTTTTCCAGCTATCTTTCTGTTATTGGTTTCTAGTTTTGTTTCATACTTGGCTAAGATATACATAACAAAACTTCTATTCTTTTAAATTTGTTAAGTTGTGTTTTATGTCCCAAAATGTGATCTCTTGATGAATGCTGCATGTGAGCTTGAAAAGAATGTATATTCTGCTGTTTTTGGTAATGTATTCTATAAAAGCTTATTACATCCTATTGGTTCAAAGTAAAAATGTTAATCAATGTAATATAATACATTAACTGAAAAAAAAGGAAAAAAATACCATGGTCATCCAATTGAAACAAAAAGGATTTGGAAAATTTAACATTGTTTATATTTAAAGAAAACATATACTTAACAAACTAGGAATAGAAGAAACTTCCTCAAAATAATAAAGATAAAACTCTGTTGAAAGACTGAAAGCCTTTCCCCTAAAATCAGGAATGAGAGACAAGTCCCACTTTTACCATATCTATTTAACAGCACATTGAAAGATCTAGCTATTAGGAAAGTCAAGAAAACATAATAAAAGCTTTCAGAATTGGAAAGAAAAAAGTAGAATGTTACCTGTTAACAGATGATAATATCTTATATGTAAATATCCCTAAGATTTCACAAAAAAACTATTAGAACAAATAATAAAGTCAGCAAAGTTTCAAGATAAGAAATCAATACTCAAAAATCAGTTGCATATCTATACAGTAACAATCTAAAAAGGAAATTTAGCAAACAATATCAGTTATAATAGGACCAAAACCAATAAAATGCTTAGAAATAAACTTAACCAAGATATTAAAGACTTATACACTTAAAACTACAAACATTGCTAAAAAAAAGGACATAAAAAGATGAAAAGATGTCTGTATTCATAAGAAGTTTTAACATTTTTAACATGTCAACATTACCCAAAGCAATCTACCTTCAAATTCAATGCAATTTCTCTCAAAATTCCAACAATTTTTTTTTTCTGAAACAAACTCATTGTGAAATTCATATGGATTTCAAAGGATTCTCAAATGGACAAAAAACAAACAAACAAACAAAAAAAACCCCAAAAACAAACAAACAAAAAACCATTGATAAAGTGAAACAAAATTGGAGAAATGACTTTTTTATTTTAAAACTTACTATAAAGCTACAGTAATCAAAACAGTGTGAAAAAAACAAAACAAAACAAAAAACAGTGTGGTACTAACATAACAACAGATATATAGACTGATAGAATAAAATAAAGAGTTTGAAAACAAACATTTTCATAAATGATCAAATGATTTTTATCAAGGATAACAAAATCATCAAATGGGGAAAGTACAGCCTTTTCAATAAATCTCATAGAGAAAACTAGGTAAACATACACAAAATAAAATTAAATTTGGATTCTATCTTCTACCATATTCAAAAATTCACTAAAAACGGACTAAAAATCTAACATAAGAGCGAAAGGTATAAAAACTCTTCAAAGAAAATACAGAAGGAAAGTTTTATTATATTGGGTTTGGCAATGATTTCTTGGATAGGACACCAATGATATGAGCAACAAATAAAAAACTACATAAATTGGCCTGACCTGTGGTGGCACAGTGGATAAAAATGTCAACCTGGAACACTGAGATTGCCAGTTCAAAACCCTGGGCTTGCCTGGTCAAGGCACATGTGGGAGTTGATGCTTCCTGTTCCTTCCCTCTTTTCTCTCTAAAATGAATAAATAAAAAAATTGTTTAAGTACATAAATTAGACTTAGTCAAAATTTAAAAAACATTTGTGTATCAAAGGATGTCACCAACAGATGAAAAAGATAATTTACAGCATGGGAGAAAATATTTTTAAATTATATATTTGGTAAATATTAAGACTAAAATTATATTTTTTTAAATTCCTACAACCCAATGACAACAACAAACCAACCCAATTCATAAATGAGCAATGTTTTCATAAACAAGAAAAGATGTTTTACATCATTAATCATTAATAAAATGCAAATCAAAACCATAATGAGACACACCTTTCACACCTTTAAAATGACTACTATTTAAAAAATGAAACCAAAAGCAAGTTTGGGTGAGGAGTTGGAGAAATTAAAACTCTTACACATTAATGTTGGGAATGGAAAATGGCACACTTGTAAAAAAACAGTATGATAGTTCCTCAGAAATTTAAACATAAAATTACCATTTGAGGCCCTGGCTGGTTGGCTCAGTGCATGGAACATTGGGCATATGGATGTCCTGGGCTCGATTCCTCATCAAGGCACACAGGAGAATTGACCATCTGCTTCTCATTCTGTCACTTTCCCCCTTCTCTCCTTCTGCCCCTCTCACAGCCAGAGACTGGATTTGTTTGATTGTAGCCTGGGTGCAGAGGAAGGCTTGGTTGTCTGAGTGTCAGCCTCTGGCACTAAAAATTGCTTGGTTGATTCAAGCTTTGGATGAACAGGGGTTACTGGGTGAATCTCGGTCAGGGTGCATGTGAGAGTTTGTCCATCTCCCCTCCTCTCACTTAAAAAAAAATTACCATTCGATCCAGCAATTCATCTTCTTGTTATGTATCCAAAAGGATTGAAAGCAGGAAATCGAACATATATTGTACAGCACCGCTTATAGCAGTATTATTCATAACAGCAAAGAAGTGGAAAAAACACTATGATTAAAAATTTGCTCAACATCATTAATCATTAACCATAAATGCATGTGCCATGGAACAACATTTAACCTTAAACTGGAAGGAAATTCTGATACTCCCTAAAACATATATAAATCTGAGGACATTATGCTAAGTAAAATAAGTCAATCAGGAAGAGAAAATACTATATGATGCCATGTGTATGTTATCCAGACTAGTTAAATTCAGAAAAACATAAAATTGACTAGTAATTACCAGGAAATTTGGGAGAGAAAAATAGAGACTTACCTTTTAATGGAGACATTTTCATTCTGGGATAAAGAAAAAGTCTGAAGATGGGAGGTGATGCTTACACAACAATGTGAATTTATTTAATTCCACTAAACTATGCTTTAAAATAGTTAAAATGTTAAATTTTATGTTGTGCATATTTCAGTACAATAAAATATTTTTAAGTATTTTAATGAAAAAAAAACCAGAATGTGATAGTTTCTGCATTTTATGTATTAATGAACATTCAATAAGGACAAAAAGAGATTGGATCCTCTCCTAGTCCAAATATATCAGGGAAAGGCTCTGACTGGTTGGCTCAGCAGTAGAGCATCCACCTGGCATGTGGATGTCCAGGGTTTGATTTCCAGTCAGGGCACAGAGAAGAAGCAACCATCTGCTTCTCCATCCCTCCCCTTCTCTCTCCCCTCTCTCTCTCTTTCTCTCTCTCTTTCTCTCACTCACACACTCACACTCTATCTTTCCCCACCTCCATAGCCATGGCTCAAATGGTTTGAGCAGATGGTCTTGGGTGCTGAAGATGGCTCCATGACCTCACCTCAGGTGCTAAAATAGCTCGGTTGCTGAGCAACAAAGCAGCAACTCCAGATCGACAAAGTGTTGCCCAGGTATGGGGTTTGCCAGATGGATCCTTATCAGGGCTCATGCGGGTATCTGTCTCTCTGCCTCCCCACCTCTCACTTAATAAATGAATGAATGAATTAATTAATTAAGAAATATTAGGGTAAATTATTCATTAATTCATATTTTTCAAGAACTTTTCCTGGACCAATCACCTGGGGAAAGAAATGAGCACTATATTTATCCATTAGGATAGGATAAGTGAGCTAAAAAAGATGGTCATGGCATTTTTCAAAAAAAAAAATAGAACAAAAAATTGTCATATTTTTAGGAACCATAAACGTCGACAAATAGTTAAAGCAATACTGAGAAAAAAGAATGAAACTAGAGGTATCACATTTCCTGACTTTAATTTACACTACAAAGTGACAATAATCAAAACAACGCAGCATTGGTAGAAAGCAGACACAGAGACCCAACAGTATGATGGTTACCAGAGTGAAGGGGGGTGGGAGGTAGGAAAGGTTCAAGAGTAGTAAAGGGTAATGGAAGAAGACTTAACTTTGGGTGGTGGGCAAACAATGCAATATACAAATTATGTATCATAAAATTGTACACTTGAAACCTATAATTCTGTTAGCCAATATTACCCCCCAAAAATTAATTTTGAAATAAGATGGTCAGGGCGTAAGATTATGTTGTCTGAAGTAAGAGGAATTCTATTTATTTATTACTGATGAGTAGTGATGCTATACTTCAAAAAAGATTTAATAGCTAGAACATTCCACAGTTAATATATCACTCATGGGTATAGTCATGGAAACAGAAACCACTTCAATTTGTTGAAACAATGCATTTGTCCCATTGATATAAGGGCTAAAACCATAAGCAAGGGCTCATGAATCAAACCAGGAGAATCTGAAGAGACAAGTCACAAGTGGTGATACTAAAGCCCAGAGACCCGGGCTTCACAGCAGAGTGTGATAACACACTGAGCCTATTTTTCAAGAGTTCAAGCAATAGAGGAGTTGAATCTGCTCCCAGATACAATGTGAGGCACACAGAAGTGGTGGAATCCCTAAATTGTCTTTTCCTCACTACTTGTAATTTTCACCTTATGCCTCCTACATTGGCTGAACCCAGCAGGAAGCCCACTGCACAGGCAGGTGGGATATGGCGCTGTGGATGCCACTCCTATAGCAATAGGGAGCAGCAGGGAAGGGAATAGTGCCGCAGACCTGCGCGGCTCCTAATGTGCGGAATTAAGGAAACAGTAATTATTAAGAAAAAAAATGGGACCGGGAGGACTCTTCAAATGCTGATGGCAATATCCGAGTGCCCCATAACCCCAGTTTGCTTTATTATATAGCCATATGAAAATCAAAAAAGTCTTTGATACAAAGTTACACATACAGGCTAAAACAGGAACTCTCCCAAGGCAAAACCAGGATGCATTAGTGAAATCTACCAACATCTGAAAACAAACAAAGAGAGGAAGGGCATGTAAATGGCTTCCAGCAACTCAAGGAAGCAAGTGAAGCAAGTCCAAATACTCAGCATAATAACCAAATATGGAGCTGGAGGGGGGAGAATTTAGCCTTTTGCTAAGACTTGAATCTACAATGGCTTTCTGCCATTTATGGTCCACAACAGAATAGAATGGTCTCAGAGCAAACCAGGCAAAGACCAGCAATGATGTCCACCTCAGACACTGATGTTAGAGAGAGAAAAGTATCTATAAGAAAACAAAGAAAAACTCAGGAGCTTATTTTAATGTTTATTTACTTACAGGCACTCAAGATGTAAATCACTTTGAGTATCTACTTAAGATCAGAAGCCTTTGCACTAGCCTCACTTTGGCACTTGGGTTCAGAGCTGCGAAGTCCAGGCCCTGCTCTGTGGGAGAGATTGCACATTGTCCTCCTTGCATTCAATTCAGCTATTGAGAGCCTTGTATCAGCCTAGTAGTGTAATTCTTCTACCTAGGAACTTGACTGTGTTTAGGTTTCATAGTTCTCAAGATGGAAAACATTCTCTGCCAAGTTTTTACTTTTTTGACTATGATTAATAAGAGAGATATTTATTACCCCTCTGAATAATAAACAAATGTTACACTTATTCATTCATCTATTTATTTATTCTTTCTTGTTTTTTTAATTTAGAAATTAATTTAATGTGGTATGATTTAATATGGTCCCTAAGATCACACAGGTTTCAGGTATTTATCTCCATGGAGATATTATTTTTTCAATCATCACATGTTAGATTCAGGGAGTGCTGATATGCTGGGGCTGCCAAGAGTATAACTATTGAAGGAACAGAAAGTGCTGATAGGGCCCCTGTGAGGCTGAGAACAAAGAAGGTCAGAGACCCTTATCAGAAGATTATGTTTGAAATTCGCCACTAAGCTAAAACTGGCCCCTGTTGCTATGCCAGCCCCTGTTGCTATGCTGCGTGCGACCTCCCTAGCCAATAGCTAAACTGCCACATCTGCTTCTGTACTATGCTTGCTCACTTAGGATATATAAGGACCTGGCTGTAAGCACCAGGTGCGGCTTCCATTTGCAGCTCCTTGTGAGCACGGTGTCTCCGGACATCTTGGGAGTTCTCCCCTGCGCAGGTTAAACTGGCCAATAAAGTAACATCTAAACTCCTGAAAGTCTCCGACGTTTGTTCTCATACTCGGTGGATGCAACATCACACACCCTGAGTTTTATTTTATTTTATTTTTTTGTATTTTTCTGAAGTTGGAAACGGGGAGGCAGTCAGAATGACTCCCTCATGGGCCTAACCGGGATCCACCCAGCATGCCCACTAGGGGGCGATGCTCTGCCCATCTGGGGCATCGTTCTGTTGCAACCAGAGCCATTCTAGCACCTGAGGCAGAGGCCACGGAGCCATCCTCAGTGTCCGGGCCAACTTTGCTCCAATGGAGCCTTGGCTGCGGGAGGGGAAGAGAGAGACAAAGAGGACAAAGAGGGGGAGGGGTGGAGAAGCAGATGGGTGCTTCTCCTGTATGCCTGGCCGGGAATCGATCCCGGGACTCCTGCACGCCAGGCCGACACTCTAACATTGATCCTGAGTTTTATTATGCTTTAATGTTATGGTATTTGGTCCTGACATCTCGATAATAAATATTACCTCAAGAAATAAGTAATTATTTTTCCACACAATTAGAATTAGATTGAAACTAAATGTAAAGGACAACTGATTTCTATTTAGAGACTTAATTAATATCCACAGCACAAATATATACTTTCAGCATTTGCTCCCTAAAGAATGTTATTTATTTTTACTTATTTTGTAAATTATCCATAGATTATAAGCTACATATAGACATGATCTTTGCCTTTCCCTTCTCATAGAATACAGAACAAAAGCTGGTCAAAAATGAGAATTTAGCAAACAGTGCAAATAACTGAAATTATTCCTTAGAGAATATAAAAACAAATGTGTAAATAAATTGTTGACTATCTTTGAAAGCCTTTTCATTTGCCTTAAGAGATCAACACATGTTTTTTTCCCAAAATATTTTACTTAAAGAAAATGAAAATGATACTTCAAAGAGTTATATGCACTCTCATGTTTATTTTAGCATGATTCACAATAGTCAAGATATTGAAACAAGTTAAATGCCCATCAACAAATGAATGAATAAAATATATATATGGTATATGGACACAATGGGACATTATTCAGCCATGAAAAAGGACATGGATGAACCTTGAGCACATTATGCTAAGTGAGATTAAGCCAAACAGAAAAAAATGAGGACCATGTTATATCACATACCTGTGGAATCTAAAGTAGTCAGGTCTTCTTTTTTTCTTTTCTTCTAATCCAGGGTGTCTAAGGATTAGAATAATAATTGAAGCTCTCAATGGGAACATATATTTCTATAGGATAGTTTGCTTTTACATTAAATCTTTTATTTTTTAGTCACATGTTCATTATTGCATGATTTCTTTCTTAATAAGGCAAGGACATTCTTTCTTCTGAACACTTGAAGTGTTCAGGATCAAGTAGCTGAACATCTGGATCAAGTAGCTTAAAAATCTCCATTACAGGTCTGTTAACATCCTCACAAAGGCACAGAGACTATGGCACTTACAGTCACTGAGAGGAGACTTTACTAGAAAAGTTTTTTTTGTTTGTTTGTTTAACTTTTTGTTACCTGAGGGACTTCAGTCTGATATCAAAACTTCAAACTGTTGCCTCATATCTTTGGTGTGTTCATGGAATTCTGACATTTAAAAGCAATCATGCATTGTCAACCTTTTGTTTTTTCAGAAGATACCTTTAGACATCTTGTGCCTAAATATAGTCCAAGGAGATAAACAGAAAAATATGCAATGATTTCAGATCTCAGATGAACTTTACTTTTATTTGAAAACAAATACAAGACATTAATTAACTGAATCCATGTGCCCCTACTTGAGCAGGGAGACTATGATGTCTTTCCCATATCTGATAACACTGTCAAGTTGGGTCTTGATTCCAAAAATGATACCATGGCTATTGAATTGTATAAGCAGTTCCATTTCCCCAGGACACAGGTACCAAAGAATGAGCACAAGTACCCTAAGAGCAGGATTGGGAAATTTTTTATCACGACTCCTTGTTCCAAAGTTGCAGGGTACTACTCAGCCATAAGAAATGATGACATCAGATCATTTATAGCAAAATGGTGGGATAACATTATACAGAGTGAAATAAGTAAATCAGAAAAAAACAAGAACTACATGATTCCATACATTGGTGGAACATAAAAATGAGACTAAGAGACATGGACAAGAGTGTGGTGGTTACCAGAGGTGGGGGGAGGGAGGATGCAGGAGGGAGGGAGGGAGAGAGTTAGGGGGAGGGGGAGGGGCACAGAGAAAACTAGATAGAGGGTGACGGAGGACAATCTGACTCTGGGCGAGGGGTATGCAACATAATTTAATGACAAGATAACCTAAACATGTTTTCTTTGAATATATGTACCCTGATTTATTAATGTCATCCCATTAACATTAATAAAAATTTATTTAAAAAATAAAAGTTGCAGGGTACTTTCCAGGGTTTTCACATCCTGTCCTATCCTCCAGGAGACAGGTTCAAGGTCTCAAATTGGCTCAGATGAAGGCTAGGGATTGTGACATTTTATCCTTACTACATCTCAGCCTCCTCATAGTATCTTAGATTCATTTGGTCACTTTCTCTCTTTTCCTTTTAAACCTACAGATACCCTGTTGTATCCAGGATCTTCGGAATTCTTTCTGATCAGGCCCAGCTGGCTGTGACTCCAACAATGTTATGAAGTGAATATTGTGTTCTCTTAAAATTCATCTGATAAAACCTTAACCTTAATGACCCAATGTGATGGTATGTGGAAGTAGGTCCTTTCAGAAGAAATTGAGCAATTATAGTGGGGCCCCCATGAATCCGATTATTGTCCTTACAACAGTCATTGGAGCTCCCCCTACCCTTTCCCTAATGTAAAGACACATCTGGAAAGCAGTTCTCTGTAAAGCAGAGAGAGGGCCCTTATCAAGAACCCACCAATGCTGGCAAACTGACGATAAACTGTCTCCAGAACTTGGAGCAGTAAAGGTTTGTTGTCTAAGCCACCCAGTCTATGGTAACATGTTATAGTAACCCGAGTGAATGAAAACAAACCATGATGCTCATTACCACCATTGTATGTATCTGGCTTTTGATATTGAAGTTCCAACACCTGGCCTTTGTGCGTCTGGGTTTATCATCCCCAATGCTGTCAGGCTATCCAGTCCTGCAATGATACAGTTCCCACCTATTCTTGACTACAGCAGAGAAGCCACCACTGCACTTTAAAGGACAATAGAATCCCTCTCATAATTGCATATTCTTAATGTTTAGTAGTTTGCTTCTAACACCTTACTATAATTCAAAGGTGGAAAGTAGAGGATACTTTTCTGAGATTTCCAAGAGTGATAAAAAAGTTCATATTTTAGTTTTTAAGCAAACATAAGAGTATAAAAACCAAAGCCAAATGAAAACAAGATTAAGATGCTAATCTTGTGCTTTCTCATACTCTGATATTAGTCTCAGATACCTCACTGTGCAAGTTGATGCTATTTCTAAAAGCAGTGAGCTCTTCATCATCATATAGCCAATTTCACATTCCTTTCATCAGTAGTAATCGTGTTATGCTTTATATACTTTATATTTTTGTTATTTATGAAATGGTAATCAAACTTTATAAGATTCAAAAGTTAGTGTATTAAATGAAAAGCATGTTTCTCTTCCACCCTGATATCACTCAGTTCTCCTCAGAATTACCAAGTATACTCATTTGTAATGAGTCTTTCCAGAGATAGTCAATGTGTACATATATATGTTTGCACACAATAATTTTATTTTTTACAGTAACATATTGTACATTTCAGTATAGATTTTCAAGATTGTTGTATACCTGTAAAAATAGAGCTCCACTCTCAACTTATTTATTGGCTATATAGTTATCCAGTACATGCTAAAATTATATTATTAATTTACATAGACAGATATTTTAGTAGGTCCAATCTTTTGTTATTTAAAATATGTCTCAATGAATTTCTTATAAATGGGATGGTGCAAAAGTAGGTTTACATTTGTATCTACTTTTGAATGTCATAATGAATATGTAATAGTAATGAAAATATTCAAACTACACTTAAACTCAAAAATATGAATTAATCTGACAGTCATAATGGTGAGTAAAATAAACTACACACTATAGTATATATGTTATGTAATTCTACTTTATATAAATTTCAAAATCAGTCAAAGTTAGTCTTCGATGAGAAAAGTAATAACAGTGGCTATCTTTGAACAGGGTGGAGCACTTATTGTGTTAAGAGGGCACAACAGGTTTCTGGAATTTGGGAGTGTTCCTTTTTCTTAACCAAGATGATAATTACAAGGATGCACTTATTTTGTGTGTTTCAACTACTATATACATTTCAGGTCTGAACTTCTATGTTTTTAGGTTATGCTTTACTTTAAAAGGTTGAATACTAGGGGAAAAGTTTTTATACTAATTTTAAAAAGCCACTGGACAATTTAAAATCTGATCTAAAATTCAGATTCTTACCCACACTATCAGTAATATAAGCTCAGATGCAAAATGACCAGTATGTCATTAAGGGGAATATGCAACTCGCCTCTGAGAGAAATTCGTAAATAGAAACAAACAGAAAAACCCTCACCACTTAGTTATGCCTGTCTTTCCTTTAGACTTCTCTAACTTTCTGTTTCATTAATATTTGGCAGAGGATAAAGTCTCAAGTTTATCCTCACCTTGTGAATGTAATATTCTGGTGTCAGTTTCAGGACAAAGCTTGACACTTAAGTTTCTATTAATAAAAGTGGGAATGAAAGTGAAGATAAGCAGGACTTCTCTGAAACCGGACCAATGCTAGGAAATCAGCCCCTTGTTTTTCTGCCCGATAAAATCTTTGTTTATGTCAGGGAAGCAAAGGAGCTCCAGGGGCAACGAATGTTTTTGTGAACTTTGTGAACTGAAATTCATGACAGTACTCAAACTCCTTTCCAGATAAAATAAAGTTACTAATTGCATGCAGAATACATTTAATCAGTGGTATGTAGAGTAGGAGTCTTTTTTATTATGAAAACCCATAAATCAATAAGGTGTGGTTAAAACCCTAGAAGAACAGGCACACTAAAATCATAGTATTTCTAGGGTAATTAGAAGTTACTTTTATAGTTTACTGTACTTTATGAACTTACTTTCAATGAATGTGAATCATTTTTTAATCATAGAAGTAAACATATATTGTAAAACATTTTCATTTTGAAAAGGAAAAATATTTTCTGACTAATGTTAGTCAATTTCATTTATTTATTAGAAAGTATTTAACATGCACTGACTACATCCAAAAGTCTGTCACCCATTAAGACCCAACTGGGCATACTTATTATTTATATTAAGATAGGTCAGCTAGAAAAGGCACCTTGGATCGAGTGGCTGCATTAGCACAGAGGCTGGGCTATTGATAGAGTTGCAGAGATAAAAAAAAAAAAAAAGTGTTTTATCCTGGTAAGCAGATAAGGAAGCAAAGGTTCAAAATAATAGCAGGTTGGAAATGGGACAAATTATTATTTTGTCCATGTGATAATTTAAATTACATAGTTTCTACATCTTTCCTTTTCCGCTTTATGATAAATGTTGGAGATTTTCTTATATTAGTAAAAATAGTATTTCCTTCTTTGTTTTAGTAACCATGGAATATTTCTTTATACATATATTCCATGATTTATATTTCTTGTACCTGAAAGATGACTTCAGAGGTGTTTCCAACTTTTGTCATTAAAACAGTACTACAACTAACCTCTTAATACATATGTCATTTTCCTCTAGGGAAAATATATCTATAAGATAGCTTCCTACATGTGGACTTGTACAGTCAGAGGCTTAGGAGCATTTTAACCTTTGATATATCATTGCACTGTCTCTAGGAAATAAGAAAGATTCCCTGCACCCTTGCCAATTTATTGTCCCAACAAATATGATTTTTAAAAATAATTTTATAAAACAGGTTACTCATCCTTTCAACTTGCACATTTTCTTATTATCAGTAACTGTAAAGAAATATCTTTATTTTGTCTACTATTTTTCCCCCCTTTTTTTTTTCTGTATTTTTCTGAAGCCGGAAACGGGGAGAGACAGTCAGACAGACTCCCGCATGCGCCTGACCGGGATCCACCTGGCACGCCCACCATGGGGCTTCGCTCTGCCCACCAGGGGGCAATGCTCTGCCCCTCCGGGGCGTCACTCTGCCGCTACCAGAGCCACTCTAGCGCCTGGGGCAGAGGCCAAAGAGCCATCCCCAGCGCCTGGGCCATCAATGCTCCAGTGGAGTCTCGGCTGCGGGAGGGGAAGAGAGAGAGAAGAGGAAGAGGGGGAGGGGTGGAGAAGCAGATGGGCGCTTCTCCTGTGTGTCCTGGCCGGGAATCGAACCCGGGACTTCTGCATGCCAGGCCGACCCTCTACCACTGAGCCAACCAGCCAGGGCCTATTTTTCCCATTTTTAAATACAGTCATTGCTATTTTTCTTACTAGTATATAAGAGTTCCTTGTAGCATAAAAAAATTATTTTTTTGTCTTGTATAATAGTAGCAAATGTTTACTTCACTTATCACTTGATTTTTTGTTTTGCTTATATATATGTTATAGGCAAATTTGTTAAATTTTATGTCTTTTTTTACATCACACTTAAAATTGGCCTCTTTATATAAAACTACTTTTAACACTCAAATATCTAAACCTAGTTTTTATTTATTTTTTTACATTATTTTTAATTTTTAATTCATTGTGTTTACATGAATTAAAGTCTCCCACTGAATATCACTCCCTCACCCCCGACCCCCCAATCCCTTTTTTTTTAACCCTTTTTATCCCCTCCATCTAACTCCTTCCCCTCTACCCTCTAGGATTTGCTGTCTTGTTATCTATATCTGTGTATTATGTATATATAGTTTCACTAATCCTTTTATCTTCTCTAATCTCATCCCCTTATCCCCTTCCCTCTGACTGCAGTCCCTCTGGTCCCTGTGACTCCACCTCTGCCTCTATTCCCTTCTTAAGTACATTTTGTTCATTAGATTCCACATGTATGTGAGATTATATGATATTTGTCTTTCTCTGCCTGGTTTATTTCACTTAGCATAATAATCTCCAGGTCCATCCATGCTTTCACAAAGGGTAAGATTTCCTTCTTTTTCACAGTCACATAGTATTCCATTGTGTATATGTACCAAAGCTTTTTAATCCACTCATCCACTGACGGACACTTGGGCTGTTTCCAGAAGTCGACTATTGTGAACAATGTGGCAATAAACAAGGGGGGTGCATTTCTTCTTTTGAAACAGTGATTTGGTATTCTTAGGATGTATTTCTAAAAGTAGGATAGCTGGGTCAAAAGACAGTTCCATTATTAATTTTTTGAGGAAACCTCATACATTTCTTCACAGAAGCTGCACCAGTCTGCATTCTCACCAGCAATGCAGGAGGGTTCCCTTTTCTCCACACCATTGCCAGCACTTATTATGTGTTATTTTGTTAATGAATGCCATTCTGATAGGTGTGAGGTGGTATTAATTGTCGTTTTAATTTGAATTTCTCTGATTATTAGTGATGTAGAACATTTTTTAATCTGCCTATTGGCCATCTGTATGTCCTCTTTGGAGAAGTGTCTATTCAGTTCTTTTGCCCAATTTTTAATTGGATTGTTTACCTTCTTAGTGTTGAGTTTTAGAAGTTCTTAATAAATCTTGCTTATTAACCCCTTATCAGACGTATCGGCGAATATGTTCTCCAATTGTGTGGATTGTCTTTTTATTTTGTTCATGGTGTCTTTTGCTGTGCATAAAGCTTTTTATTTTGAAATCATCCCATTTGTTCATCCTGTCCTTTATTTCACTTAACAGTGGAGATAAATCAGCAAAAATATTGCTACGAGAGATATCGGAGAGTTTACTGCCTATGTTTTCTTTCAAGATATTTATGATTTCACAACTTACATTTAAGTCTTTTATCCATTTTGAGTTTATTTTTGTGAATGGGGTAAGTTGGTGGTCTAGTTTCATTCTTTTGTATGTACCTGTCCAATTTTCCCAACACCATTTATTAAAGAGATTGTCTTTACTCCATTGTATGCTCTTACCTCCTTTGTCAATTATCAATTGACCATAAAGGCGTGGGTTCTCTGTTCTGTTGCATTGATCTGCATGCCTGTTCTTATGCCAGTACCAAGCTGTTTTGAGTACAATGGCCTTGTGGTATAACTTGGTATCAGGAAGTTTGATAACTCTTACTTTATTCTTCATTTTCAAAATTGCTGGGGCTATTTGAGTTCTTTTCTGGTTCCATATAAATTTTTTGAATATGTGTTCTATTTTTTTTTAGAGACGGAGAGAGTCAGAAGGATAGATAAGGACAGAGAGACAGGAACGGAGAGAGATGAGAAGCATCAATCATTAGTTTTTCGTTGCGACACCTTAGTTGTTCATTGATCACTTTCTCATATGTGCCTTGACTGTGGGGCTACAGCAGGCCAAGCAACCCCTTGCTCTAGCCAGTGAACTTGGGTCCAAGCTGGTGAGCTTTGCTCAAACCAGATGAGCCTGAACTCAAGCTGACAACCTTGGGGTCTCGAACCTGGGTCCTCCGCATCCCAGTCTGACGCTCTATCTATTCACTGCGCCACTGCCTGGTCAGGCTGTTTTATATCATTGAAGAATGCCATTGGTATTTTAATAGGATCTACATTGAATTTATAGATTGATTTGGATATTATAGACATTTTAATGATGTTTATTCTTTCTATCTATGAACACGGTATATTCTTCCACTTGTTTGTATCTTCCTTGATCTCTTTTGTCAATATTTTATAATTTTCTAAGTACAAGTCCTTTACCTCCATGGTTAAATTTACTCATAGGTACCTTATTTCTTTTGTTGGATAAGTGGTAGAACATCTGCCTGTCATGTGGAAATACTGGGTTTGATTCCTGGCCAGGGCACACAGAGGAAGTGCCCATCTGCTTCTCCACCCTTCCTGCTTTCCTTCTCTCTGTCTCTCTCTTCCCCTCCCACAGCCAAAGCTCCATAAAGCAAAGTTGGCCCGGGCACTGAGGATGGCTCCATGGCCTCTGCCTCAGGCACTAGAGTGGCTCCAATTGAAACAGAGCAATGCCCCAAATGGACAGCGCATTGCCCCCTAGTTGGCATGCCTGGTAGATCCAGGTTGGTTGCATGCAGGAGTCTGTCTCACTGCCTCTCTGCTTTTCACTTCAGAAAAATACAAAAAAAAGATAACATATAAAAAGGTAAAATAAATGTTTATTTTAACATCTTTCCCTTAATTTCTGATAGAGAAGAAAATGTGTATGTTTGTAAAAATTCTTTAATATGCTTATTGGAGCAAAGAGGAGCCTTCAAGGATGTGTCAGCAGAAATCTCAGCAATAAACATGGTGTTTGGTTGCTTTCCTAGAAAAATTTTGCTTCCAATAGCAAGGTAGTAAGTAAAGGACAGAATAGAGTAGGGAGAGGAGCCTGAATATCACCATTGAATCTGATTGAATTGCCATCTAGAAGGTGAAATCATTTTCACTGTGTCTGCTAAAATGGTATTCCAAGGAATGAGACGCTGTCACAGCATGGTTTTATGTATAGCTCATGAAACCACCCATAGCAAATGTCACAGCAAATAATGGAATCACTTCTTGATCTGCTTTCCTCTTTGGGGAGGTCTTGTAATTTGAGACAGTATGTTTGAATGAGAGAAATGGGATTTTCTTCCAAAAAAGACCTTAGCAGAGTGAAGAAGTTTATAATGAATTAGCAAACAGAGAAGAGCTCTGAGAGTGGATTCCTAAGGAGGGGAATGGAAATTCAGCCACACATTCTTAGACTGCCCTAAATTCTTGACTATTTCATATGTTGGATTTAGGTTCCTAGCATGGGATTGGCTCTGAGATAAGTAATGCAGGATGTGCTACAAGTTATGTCTGCTAAGTACTAGGGGTGGTCATAGAAATATTATGAAGGTGAAAGTAGCCTAAATGTGTTTCAACTGGTGATAATATGTATTTCTATCCATAAACACATCTATTTAACAATACATGCATTTATACACAGATATAAAAAATGTACCATGTGAAAAAAGAAATATTTTAATCACTACATATAAAACGATTTAATTTTTTCTAAGAAAATAATGAGTAGGGGTATCAAACACCAAAAAACATATAAAATGCTCAAACAAGTCATTAAAGTTAAAATGTGTTATCACTACTCAAATGTAAAATTAAAAACAATAATATATATCAGGAGTGACATCATAGAAATGGTGCTGTGAGGACACGGACCAAAAAATCTCCCCAAAATTTCAACAAGTTCATCAACCAGAGACAGAAAAATCTATCCTTGGAGCATCCGAGAGTTCCACACCCTAAAGGCGAAGGTAGGATCGAGCGAAAAATTGGTTAAATATATGATCAACCCTGAGGGAAATAAGTCGGACAAAGAAACTCTGCCTTCCTCACTAACCTGAGCAAAGGCTGCTTTCACTTGGAACTGAGAGTCGGTAGGAGCTAGGGGTGTGGAGGTAGCTAGGCTGCGGCACAGACGTTCGTTCAAGCTAAGGAAAGAGTGTGCCTGTGGTGAATCAGCCCACGCAAGCAAACGCTTGTGCACCATGCCCCGAGCATCCCAGCCACCAGCCCGCGCCATGAGCAACCACCCTCGCCCCGTGCCGCGGGCAGCCCAGCCTCCCATGAGCTGGGCCATGAGCAGCCCAGCCTTCCGTGCCCAGAGCAACCACCCACGTGCAAATAATCGCCTGTGCCAAGAGCAGCAGCTGCCAGCGGCACACGGGGAGTGCACCAAAGCGAACTTCCCTACACCCGAGCCTCTCTAGTCAGGCTAACAATCAAGCGTTGGGGGAGGGGCATGCGCGCAGCTTGCAGTTCATTCTGGAGAAATTCCGCAGATCCAATCACTGAAATTAGCTTAACCCACAGGCTACTCACCTCCCAACTGACCTACGCAGCTCTAATCGACAAGATCTCTCTCAGTCCAGCTATCCAAGACAAGAGGCATGATATTTTTTAGTGCCTCTTGCTAAAGGGGTGGGGGCAACTTCTGATTGGTGGAGCTTTCATACTCAGGGACATATGCTAAAAAGAGGGACTTGGCAGTGTTGAGACCTCCTGTACTGCAGGCAGTGACTAGTGCATCTTCTTCCCAGCCAAAACAGGCTACAAAGTGTGGAAAGCCTGGGGACAGTGGTCCCACAGAGTGCTAGGTGTGCTGAACAAGCCTGGAAGCTCAGAGAAAGTCACCTTGAGAGCAATTGGCTCCCAGCCCCGCCTGATTATGCTGGCTGCTCTGACTGCCAGAGCCTTACCCAGAGCCCTGCATTAAGTGGGGATAGAGTGGGGATTTGCCAGCTCTCTAAACCTCTTACTCCCCAGGCAGAGGCAGCAGTAGCCTCATAGCTGGATCATCAGGCTGCTAATCCAGGAAGGAGAGACTAGGAGAGAGGCTCTGGGAAAACAGACTCTCATTGTTGGAGCCTGGAAACGCTAACAAGCCTTGACTACCAATGAGACTGAAGCCAAATATATGACATTGCCGTAGAGTCCCATCAACTGCAAATCCCTACCTAAGCGTGCCACAGGGGCAGAGCCTGGGGTACAGAGTAACTGACCAGGAAGAGGGAGAGGAAAGAAAAGGGAAGAAGAAGTTAACCTCTCAAATTCAAGAAAAATCCACAGACTTTATAATTTGTTCCATTATTTTGTTTGTTTGTTTTTTCATCTTCTTGCCTTTATAAGTATTATTTCTATTTCCTCTACCTTGGTCCTTTTATTCTCGGCCCATCTTACTCTTTCCTTTTCTTGAACTACACTACCCATAAGTGTTTCATTTTATTTCTTTTCTTCTTCCTTACTCTCCATGAGGGTTACACTCCAAAACCCTTAACTCTCTCTCTCTTTTTGTTTTTTTTTTTCTTTTTTCTTCCTTTCCTTTTCCCCCTTTTCTTGTTTCTCCCTTTCTATTAGTTTCTTCTTTCCTCCATTTAATTTTCCTCTCATTCAATCCTCAATCATGAACAAATTATTTAATTTGGGACTCAAGTTTTTTTTTGGTTTTTTTTGTGGCATTTTGGGTGATTTTTACTTCTCTTTTTAATTCATTAGCATTCCTCCCAACCCAGGATCTCCATTCTATCCAGTCTTTGCTCCACTTAATACAATAGTTTGTTCTTTTTTCTCTTTTTCTGGTTTTTTATACTTGACCCAAATTTTTTCATTTTTTGCATTTTGTGGGTCCCTACTTCCTTTTTTGCCCCTTGAACAGTTCCTCCCAACTCAGGCCCTCCGTTATAGGCAGTTTTTGTTCCATTTAGCATAATATAATACACAGTTTATCACGATATTTTCCTAAGGAGGAGGGAAGAGGAGGGGAAGAGAAGAAAGAAAAGGGGAGGGAAATAATAAATTTTTATTGGGGTTTATTTCCAATTTTTTTTTATTTTTTATTTTTTTCTCTACTTTTTATTCTTTATTAATACTCATTAGTGCTATCAACAAGACCACCCTCAGATGCCATTAAGAAAAAGAAAATTGAATATCATGGATACAAAAGAGAGAGAAGTAACACAGATAGATGTGGAAAAATCTATGGAGAAAAAATTTAATATATTGGAAACCTTGGAGCTAAATGACAGAAAATTTAAAATAGAAATCCTAAAAATACTCAGAGATATACAAGAAAACACAGAAAGACAATTTAGGGAGCTCAGAAAACAACTCAACGAACACAAAGAATATATTACCAAGGAAATTGAAACTATAAAAACAAATCAAACAGAAATTAAAAACTCAATTCACGAACTGAAAAACGAGGTAACAAGCTTAGCTAATAGAACAGGCCAAATAGAGGTAGAATTAGTGACATAGAAGAAAAGCAACTTGAGGCACAACAGAGAGAAGAAGAGAGACTCAAAAATTGAAAAAAATTAGAAAGCCTTGCAGGAATTGTCTGACTCCATCAAAAAGAATAACATAAGAATAATAGGTATATCAGAGGGAGAATAGAGATAAAATGGAATGGAGAATTTATTCAAACAAATAACAGACGAGAACTTCCCAAGCCTGTGGAAAGAACTAAAACCTCAAATTCAAGAAGCAAACAGAACACCGAGTTTTCTTAACCACAACAAACCTACTCCAAGGCACATCATAATGAAAATGGCACAAACCAATGACAAAGAAAAAATTCTCAAAGCGGCCAGGGAAAAGAAGAATACAACATATAAAGGAAGGCCTATTAGATTATCATCAGATTTTTCAGCAGAAACTCTACAAGCTCGAAGAGAGTGGATCCCAATATTTAAAGTCCTGAAAGAAAGGAATTTTCAGCCATGAATAGTATACCCATCAAAGTTATCCTTCAAGTACGAAGGAGAAATAAAAACATTCACAAATACAGAAAAGATGAGATAATTTATCATCAGAAAACCCTCACTCCAGGAAATACTAAAGGGGGCTTTCCAACCAGATTCAAAGAACAAAACAAAAGAAACCACGAGAAAAGCTCCACCAAGAACACAATAAAACCAAATTTAAACTGTGACAACAAAAGCAAAAAAAAAATGGGAGAGAACAGAGATTAACAGGAGCAAGAGACGATGAAGTGCAGAAACACTCGCAAGATAGGGTACTACAATGAATATGGTAGGTACCCTTTTTATTACTTAATGGTAACCACCCTAGAAAAAAACACCACAAAAGCACATGACTTAACAAAGGTAGCAACAGAGGAAAGAAGTATAGAATATAAACAAACAA